>NC_090765.1:47877308-48037308 GCF_036898095.1 Palaemon carinicauda | reverse complement strand
GTGTGGACTAAAATTATTTTTTTCTTTTACTGATTTTTTTTTTTTGGTTATAGAGTTGATTTCTCAGCTTGTAAGTTGCCAGTTATTTTTTGCAAGTTAGTAAGAAGTGGTTTACTTTGCACTTGTTGCAGTATTCGTAATGTTAATCCATTGATTGAATGGTGTTTGCAGTAGCTCTAGCCCTGCTGATTACAGCCCAATTTCCATAAATTCCATATTATCTAAAGTATTTGAATGTCTTTAGGCAAATCATCTAAATATGTATGCTGAAGGTAATCATCTTTCCCCCCCATTTGCAGCTTGAGTTTTGAAAAGGCCTTGGAGCATGTGATGCCCTTCACACAAATTCCTTGATTGAGGTCACACAGTTCGTATGATTGGCCTTGATTTTAGTGCTGCCTTTGACTGTGTCAGTCATAGGGACCTTGTTTTTAAACTTGAACAAACGGGAATAGGTGGGTCTTCTCAACATCATTATTAAAATGCCAAGTAATATATTTCAGAGTAGTTGTTGATGGGCATCATGTTGATTCTAGATATGTAATATCTGGTGTTCCTCAGGGTAGTGTTCTCAGCTCATTACTTTTCATAATATATATGCATGATGTAGTTAGGCCTAGAAAACAAGGTCGTTGCATATGCAAATGATGCTAATCTCTCTCTCTGTGTGCATCAATTCTACCTCCTGAATGTAGATCTTTGATTGCTGAATCTCTTAATAAAGATAAGCAAAAATTATTCTTCTTCTTTCCCACCGTTATCCCTATATTAAGGGGTCGGTTACCTGATGGGCCTCTCCAATACCTCTTCCACCAAACCTCTTCTCTCCATATAACCCTTCACCTTATCTCTCCATCTAATTCTCTGCCTACCTTTCGATTTTCTCCCCTTAATAGGTTCCTAACTAGCCCTCCTCACTCCCTCCCCACTATCCATCCTCATTATGTGCCCACACCAGTCATATAACTCTTATCACCACTGAAATCTCTACTACGTTTGCTAATCGTCTTATTTCATAATTTTCCAATCTTTCAAGCAGAAATATTCCCCTAATCCACCTCAGCATTTCCATCTGTTCTCTCAAGCTTTGCCTCCTCTTTTTGTCTTAAGAGCCCACATTTCCAATCCATATATTAACACTGGTCTTCTTATTGTGCTATAGACCTTGAATTTTAGCTTGATTGACATTTTCTTATTACATACCACTCCTGCTGCCTCTCTCCACTTTCCTCCCATCCTCCCTCCTGACTTATAGTAGATCCCAAGTATCTAAATTGTAACATCTGTTTAATAACATCTGTTTTATATCCTACCTTCCTTACTGCTCACCATAATTTCAATCTTATTTACGTTTACTCTCAAGCCACCCCTCTCTAAAGTTTCTTGCCCCTCTGCAACCCTTCTCGGTAAGTCTTCCTCATTTTCAGCAGTAATCACCAAATCATCTGCATATAGCAACTTCCACAACTCTTCATATCTGATCTCTTCACTTAACACACCCATGATCAAATCAAATAAAAACGAGCTTAATGCTGACTCCTGGTGTAACCCATCACTAACTTCAAAGCTTCTGTTTCCACAACAGCTGTTACTATTTTTGTCCTTGTTTTCTTGTACATCATCTCAACTACTCTCACCAAATTTTCTGGGACTTTCCTCTTCCTCAAGCACCAAAACACAATTTCTCTTTGTATTCAATCATAAGCCTTCTCTAGATCTACAAAAGCACAGAAGAGCTTCTAGTTTTGCTCTTGTCTCTTTTCCTGTAACTGCCTTACTATAAAGATGGCACCCACAGCCCCTCTCCCCTCATGAATCCATACTGATGTTTCCCAATCTTTACAAGCTCTCATTTAGCACCCTCTCAAAAAATTCAAACCATGCTCTGTTAGTTTCATTCCCCTGTAGTGAAAGAGTCAAATCTGATATAGTTTCCAACCAGCTTCTGGGTTTTGGCCCCAAATTCGAGAACAAAAGACAAGGATAGTTCTTTCTACTCTTAAGGCCCTTAGAACTTTTGTCACATCCCAGGTAGGGGGTTTGAGTTCTTGAGGAGGGCAAGACTGCTTGAAACTCCTAATGAGAGCTAAGAGTTCCCATGATGAAAAGAGATCAAGCCCTTTTCATTTGGATACCTGGTTGGCTCAAGGCCTAGCGGTAGCCTTTCACCGCAGTGGCTGAAAGGGATTTTTAGTTTCTTGGAAACACCAAAAGGTCTACAATCAGGGGAATGGTGGCCTTGAATGGAGCAATATTCCATCTGCAACACCAATCATAGAAGATTTTCCACTTGGCCTGGTATACTGCTGCGGAAGACTTTCATAAATATCCGGAAAGCAGTTTCGCAGTTGGTTTAGAAAAGCCTTTCTGGAAGAGATGCTGGATAGTCTCCAATCGTGAAGAGATAGGCAATGTACTACGTTGTGGAACTTTCTTATGTGTGGTTTTCGTAACAGGTTTGGCCATTCTGGAAGTTCTCTTGGAACTTCTGTGGGAAGTTCCAAGCGGTTTCTGCGGAACGCTAGGGTTGCAGCAGGACCACGGATATCATGTGCTCAAGGGGGGGTTCCCTGGTGACACTTCACTGAGGATTATAAGTTCTCATTATAGATTTCTCAACCAGTAAGAAGTTGCAGTTTCAAAAACTTCCTCTGGTGCAACAAATGTTCATCACCAGATTGAAAAAGTTTTGTCCTACAATCTGTCGTTCATTTCTGAAATTTTCAAATTGATCTCAGTGGCCTCCTTGAGGGACAAGATCGTGAAGAAATCTAATTGATATTCCCCTGGAATCTAGGTTTTAGTTACATACTCGAGAGCAAAGGCTATGAAACATTCTTTGTAACTTCTGGAATGGGACACAAGGTAAAATAGACCATGTAGTCCACTTATTCTCCTTGGCTGAAGGAGGTCTTTAAGATCACTGCCTTAGGCTTTAAGAATGGGATCATGGGAGGACTTATCTAAAAGACTTGAGCACCCTTCTCCACATTCCAAGAGGGCAGTTTTGTTCTGGGGGGGGGGGGTTGTCTTCCAAAAAGGAGAGGTCAAGCTCTTCCAGTTGAAAACTTGGTTCAAAGTCAAGTGGTAGTCCTATACCACCTTGACTGACAAGGAATTTGTTCCTCGGGATCATCAAATAGCCCATATTCAGGCGAAAGTAGCCTTTAGAGAGACAATGTCACTCATATAACCCTGATCACTAGAGGTTTCATTTGGCCTGATAGCTTTCGGACACATCTGGACAGTTGTTTTACAGTTGGGCTCTAACTCCCTTCTTTCAGAAGTACCACAAATTAGTTTCGCATTGTGACATGACAGGCAATGAGAATTAGAACTTTCCCCGAGCATGATTGACCTATTAGGTTTTAGTCATTCTGGAGGTTTTCTCTGGGCTTCTGTGAGAAGTTCCAGTAGGTCTGGGTATCACTCCTCTTTTGTCTCCTTTGAAGATACTGGTGTTATTCAGACTCCCTTGGATATTCTTATTTCCTTCAGTCTGATGAACCAGACAATGTAGTGTAAAACTATGAGTCCAGACTGTCTCAGGGATACGAAAAAAGTACCGCCTTTTACTGTAGTTTTTGGTATTGGACTGATTAGCAATACACTGTGAGTTAATAAACTGCTGGTGAGAGGAAATTACACCAGTAGTTCTGGAACCTTACAAGGTCGAGTCTCACTGCTGCTAGGAGGTCCAAAGGCCTTTCTGTGCCCATTCCTGTTCCTGATTAATTCCAATAGTTAGCAGTGAGCGCTCTCCCCTCGAGAATAACTTTACCGAGAGGAAACATGTTTTGATATGAGAGTACTCATGTATCTCTATTACCAGGTGGCATGGCAGGAACGAAGCTGCGCTTTCTAACTTAGAAACCAAAGGTTGTTACCCAGGAGTTGTCTTTTCCTCTGTCTCACTGGAGAGTCGCTTAAGACTTCCTCCACGACCTCTTTTACCAACAGTTTGGATACTTCCTCTAATAAGAGGAGGTCCTTTACAGAGCCTTTCATATAAAATTGTTGGATAATCAGTGTCCTAGTCAGAGATGGCAGACAGGCTATGAAAAGGGAATTGATATCCTCGAACGGAGGACTCCTACCATCCAAGGGTCACCCCTGACGTCCTGCCACCTTAGCCAAAAGCTTTGTAGGCTGAGGGTCATGACCTCCCTAGAGGAAGCCTCTGTGACAGCTCACTCTTTGTCTGGAAGGATGTCCTCTCCAACGAAAGGTAGGTCTTGGGGCTTGTCTCTCGGCCTGTTGTGAATCTGTTTAAGGCAGGAGTCGTCTTTGCTGTAGAACTGGCTTAAAAGACGAGTTCCTTAGTTGCTAGTGGGGACAGGCAACCTTGGCACCATTGCCCTTCTTATCACAGGACCTTGTCTTAACCTCCCTACCTTCTCTATAGTTGTAGCTACATCTGAGAGAGGGGGAAAAGGGAACCCACTAAGTTAGTGTTTCTCAGGGCTTACACATCCCTGGGAGACAGCTATCTAAAGCATTCGGCTAATACAACGTTGTGCCTCTTTAGGATAGTTACCCCATAGGTAAATGTTCTGATGCAAAAGGAACTCTATGGCTCCAGACCCAGATCAAGATAATTTTTCAAATTGGTTAAGGGCCTGTTCTTCCCTCAAGTTTTTTGTCACCGCAAAGTGGGAAACTGCTCCAGACCCGTGGTCTAGCCACGAGCAGACTTGGATTGCAAAAGTACCTGCTAAAGTACCTCCATGTTTGCCATCTCCAGATTAGAAACAATGGAAGGGAGGTTGGCCAATTTATCAACTGGTATCGATGGAACCAGATTAACAATACCAGTGTCAATAGGATGTGGGCTCTAAAATGCGCCAGAGTGTACAAAGAAAACATCTCTGGCGCGACAGGGGCAATGGCGGTAGCTTTAAGGACCTACTGGCTTTAAGTGAATTTTCTGATGCTGAGACTTGAGCATTAAGTAAGTCTAAAGTATCTTTAGTCTGGTTAGAAAGCGCCACATCGAACATGTGTCTGAGGATTTGAGATTGTGAGAAGATTGAGTAAATAGCGCACCATCTATTAGAGGTTTGCAAGTGACGGGGCTCATCCAATCCACCTACACGATGGATGAACCTCATAATCTTGATAACGTGTGAGGCTTCTGAGCCTGACATAGGGACCTTGAGGGGGATTACATCAGCTGAGTTGGTACTTGTACAGGCAGCGAGGTTCTCTGGAGAGTCATTAATAGTAATCATGTCATTGTCCAGTTGTTCCACTTTTGGGATAATTGGCTGTTCTCTTTTAACAGTTACCGCTTGGGTCTTGACTCTTCCTTGAACGTACTTCCTTTCCCTTTTGTCATTCATATTGTGACGGGAATAGGAGGTGGAGAAGGAACGGGAGGAGTCCAGCTCACTCCAGTTATAAGAGCATTTGCCTCTAGCAACAGAGTGCAAGGCAGAAGAGAGGAAGTTTCTCTCATAGCTAGATTTACGAGGAGAGGGAGAATTCTCTGTACGCTGCCACAGAGGGCACCTACGACGTTTAACGAAAGTCACCTCATCTATGTCAGATGGAAGAGTGACTTTATCCATCCTCTGTACCTGCAAAGAATGGTCTAAAACAGTGTGTCGTTCTGTAGAACCCGTTATGAACATTAGGCCCAGAGCTAGTATGTAGCTGATCATGAAAATTAATGGGTTTGCCATTAGCATAAGTCATGAGTCGTAGCCAGAGGTTTATAAAACTACGGGGGAACTTTGAAATAACGGAGTGTCGATCTACAATGCCTCTGGGTGCGTTGATCGTAAACTAGCTTGTGAGGTTCTGGAAGAAACATGCTGTGCATTAGCATTGTTATGTTGTTATGGAATACTGTACTGTACTCTCACACGTTAAAATGTTGGCACGCGATGTACTGTCATTGTAGATCGGTATCACTACTTGATTTGTATGGTTGGCTTGCCACACCAGTGGAGAAGTTTTATCATGGGCTGGGAGGACAGCACATGGTGTGATGTCATCACGCGTAGGAAAAGCTGCGTGTACAGCTTCATCGAGCTCAACGATAAGCCTGGCTGAACCAGAAAAGGCAGTAGAGCCTGCCTTTGTCCTACTCAACTTCCCAGCTCTCATGGACTTGGAGGGAAGGGACAAAAGAAAAGAAACGCGTGGTTTTGTTCAGATTTGGGGGTGGACGCAGCTAAATCGGTCCAATCACCCTTGTCATAAACTGCTAAAGAGTTCTTAAGACTGTAGAAGAGATCTGAACTTAGGACCACTATAAGTACGAGGCAAACCTACTTCGTGAGAATGGGTTGGAGACTGATAACTATTGTCTTCCGACAAGGCTGCCTCAGGACTATGGGGGAAAAGCCATATCAATTCTAGAGTTCCACAAAAGAGAACACGAGTAAGCTTTCGATGCTCAAATTGGACATGTTTCCAAGAGCGGAAAGGCTTTCTCTGTAAAACCATTCCCATATTTACCTTTCATAATAATGGTTACTAGGCTGTGACCTGGTTCATGGCAAATGGCTACTGTAGTCAGAATGTTTTCTACAAGTGTAGGCTCAAGGTCCTGCTGTGTATGATCAATACCATCAAGATTACTATGGGTATTGACTTCTAATTAAAGTTTTAGAGAACTCACGACACAAAATGATAGTGGGAGGCTTTTGTCACAGAAAGGAACCTTCATCTCTTACTCCTGCTAAGAGACAAAGTTAGAGAAATTTCACTTGAGTTTCCTGCAGTGAGAATAATCTCTCTCCCATTGAGAGAATATCCATTCCCTACAGTACTTACATGAACATCTATTGTCTAGGCAAGAAGGAAAAGAGGGACACAGATCTACGTCTGTCTGGCTCATGAGAATGTCACAAGGGTAGCCATCTCGGCCGGGGCAAGAACGCAAATTCCGAGGCTTACAAGGCACATAGCACTCACTCGTAACTCACAGATAATGAATAATAACACAAGTGACTGTGAATAAAAAAAAAAAAGACACATAAGTCACAAGCACTAAAGCACTAAACACTAAAAGGGTAAGAGAGTGAATGCGATAATCTCGATCGTAGAGAGGAAGTTGAGGTACGTCCTCTACACTTCTCAACCAGGAGTGTTGTGAGGAAGCAACCAAACGTTATGAGCAGGCTTCCTAAGCACCATGCGCAGTGGTTGCTTAGCAACAAAGTATGATGCAATCAATTACCTTTAATTGTCTGGTTGTAGAAAATGAGACTAGGAGTAACCAATATACAGTAGATGACTCAGAAGTTTGTATCTGCGTAGGAATAAACTGTAAATTAATGCAAGAGATCAGCTTGCACTGAATATTTAAGATTTAGCTAATATAGGTACACTCTGTTCCATAGGAACCATACAATGTTCCATGCTATAATGAAATAAGTGGTTGCTCATGAGAGCTTACTTCAGTGAGCAGAGAGATATTAGGATCCAGGCTACCAGCTTGGTCTTCTACCTCGGAATCCGGCAGTCTAAATGAACCGACATGATTGCAAACTTGCGAGGGTTTTGCAGTAGAAGGAACTGAATAAGTCCCAGAGTGCGAAGCTCTTAGAGAGGCGATCAACTCCGGTACATGCTGTGTACCATCTGAGCTCTTACTGACTGGTGCATTAGCACCACTACACATAACTTGATGAGTTAAGCTAGGGTTTGTAACTAGCTGGGTTAGGTTAGACTTAAAATCTCTGCCTTTGCCCAGTCTTACTGGGATTCTTAGATTGGACAAAAGAAGCCAAAGGTGATAAGAGCTTAGAAAACTTATTACTATCAAATCCAGAAAGCTTGTTAATGACTGAAGTGGGATTATCATCATCATCATCCACACTAATAAACTAGCCTAATCTTCTCTGGAGTTTCCTCAGAACTTAAAAGTTGGCTTCCCATTTGGAACTTTTATTTTGGTTAGAAACTATTTGAACATATTTTCGGTTAAGAGGAACAGTAGAGCATTCCTCACGACAATTATCTAAATTACAATATTGCCCCTGCCATGGGACAAAAAGAATGACGAACATGATTGCCAAGAAATAACTCCTTTGAAAATCTACACAGGAATTACTACCAGAAGACATCCCTTAAAATCACTAATAACCTTTAGCCTTACACTACGAGGCATCGGATTCTCCCCTCCGTAGCTGCATACGAGATTTGTCACTTTCGCATATACTGTACATGCACACTTATTTTAGGATAAAATATATTCCCATGTTTATTTGTTTTACTGCTTATTACAGAATATATGTCAATATTTTCTAGTTCTTTATTGAATTTTAATCTAAATATCATAAAAACACTGCACTTTCATGTAATTTTCCTTTGAAAATATCTTTCTATTCATGTGAATTGATAGAATTTTTTCAGAAATTTGTTATATCATTTTACTCTAAACAATAGTAAAACACAATGATTCTGTATAAATCAGCTTTATATTCCAAGTCACGCGATTGCGTAATAATTTTATCATAGAAAGCCGTTATACAGATATGTAAGGAAAACAAATTCTTAGTAATCTATACTTTTCCTAGCTATAATTACCACAAACTACTTATTAGGAGTGTCTGGGATTCATAACAGTATTGACCTGAGATTTTCAGTTAACCGTCTCCTAAAGCCCCTCACCGGGCGGAGCAATATGTGACCCAGGATCAATGACCCGCCGGCTCGGGCTATAAAGGTCACCCTCTCTCGTTAGTTCTGTTCTGGTCGTTGACCAGTCAACCGGGTCGACTTTCATCTACGCAATGTCGACCTTGTGCTACGCAAACATGATTCCTTTCCTTTTACCGGTGTTTGAGTTTTTCTTTTATGTGTAGTTGTATGTTCTCCACTTGATGGACACTAAACGTCCGCAACAAGGACTTAGTCTAATGTGTAGTTGTATGTTCTCCACTTGATGGACACTAAACGTCCACAACAAGGACTTAGTCTAATGTGTAGTTGTATGTTCTCCACTTGATGGACACTAAACGTCCGCAACAAGGACTTGGTCTACTATAATGTATAATCAAACAGCATACAGTATATCATGATACACAAAAAATGGATTTTGAGCGAAGAGAAAAATCTATTTTTGGGTGAGATAGCCACGTCGCCCTGATGGAAGTTCTTTTAAGGTAGCTTCCTAGGGTATATTTGACTACGGTGATATTCCCAGAGAATTTTACCTTAAAGTACCCAGAATTCTAACTCCTGGAGCGAATATCCCTAATTAATTCTTATAGGGATATCGCATAATATCAGAGGACGTATTCTTGACACGCCACATAGCTATCATCACCTCGAATAGCGTTAACGCTTCGAGAGGGAAAAGTGGCAAGAAAACGAAAATAAAGGGAGAGCCGTTATTAAGGTACCTCTCCTCCTCGTTTCGAGTCTGTATATGACATCATCAACGGCGCCATCTTATTCCTTATTGTGTAGCTCTATTGCTCGGTGATTCAAAAAATTATCTACTGATGACAAAAAAAAAAAAAAAGCTGATTTCTGGCCGTGAGAGTGAGAGCACTCACATTTTTGTCTTTGAAAGATTTATGGAAGGATTAATTCTATTAGTTTGTTATATTGGCCTAGTTTAAGAGAGAGAGAGAGAGAGAGAGAGAGAGAGAGAGAGAGAGAGAGAGAGAGAGAGAGAGAGAGAGAGAGAGAGAGAGAGAGAGAGAGAGAGAGAGAGAATGCTGCTATATTGCATGACATGTGGTGATGATAATATCAAAAGGAGCTTTTTTTCAGAAAAAAATATCCTTAGGGGTGAATTACGACCATATGTTGTACTCTTTGGTAGGAAAAACCAATGATTAACTTCCATACGCTTTATACAGTATTTGTAAATAACATATCCAGTATGTCATACACTATTATACCTGGCATGCTTTGACATCAACATATGTCATCGTAGTGAAAGAGTTAATACATTTATAACTTTTCACTATCTGGAGGGAGGCAAACACAATATCAACTTATCAAGCCCAAGTCAACAAGAATACTGAAAAACCCAGCATTTACAATATACCCAAGATGAGGTTATTGTCATTCACCACTAGATTGTTTCAATACTGTATAGTACCAGAGGCCTAAGCCTATTGAAAGGAAACAAAATCTGGAAATCTTTAGTTTTGAAGTAAACATTGTTATAAACCAAGCTTTGAGAGAGAAGCAATATGCCCAACAGGGCAGGTTCACAGAAATAACTGGAAACTATTGTACATAAAATACGTCCAATGGATTAGAAATATCCAGTCGTAGAGTATGTTCAATGAACTCAAAGCGTTAAAAGATTAATTAAACATAACATCGATAATAAGTTAAATAAAGAGAATAAACAGGGTAAGAAAGTGTTATGGAAGGCTTTCAATATGTATTTCAGTTAATCGGAAAAGTATGAACATAGCTTATGAATAAAAAAAAAATACAATGCGTAAATAAATATACAATTAAAATATTTACAATTATCAAATAACTATTACATTAACAAGAATTTCAGAGAAAAACAGGCATGGATCTGAGAAATATCATTCTAGGAGCACGACTGACTTGAAATAGTAACATATACAATGTATTTCTTAGACAAAATTGAATGGTATCATAATGCTAGCCATCTTAATTTTTCCACAAAGCAAATTCAAGGACTAAAAATGAAAGACAATATTACTGCCCTTTTTAAAATGTACCCTTCATATCAATTAATAGCTAAACTGACTAAAATGCTTAAGAAGCTGTAGGCATATGGTAATCCTCCTTTCAATTTATGGAAAAATTAGTGTAAGGATTACATTAACATTCACTGCCAGTAATACATATCAACTGGAATAAGATGGGAACACTTCATTTGAATGTGCGTACAAGAAGTGTGATAAGCATTTTGAGATTATTCCATTCAACTATTACCACAATTGTGAAAATTCATTTGGAGAGTCCAAAGGCAAAATGATTAAAGCTTGATTACCAAAAACCAACTCGTTTATATTATAGCAAGATTTCAAAAGGTCACTAAAATCTACATATAATTTGGTGGCAGATAATGTCCCAATACTTGATATTTTGATGTTTAAACCATAGTAAATTTCACATTTCAAAGTGATTGTTAAATGATAACAAATGTGTAATCTTCAAATTTATACAGGTCTATCTAGAACATATATTTCCTGAATAAGTGTGTTTTTATCTTAAAAAATAGGATTTAAAAATATCCTAATTCACCATTCGAGGTTTTCTCTTTCAAAATAGAATTACTAAACAATTAAGGAATGTTTAGTAGTTTCCATAAATAAACAGACACAAACACTAAAAACTCCAATTCCTGAAAAAATAAACAAAATCCTATCACAAAGGATAATTTAGGAAAGCACCTGTTGAATGAGACATTGTGAATTTTAATTGCATACTGGACGTACTTGCCTGATCATGTAATGCAAAAAAGTTCCATGTAATCAAGCTAAAAGGCGTTAATTTCCAAGGAAGCTGGATTTAAATAGGCACTGAAATCCAAGATCACTTTTTGATTTTCACAACTACTGATAAAACCAAAGTTGATATGAACATAACAGCATTAGTTACGAAATAAAGAAAAATATGAGTTGTCATAAATGAAGTGTATAAACCAATAATTTATAAAAAATAGAATGAATGAAAATGAAAATTGTATTTCCTATATGTGAGGGGATTTGGGTCACGCCTTGACACTTGAATAGCAGGATTAAATCCCACTATCTATCACAAAACATCAATTTTTGGTGAGCCATTACAACTAGGGAATGAATCATTATACACTATAAATGTTAATAAAGCATTACTAGGCAATTCAACACAGGGCTATAATGAGTCACTAACAGCAGAATCTTGAATTTCTGAATCTTCCTGACTACCTCCCTCAGTCATTGATGCTTCCGTTGAAACAGCTTCAGATATCCCTTCATCAGTGTTGTCCTTTGCTTCTGTTTCCTTTTTCTCTCCTGATGTACCTTCTTCTGAACTAAAGTTATCTCCTTGTTTTGGCTCTGCTCCAGCATTATCAAAAACTATTTCATCAGGATCTGGAGCTCTTGGTAAAAATTCCTCCTCTGGGAACATTCGAGTGAACACTGTACGGGCCTAAAAGAACAATACAGTTCCATCCAATTACAAATAGAATGGCAAGAATGTGTAGCCTGCTAATAATATAGGATGTTCAGAACCTCACTGGTTTACTGGCATTTTACTGCAGAAAATTGTCTTACTGGCATTATACTTTGGAAAATCGACCATGAAAATATGCAAAACAAAAACAATTTTTGACCTAAAATTAATAACTGCATACTTATCTGGGATTCATGAACTCTTTATTCAAAGAAATTCAAATATATATATATAAAAAAAAAAAAAAACACGACTTAATGTACGACCATATGCTCTCTTGGAAAAGAGGCCCCAGAGTAACAAATAGTTGAGCAAACAGCATTCTTTCTCACCAGCTATCATTTTGATTCCTTCTTTCATTAATAAAACGGGAGTCAGGAGGCAATTTACATAAATTCCAGCCATGTATTGAAATAATTCATTTTAGTTTAAAACTTTTGGATATTTCCATAAAAACTAACAGATTCATATGCTAAATATAACATTTCCATGGTTGGAGGGAAAATGGTACTCATTTTAAAATAAACTAGGCTTAACATATCCAAATCACTAAAACAAAACAAATACTTGTTCATAAAAAAATCTCTCATTTTGGTTTAAATCTGGTATAACCACAATCCTTACTCTTGTCTGAAGGAGCCTTCTGATGGACTTAAAGAGCTGAATCAATTGACTTTACATCTGAAATTAATCACCTAAACTAAAGCAGTGAAGTCGCTACTTTAGTCCTTTACTTGTCCCAAAATCCTACCTGCCTCAAAAAACATAGCTCACTTCAGTTCTTTTACCTGTGAAGTTAACCTTTAGAATAAGTGAAAAAGAGCATCTCTAGCAGTTTAGGCTGGGGGACTTCTCAAATACTTGATGCAGCATCTAAATTCCACCTACATGGATTGGGAGCTGGTGGTTTATTAATAATCAATAACCAGATAGTAAACTAAATCCCATTACTAGCAAGTAAGTCTAAACCATGTTGCATAAACTTAGTCAACATTAATCCATCTATAACCTTTGATTGATGAAACAGAGAAACCTTAGTCATACCTGGTAAATCTCATGAATAAAATATTGAAAATAGTCTTAGTGGCTGATCTTCCTAACCTTCCACTCAAGCCCAATAAGTATGTCATTGCTAAAATCGATAGTCTAGAAGATTTTGAAAGACTCCCGTTTCTGAGAACAAAGTGGGGAGTTTTCATGACATTAGTTGTAGTATGACAGGGACTCGATGAACCAACTAACCATGTGATTGTTTGAAATCTGTCCAATTTGGCAAAAGAATAGGTTGCCTTGTTAGAAGAGGCCACAAACCTGTGTATGACACCCTCTAAGGCCACTTGTGTATCTGTTAACTACACCCTCTGAGTCCACTTTGTGTATCTGTGAACTAAACCCTCTGAGGTCACTGTGTGTATCTGTGAACTACACCTTCTGAGGCCACTTTGTGTATCTTAAAACATGTTGACAAAAATACAAATCATGGCAAACATGGAAAATGCACATAATGTATCTCTAAATCTGAACTTCACAAATAATCCATTCAATGGCCAGGATTGGGGTTCTTGAACATAAGAGCAATACACATCTAACTTATACTGTAGGTATTTGAAGCTGCAAAAATATCTATCTGTATGGTTTCCCAAACTTTCAAAATGTCCAGAGATACATTAGGATGTATACACCATTCTGTCAGTAAGAAACATTCTTTCCTGCTTTGATGATCCACCAAAATATTTTGATTTCCCATGAAATGTGCAAAAATTCATAAATAATTTCCAAAAAAAAAAAACTTCCCTGAAATTCTTACGACTGTAAGGGGAGGCTTAACTGCAAGGAGACTGTAAATATGATATATCCTTATGCTTATTTAGTACATCCTTAACAACAGATTTAATCTAAACGTCCCTTGTTTTGGAAGTGCCCAGATATTGAGATACGTTACAAACGTGTGATATGCAACAGGTAGGAGTCCTTCTTTCACTAGAACAAGCCTCAACACTAAAAGTTGGCTGAACACCAAACATTGGGGTTAGGCCAGATGTTAAAATAAATAAGTTAGGAAAATCGAGGACGAAAGGAGCCCTAAACATCCTGCATGCTTCACCATAAAAGACTTGAGATACCAATCCTTTCTTGGATGTAATTATCTTGCCTCATGGCATTATTATGCTACTATTAAATTGTTTTTTTTTAGGTTGTCATGACAAAAGAGTTTAACATTAGTAAGAAACTGGTGGCATACAGAATAGCACAACTTTCAAAAAAAAAATCTCACTCCAAAGAGAAGAGACTTTCTTTCTCTTAAAATGATTAACATCAACCAACTTTAGCAAAATAGGTACATCCCCTGAATAGGGGACTGGCATTATATGAAGTATTGTAAGTATATTAGAAGAAATAGGCAAATGCTATGCATATGAGAATGGCAAAGCCTGAGCTGTTAAAGGAGGAATAAAATCATGTAGCACTCAAAACCTTAATAACACTCTGAGGATATGTCAACCTTTGAAGAGGTTCCAACAGTTCCTCAACATTCCCTAGTCAATTGTCTAACAAACCAGTAAACTCAATCTAAATTCCCGTGTCAAATCATTGAGAATAAAGACTTCACCTTGGATCCCAACCTATTAACTTGTCCTGCGGAGAAAGACATAGCCTGAGTATCAGGTGCGTAACAAGGAAAGGGGAATCCCAGGAAAACAGAAATTCACCCCTAACTAATACCTTTCTCTTTTCTTATGCTTTGCTTCTCTATCTTTAGCCATTGCCTTACCTAAACAGAAGTAATCAGACCTAAGATCTACTATCAGTGAGTGTTCAGTACAATGAACAAGCATATAGCCTATGAGTCCTTTACACAGAATACATTTTCAAAGAGATTCCACCTTTGGCAATAGCTACTTATTTACTTTGCATCCTTCATAAAATACAGGTTTTAAAAATTTGAAACACAACCCAATAATTACCAAGAAACAGAAGTGACCATTACACAGTACAGTATAAACAAAAAACATGAAAAACTGCATCCACTCTATACTTTAGCTGTTAAAAGAATTAATTACAAAGGCAGAGGTTAAGAGAGGATTCAATTACTAGCTTTTGAGGTGAACCAACGCCTCTCTCCACTGGGAATAATAGGTAATAAATATGTCATGGTAAAAACTCTTATCTCATTTTCAACATGTCAAGCTTTTCCTTCTTTGAATGAAAAGCATGTGAATCCCAGATAGTTTCACTGAAATTATTGCTATTACATGTTTTCCAAAGACAATTCTTTAAAAGGGTGTTACATGATTTCATACTTAGCACTGAACAAAACATCTTTATTTAAAATAAGTTAATAAAACAAGTATGAAAACCTCAATTTCACTAATTTGAAACTATTTACTCTCACAAAAAGAGTATTCTACTGTACTGTATATCTTCCATGTATGACATATCACCATATGATATTTTTACAAGCAAACCTTCAACTTTTATATCTTCTACTATATTCTGATATTGTAAATCATTTACATGCAATTTCATCACAACTATCATACAAGCCACAGTACTGAATAAAAATGGATAACAGAAATTAGTGCTGAGAAAAAAATAAATAGGGCAAAATACCAGGGTTCTCAGTGTTATGGATATTACTAAATTTGTAAAGCAATATTGAAAACATCTGTCAAGGAAACTTTTAATGAAACATTACTCAATTAACAAGATTTGCAATAGTCGTCTTATAAGAACACAAATTTAGATTTTACTTTATAAACCTCTTTCATACAAACCCATCAATCATATAAAGACCTGATTTGTGATCTGAATGTCCTTAAACACTTTTTTGTTATGATGTAGACGCAAGAAGTAGAGCACCTACTAGCAACTTCTCACTCGCACACTAATGGCATCTCAGTAGGCAGATGACCATTAATCATACTAGCAAGACTGATATTTGTAACTCTGGAAAACCACGTTTGTTGTGGAGTGGTTAACAAATCAAAGTACTAATGGACCACAAATTGCTAAAATTTGAATTATAAAACCAATCAGAAATAGCAAATTTCCAAAATCACATGAAGGTAACTAAAATAAAAAAATAAGCCTCAATATTTGCAAAGAGCTGGGAATACACTACTGTAACTACAATCAATCAGTTAATAATTACAAACTATGATGTTTGGTCCGTATGAAAAGAATTAAAAAGTAATGAAGACAAAAAAAAAGTTAAAATAAAATAGTGATTACCAAGTTAAGATAAAATGAATTAAAAAATAATAGAGCATAATAAAATAAATGTCAATTAGAATCAAAACTGCCAAGCCAGATAAGGGATACTGCTTCACTGATATTTACAGTTCTGAGATGCACAAAGTAATGCGGTGGATGATTAAAACTTTTTTTATGGGAATTCAGCCCACAGGCATGAACAGTTGCTATTTGCTACTCTAGATCTTTAGACTTCAAGATCACATAATGTGTCTAGGGACATTCAATCTGGGAATGAACACTGTATGATTATTGGGTTTGGTAAAAGGAAACAATATAAAACAGTAATTCCTGGAAATTTAAAAAGAAAACTATAACATTGTAAAAAAACACTAATCTTATTCAACATATTGTCTAGAGCTCTTGGAAGTTGTGATTAAAAAGTCAGCAGGAAACTCTTTAATTGACATACAAATATCAATATGTTAACAAAACAACATTATTAGACAACATTAACAGCAATAAATAGAGGTGACTGATCATGCATACAGTATAATGAGCATTAGTCATAAAAGCAACCCTTAATTCTCATTGCAGTGGCATGCTCAAGTAATAGTACAATCAGTAACCTTAAGAAAGAAAGAATCTATGATGAAAACAATAGTGTCATCTGAAATTCAAAACAGAAATGCTGGAGGTACTAGGTTGGCCAAGGCACTAGCCAACATTGAGATACTACCACTAGAAGATTATTGGGTCTTTTGACAGGTCAGACAGTAGTAAATTGGATCCCTCTCTCTGGTTACGGCTCATTTTGTCGTTGTCTACACATACACCGAGTAGTCTTGCCTATTCTTTCTGCATCCTCATATCATCATACACCTGACAACACTGAGATTACCAAACAATTCTTCTTTGTTCAAGGGGTTAACTACTGCAACATAATTGGCCAGTGGTTACTTTCCTCTCGGTAAGGGTAGAGGAGACTCTTTAGCTATGGTAAGCAGCTCTTCTATGAAGACACTCCAAAATCAAACCTGTTCTCTTGTCTTGGGTAGTGCCACAGCCTCTGTACCATGGCCTTTCACTCTCTTGGATTAGAGTTCTCAGGCACTCTATTCTCTTCCTGTTTTTACAGTTTCTATACGAAAGATCTAATTTAATGTTGTTCTTGTGATATTTTTTTATTGTTTATTACTTCTCTTGTAGTTTATTTTGTTTCCTTTCCTCACTGGGCTGTTTTTTTCTTGGAGCTTTTGGGCTTATAGCATCTTGCTTTTCCAACTAAGGTTATAGTTTAGCTTGTAATAATAATAATAATAACAATAACAATAATAATAATAATCGAAGTAACATTTTGTTTCCTTTTAAAAATATCAATACAGTATCTAAAAGGAGATTCCCAGACCTAAACCCCTTGTTTTGCCTCCTATTCTTATCCACTGTCAAGCCTCTTCCAACTTTGTCAATATTCTTTGGCTTTATCTTGCTTCTATTCTTCCTTCTCGTAAGGAAACCTTTGAGCAAGCTTTATGTAACTTTAAATGACTTAATAGTGAGGTTAAATGGTTTTAGATGAAATTAAAAATTAACAAAGTTAGTAGCTAACATATTATTAACAATAATTTTGGGAATAAATATTAGCTTTCTTGAGTTGTATGGCTGGTTTATCTAGATCAAAGACTTGATATTTCTTTAACTCCAGCACTACATTTACAGGTTCATTCTGCAATAAACTGCAAACCAATGAGTCTACTCTTGAAGTTAGAAAATCAAACTAAATAGAGGAGTGTCCTACATTGCGCCCCACACGATAAACTGTAGATAATAATAATAATGTACTGCCTTTTAACTTTTAATGTGAAAATAAACAAAAGCACTAACCAGAAACAGAATGGTTATTCAACATTGCTCTCTCTCATATACAGTATATGTATGCATAAAAATCTCCCTCTCATATATATAATAAACAATATATTGTGTATGTATGTATGTGTACAAATTTCTTTCTCTCTCTCTCAAATTCCAGAACCAGGTCTGGAAAGGCTCTGCCTCTTATATGAGGCATGCTTTACAGACTATCCGCCTCAGTACGCTAATGCTGCAGTGAGTAGCTGATCATTTTACCATTCTTTTTAGCCTCAATTCTGAACTAAAACATTTTCTATCATTCTCCTACATCTATTTAACTTTTCAAGACTTTATTCACCCTTATTTATCCTACTTGTCTTGTAACTGCTCTTTATTTCTAACTATAGATTTATATAAAGCCTAAACTAAAATATTAAGGAAAAACACAAACACTCTCTCTCTCTCTCTCATATGTCTATAAACTAGGCAATATAAAAAAAATATAAATTCTTGCATACATCTTTAGCAGATGGAACTAAAAGTGTGTACGCACATTCACAGTCTCTCTTGTGCGTGTGAGCAGAAGCAGCAGTTTCTTTTGTCATCAGTAGACAAACTTCTGTTTATTGTATGCATTTAATTACTCATTATACTAGAATTCTTGTGTCAAAGGAAACAAGCAGATATTTTCTTAACATTTCTGTAAAACGTAAGGTCCGCTACCGATTATTGTATTATTTAATATATAAAACTGTTTACCCCCATAGAATTGCAGTGTTTTACTATTATTCAGAGTAAAATGATATAAGAAAAAAACTAAATTTCTGAAAAATAATTCTAAACTCACCTCACAAAAAATAAAAAATTTTTTAAAGGAAAATTACATGAAACCACCATGTTTTTCTGTTATTTATAGTAAAATACAATAAAAAATAAAAATTTTATTCTGTAATCAGCAGTAAAACAAATAAACATGGAAATAAAGGATACAGTATCATAGAATAATTGTGCATGTATCTATGATGGTGACAAATATTGTATGCAACTACCAAGGGGGAGATCCGATGTCACGTAGTGATGGGGTTAATTTCATGGTAACAGATTTTTTTGAAAAAAGCAGACGAGTAAATAATTCTTGTAAGGTAATTATAAAAACTATGAAAATCACAATTTTTTCGATAAGATACTGTATATTCTCAATAGTGCCAACACAAAATGCATGACGAAAATTATGCTGTGAGAGCAGAGGCAACATTACGCAGAGAATAGAATGCCAGTTAGTAAAACATTGGAATAAATTCCCATACCAAATTTCTTATCATCCCCGGACTCTTGAAATCCTTCTAACAGTTTTTTTCTCAATAGACAATTATA
This sequence comes from Palaemon carinicauda, assembly GCF_036898095.1. Lineage (NCBI taxonomy): Eukaryota > Metazoa > Arthropoda > Malacostraca > Decapoda > Palaemonidae > Palaemon > Palaemon carinicauda. The sequence goes on along the minus strand of NC_090765.1, from coordinate 48,017,772 downwards.
AGTAACTTAGCAACCCAAAAACTAATTCTTCCCAGATAAAATGTGAACGCCAGAGTAGGTATATGTGCCATGACAGCAATAAACCCTCTTTGATGCTAATGTTTTCAATTGGAAAAGAATCTGGGGATGCCCCAAGGGCTTCTCACCAGATGTGATAGCTAGTTCAGGAAACACTAAACCATTCCTAGTTCAATTACTATATTCCAACAAATCTTGGAGGTTTAAGGTACAGAACTTGGAAGCAAGTACCTGGACAATGTTGAGACCTTTGTCGTAATGATTGTATATTCCAATGGGGAGATATTTAGCCAAAAAAAATTCCTGCTATCAATTTTAACCTGTAATGTCATCATTATAGGTGGTGCCAGCACAGAACTGCAGACGATATAATTGGCTTCTTTATAATCACGAACAATTGATCCCTTTTCCCCTTGCTAAGTCATATCAATCCATCAGAAACCATTTATTCTCTCATTTGATAAAAGAAAGCTCAGTGTTTTTCTCCATAAAACTTCCCCATTCCATGTTTTCTATTCACACTCACTCTGATAATAGGTGCCTTAGTTGGCTTCTGCAAATATTGATACTTTACACTTGGCACCATTTGTCCTTACTGTACAAAATTAACAGTTTTTTGCAGCCATTAAATCACAAGACAGTACACTACATGCTCAATGCCACTTCTAGTATCCCAGCACAGACCTGTACCATGTACCACCAATGTATTGGCAAATCCAACTCTACTGTAGATCCACAAGATAAGAACTTATGAACTTTTAGTGATAAGCAAGAAAAGAACATGCTACTTATTCAGAAATAAGAAGCTGTGTGTAAAACCAATAAAATGCTTAAACTTCTTTTAAACATATTTGGAATTTAATCTACCATTTTTCAACATTGATTATTTTAACTTTTCATAGTAAATCATTAAAATATCAGAGTATAGTCAAATATGTGACTTCATACAAAACTAAAATTATCAATAAAGTTCAATAATCATAAAATATACAAATGGAGATCAGTGCTTTGTGAGGTAAAAGGTTTTAAAGTTTTACACTGAATCTGTGATTTGGTACCTTGTATCTAGAAGGTTAATTTGTTAAAAGTGTATTGTTCTTTTTGAAAATTTGGAGATTTATGATAATTCTAATTGTAAATGGTATTGAACGAATATCTATAAATTACCTATTTGATCAAGTAACTTTCAGGCTGGTGAGATACTTGTCACTGCTATCTGAACGATTGGTGGATCAAAATGTAGAAATAAAGGTAGTTCACCACCATTAACCAGTCTATATTTTCTTGAGGAGACTTGGAAGCTCCTGTAAATATCATAAGTACAGTAGGGTCCCGAATTATGCGAGAATTTGGTCGATTAATGACCTCGTGTAAATGGAAAATCGCGAATTTCGAAACACACAACTAACAGAAATAATTCCATTGCGGCCATGGCAACCAGCAATTTGCCTATTCAAATGTGTTTACTACCCATTTCCAATACTTTCTTTGTACTATACTGTATTTCTTTATAATATCAAATTGTTTTTGTAAGTAAATAAAACATTTAATATACTTTAAAGTTCTAATAACTTGAAAAATGGTTAAAATTACAACCAGGATAGGTGTACAGTAAACACCATATATTTCCCGTTATAACACAACCCAAAATACAGACAAATTTTAATGTTTGTCATATCTATTGTATAATACAACAGGTGAATAGCAAAACCATCACTCTGTAGACTAGCTTGTTGTATGATTGAAAATCCAGAATTATCAAAATAAAGGCGATTTTATATCATGCGTTTCCTAAACACGCTAAGTGGCACAATAGAAAACGACAACCAATGTTTTGTTTTCGTTTATCTCTGATCACAACGAAGAAACAGACGCATTTATACATCTGTGTTTTTGAATTGACAGCAATTTTACCAAGTATAGATTATATGTTGAATTTGTTATTACCAATGTTCTAATTATTTTTTATTAGAACTTTCAAATAAATGAAATGAATGCCATTTATGAAATGTTTTTCTTTATGATGCCGCCTGAAACGGAAACCTTCCATTTGTTTACGCTCCATCTTCGATCATAATAAACAAACGAATGTATTAAACACACATGATCTAAGTCATAACTAATGATATTACAAACATTTAGTAAACATTATGTTATTACAAATATTTTACTTACCGTATCCATATAAATTCCTAAATTCGTAGCAAAGCTGGAATTTTTTTTTTCCTTATGCGTTTAATCCACAATAGCAAACTGCCGCTAATGACAGAGTGATAACTTACGATAATTCTAAACTGTTACGAAAGATAATTGTCCTTTCCATATCCAAAATACTTTTCCTAACTTCAGTTATAAGTCAACTTGTACCCACCTCAATTATGGATCCATATGCAAAAAAGGTAAAAGAAGAAAATACTAGGCCTATTTTTAAAGTCACCGAACAATTAGGTTACCGCTATAACGTTCGATGTGAGAGAGAGAGAGAGAGAGAGAGAGAGAGAGAGAGAGAGAGAGAGAGAGAGAGAGAGAGAGAGAGAGAGAGAGAGAGAGGGATGGTTTTAAAGTACTAAACAATAAATATGATAGGTTATAACACATTGGTGTTTATGTAATATTAACTGTATAGATGGTTTGAATAAGTTAAGAAATGGTGTAAACAATTCTTTGTTATTGTATTCGCGCGGAAGCTAGACATCAGCTGATGTGATCACAGCCAAAAGTAAAACAAAAATAAGTTAGCAATACTCGATTTTTAAAACACACCCGAAATTTAACAACATAAGTACATGTTTTATTATAGCGCAATTGACATTTAAAGAGTAAAAATTTTCTGGAATAGAAGGGTGTTTCCTAAAAAATAGTGGTTTGCGGACGAAATCGGTTACCGTATTTTAAGCTATGATTGAAATGGATGTATACACGGTATAATTTTTTCGTTTTGTATTTAATTGACACTTCAAGAAAACCGATTTTGGTTTCTTCATCTATTTGTAAGTATTGTATAACGAGAGAGAGAGAGAGAGAGAGAGAGAGAGAGAGAGAGAGAGAGAGAGAGAGAGAGAGAGAGAGAGAGAGAGAGAGAGAGATATTATGACGCAGAAGGTTACAGACCTAGGACAGGGGAGGATGAAGGTGGGGGGAGTGATGAGATAGGCTGGGTGGACTCGCAGGGGAGACGGTAGGAGACGGGGGAAGGGGGGATTTGGTTGCCAGTGGCTAAAAATAGATTCTGAAAGACGGTAAAGGGAAAAACGAATCCCATCGAATAAACAGAATAAGGAAAGGGAATAAGATCCAGAGGAATAATAGATATAATGGAATGAAAATGACTAGATGGTGTTAGTTGTGATAAGAATAATTTAGATATTTGAAATAAGAGTGTCTGAGGAGGTATAGAAGGAATTCGTGATAAATATAGAGGAATATCAAAGGATACAGTTAGTTTGCATTATAGGGTTTGTTATCGTTTATCGGCAGTGAATAGCCTAAACTTCGGTAACGAGTCGTCAATATTTTGTCATATTTTAAACAGTATACATTTGATTTGCAAACATTGGTTTTGTAGAGTAGACGGTAAAATAAAATCTAGAGAGAGAGAGAGAGAGAGAGAGAGAGAGAGAGAGAGAGAGAGAGAGAGAGAGAGAGAGAGAGATTTCTGCCATCAAATCTCTCTCTCTCTCTCTCTCTCTCTCTCTCTCTCTCTCTCTCTCTCTAGATTTTATTTTACCGTCTACTCTACAAACCCAATGTTTGCAAATCAAATGTATACCGTTTAAAATATGACAAAATATTGACGACTCGTTACCGAAGTTTAGGCTATTCACTGCCGATAAACGAACCCAGTCTACTCGTGAAAACCTTGAACGCCCAGAGGGAAAAATAAAGCTTTTAAATATACTGTACAAAACAAAAATAATGCTTTAATATACCATCATTAACACTACCATTACAATTATCGTAAGGTTGGAGAAAGATAAAGATTGCCGAGAACGTAACCACATTTCTGTTTACATTTTGTCAGCTGGACTCGCACAGTTAACAGTTGATTTCATTGTTGACGTGGAATTTTATCCTTAAATAGGCTATTCATTATGAAATTATGTTAATGAAATGTAATGTTGATATTGTTTTGTAACATTTATTATAAATCACCGTATTTAGGGCTACCAATATACTTAAAAAGACAATAGATTTGATACATTTTGTAGTGCTTGACTCGCGAACTTTGAACAGCCTCGCAGATACAGAAAATTTATTTTTGAAAAATAGCGATCGCGGAAAAGGGGAATCGTGTAATTCGAACACGCTTAATTCGGGACCCTACTGTACCCTGCTATGAACTGAATGTTGTTTTTAAGGCTGCCATAACTGTTTAAAGCAATTACAATATATCTAAAAAAAAAAATCTTCAATAATTTCTCCTTGTTACAAAATTTGCTTAAGCAGTATGTATAATAAGGTTTATCATTCTAGCCTCATCATCAAAGAATAAAGGAGCCCAAATTAAAACCAAGAAAAAGGCAGATGCAAAAGCAGTATGAAATAGGCTTCCGAGGCCACATGCAATTGAACTTATAACAAGTACGAAGAGCAAAGGTTTAATAGTGAATGAAAAGAAGCAAAGCATTATGGATGTATAGAAAAATAAAACCAAGGCTAAATCAGATAAAAATACTCAGAAAGAACAGTAAATTAACTTTTGCTATGTATGAGCAAAATTATGACAAACAGGAAAATAGTTATATCCAGTATATAATATTGTTAATAAACCAATATTTAAAAAAGTCCTTTAGCAGATTACAGTACAGTATAAGGTTAAAATATAAAACCAAAAATGTTAAAGAAAAATAATTTGATACATTAATTCACAAATATCACCTATTCTATCTACAGTACCGTGGCACTTCTCCCAATTTTGGGGGGTTAGCAGTCATCAAAAAGAAACAAAAAGAGAAATAACGACATACCTGGGATATCGCAGAGTCATAATCTAGGAATGCATCAGGACCCGAACATAAATAAATGTTTTCTGGGATGTCTTCTGTCAAGTTAACATTTGATAAATCCATCTGGAAGCAAATGAGATAGTGTAAATTAAATAGGCAAATAAATCATACATAAGTTATATCAAGAGAACAATTATTTCTAAACTACCTTCAAGAGTTCCATCTTCCTCTTCAGATGAAAGGAAGAACACAAGTTGTAACTCATAAATGTGTTATATTAAATTAAAAAAGTACCTAATATTTTCAGAACAAATACTTGATAAAATGATGTAATAAGCTAATAAATTTAAGAACCAAACATAGTGTATACAGTAAAGTGTTCAAAAGACAAAATGCAAGCGTAAAAGTCTAAAGAAGTCCTATTAAAAGTAGCCAAAGAACATTTAATAATCAACCCTTTGAATCCCATTAGATGTATTCTATGTCCAGGCATTTTTACTATGTCAGGCAGTAAATTTTTTTTTCTCAGTTCATTACAATTCTCTTAAATTTGAATTACTCCCAATTTCCATAACTCCAATATTACCTAAAGTTTTTTAATATCTTTTTGGAAAAGGCTGTACATGCATAGGATCATTCCAAGTATTAGAAGATTGCAGGTGGTCCTGATCAGGGTTAAGAGAAGGTTGAGGTGACCTTCCCCCATCAACTCACGAAAGGTTTGTCCACAGACGACCTTGAAGGAGATTGTGCAATGGATCAGGGAGTCCTGCAAAGCAGATATTTTCATTTCTCCAGAGCTGCCTACATGCACGTGACTCCTTGGCAAGAGTGACATGGACCTCTGTAGAGTCTGGACCTAAGTGCCAGAGCTACCTCTGAACTATTAAGTTTGAGATCCCATTTCTCCACCGTCGCCTGCATGCACATGACTCATCAACAAGAGTGACATGGACATTAGCAACTAAGAGCTAGTTCCATGTCTGAACCATCAAGTTTGAGAACTGAAGAATTGGGACATGAATTTATCTCTATCCACTAGTTGACCCAATGGTTTGTAGGCAGGTATGATGAAAGATTACAGCAAACCAAACAGCAAAGTACTCCTGTTCTTCTTCCAAAAGTCAGGAGTTGATAATTCTGTGGTCTTGCAAAGTACAGTATGGCCCATTGCCTGACCACTGGTTAAATCCTGAGACTGTTTGGAAGAAGGCTATGGTGGAAAGTCTCAATGGAAACCAGGCTGAAGTCTCTCTTAGGGAAGACTAACTGTCACTTTGCAAATGGTCCGTAGAACCTCACTGGCATGATGTGTGAGGGGGGGAGAGGATTTCTTGGAATGATTTGAAGAGAGATTTCTCAGATCTATAGACCTGACAATCAACTTTATTAAATGCCAACACGAAAGATCTGACAATGGTATTTGTAGAAAAGGTCTTGACTCTTGGGGGGGACACCCAAGAGATGATTAATGAATGAGAACCTAACTAAAGCTAGCGCCATGGTCGCCACACCCAGATCGCTGCACTCATGATTAAGTGCAAGAACCTCCAGAAAGACACAATTGAACTCAAGTTCTTTGTTTTCGTTGGGTTCGATGATGGATCAAGCTGGTTGACAACGGAGAGAAAAAACTCTCTGGTATAGCTCAAACTAGAGACAGGTGAGGTACCCTTCCCTCTGTTGATTGTTGTTGAAAACCGCAGCCTTGTGATATGAACACGGCCATGTCACCTCAACCACCAGCTGCTGGTTGCACAAAATAATGTCCTGGTCAACCATTCAAACTAAAAAAAAAATATTTGACAAGCATTAAACAGTCTTGGATAGAACACAACAGTATGAACGAACTCCTCCTTGGGGGCCAAAGACAAAAGTGAAGTCTTTCAGAGGAGAGTGAATGGGGTTACTCACCCATACTTGACAAATGTCGTCAGCCAATTCCTTACTTTTAAGGACAAAAGGTTTATATACACATAGGAACATATATGCTTCTTGGTACTAAGTTTCAGAGAGATAAAAAAGATCAGCTCACAAGGAAGAATGAAGGTGCATACCAACCTGGTTGAAATATAGAGACCACAGCAATTTTGGTTTGTCAGAGTTTTCCTCATCCATAGCAAAGAGATTTTGTGTTACAACTTTCAGATCCTCTTCTGCATCACATCCCTCACAGGTCATATGCACACAATCTGTAAAGATAAATAATGAAAATTAATTCCTGATGTTCTCTAAAAAAGACTATTAGTATAGTCAACAGTAACATCCAGTATTCCTAGCTTTCCAAGATACAAATTTCTATTGCATGAATTGCTCATGAAATTCATAAAATTTCCCTCCCAGTTGTAATTTAGGCATATGATCAATGAGATTGCATGAAACATATTGGGCTTGTATAATGTAATGCCTTTTTCTTTCATAAAACCCATCAATGCCCTTCTATTCCTTTGTTTCTTATAGTTTTGAATCCAAACTACACAAATTACAAGGAGGATAGTGTGTACCAAGTGTACCAAAGACATACTATATTTAAAAATTAAGTATAACATCATTTATCCTATTTGACAGCATATGAGACACATTTTTTTCCCATAAAATAAGACAAAAACGAATAGCACCAAAGCATTCTACATAAAATCAAGGTTCACTGAGTAAACTGCTGTTTACCTAAAAACAAGCCCCTTGCCAAGCTCCATAAAATTCATACAACTATAAACTATCATCATCATTACTTTAATTAGAAAAACAATAATTAAATTATGAGAGATCTTGAGGATATACAATAATGGCTCACCTAGAACTATATCGACACAGCTAAGAACAAATTACCTTTCCTCCTTCCTCCAGGAAACATAATCTACAAAATATTAGTATATAACCAAAAAGTTACTTACTCCTCATGTAGTAAATATATGATATTTTAATTATAAAATAAATTTTTGAATATACTTACCCGGTGAATATATAATAGCTGCTACTCAGCGGCTCGACAGAAAACACACTCAAAAAACTCGCGAGCGATCGCTATGAAGGTTGCGGGTGTGCCCACCAGCGCCAACTATCGGCCAGATACCACTCTTGCATGTAAGAAAACCCTTCAATTCTTCTCGTCCCGCTGCGTCTCTATTGGGGAGGAAGGGAGGGCCTTTAATTTATATATTCACCGGGTAAGTATATTCAAAAATTTATTTTATAATTAAAATATAATTTTTAAATATTTAACTTAGCCGGTGAATATATAATAGCTGATTCACACCCAAGGCGGTGGGTAGAGACCAGAGTTAATTAAGTTTACAGCGTATAAGCTAAGAGTTTTTGACAGTTATCAATATAACAAAACCAAAATATATAGGTACCTGGAAAGGAAGTTGACTTAGACGATTACTCTGCCTTGTAAGTCTGTCTTCCTCACGAAGCCCAGCGATCCTCTTAGGATGCTGAAAGACTCCCAGGAGCTGAAGTATAAAGGGTTGCAACCCATACTAACAGGACCTCATCAAACCCCTAATCTGGGCGCTCTCAAGAAATGACTTTGACCACCCGCCAAATCAACAAGGATGCGAAAGGCTTCTTAGCCTTCCGTACAGCCCAAAAAACAATATTAAAAAACATTTCAAGAGACAGATTAAAAAGGATATTGGAATTAGGGTAATGTAGTGGTAGAACCCTCACCCACTACTGCACTCGCTGCAACGAATGGACCCAGTGTGTAGCAGTCCTCGTAAAGAGTCTGGACATCTTTTAAGTAAAATGACGCGAACACTGACTTGCTTCTCCAAAAAGTCGCGTCCATAATACTTTGCAGAGATTTATTTTGCTTGAAGGCCACGGAGGTTGCTATAGCACTAACTTCGTGCGTCTTAACCTTAAGCAAACATCGGTCTTTCTCATTCAAGTGAGAATGAGCTTCTCGTATCAAAAAATCTGATAAAATATGACAAAGCATTCTTTGACATAGGCAATGATGGTTTCTTAACTGAGCACCATAATGCCTCAGATTTACCTCGTAATGACTTAGTACGAGCTAAATAGAACTTAAGAGCTCTAACAGGACATAATACTCTTTCCAGTTCGTTGCCTACGATCTCTGATAAGCAAGGAATATCAAAAGATTTAGGCCAAGGACGAGAAGGCAGTTCATTTTTTGGCCAGGAAACCAAGTTGAAGTGAACAAGTGGCTTTTTCTGTAGAAAAAACCGATGTTCTTACCGAAGGCATGAAGTTCACTGACCCTTTTAGCCGAAGCCAAGCACACTAGGAAAAGTGTCTTGAGGGTGAGATCCTTCAGGGAGGCTGAATGTAATGGCTCAAACCTGACATGAGGAACCTTATGACCACGTCTAAGTTCCATCCAGGAGTTGCCAAACGACGTTCCTTAGAGGTCTCGAAAGACTTAAGGAGATCTTGGAGATCTTTATTGTTGGAAAGATCTAAGTCTCTATGTCGAAAGACCGAAGCCAACATGCTCCTGTAGCCCTTAATCGTGGGAGCTGAAAGGGAGCGAACCTTTCTCAGATGTAAAAAAAAAATCTGCGATTTGGGCTACAGAGGTACTGGACGAGGACACAGATGCTGACTTGCACCAGTCTCAAAAGACTTCCCACTTCGACTGGTATACTCTAATGGTAGAAGCTCTCCTCGCTCTTGCAATCGCACTGGCTGCCTCCTTCGAAAAGCCTCGAGCTCTTAGGAGTCTTTCGATAGTCTGAAGGAAGTCAGACGAAGAGCGGGGAGGCTTTGATGGACATTCTTTACGTGGGGCTGACGTAACAGATCTACCCTTAGAGGAAGACTTCTTGGAAAGTCTACCAGCCATTGAAGTACCTCGGTGAACCACTCTCTCGCGGGCCAGAGGGTAGCAACCAACGTCAACCTTGTCCCTTCGTGAGAGGCGAACTTCTGCAGTACCTTGTTGACTATCTTGAATGGTGGGAATGCATATAAGTCCAAAAGAGACCAATCCAGTAGAAACGCGTCTATGTGGATTGCTTCTGTATCTAGGACTGGAGAGCAATAGATTGGTAACCTTTTGGTCAACGAGGAGGCAAAGAGGTCTATGGTGGGTTGACCCCAAGTAGCCCAAAGACTCTTGCCCACGTCCTTGTGGAGGGTCCATTCCGTGGGTATCACCTGACCCCTCCGACTGAGACAGTCTGCCAAGACGTTCAAGTCCCCCTGGATGAATCTCGTCAACAGGGAGATGCCTCAATTTCTTGACCATAAGAGAAGGTCCCTTGCGATCTCGAGCAGCGTGAAGGAGTGCCTCCTTGCTTGGAGATGTACGCCAAAGTTGTGGTGTTGTCTGAGTTGACCTCTACCACTTAGTTTCGAAGAAGCTTTCGAATATCATCAAGGCCAAGTGGACTGCTAATAGCTCCTTGCCGTTGATGTGCATGCTCTTCTGACTTGAGGTCCACAGACCCGAGCATTCCCGACCGTCCAGGGTCGCACCCCAACCCAAATCCGACGCGTCTGAGAACAACACGTGGTTTGGGTTCTTGACTGCTAGGGATAGTCCCTCTCTCAGACTGATATTGCTGTCCCACCATTTCAGGCATGCCTTTACTGGTTCGGAGACTGGGAATGATACCGTCTCTAACGTCTTGTCCTAGTTCCAGTGAGAGGCTAGATGGAACCGGAGAGGCAGAAGGTGTAGTCTCCCTAGTGAGACAAACTGCTCCAGGGATGAGAGAGTCCCTACGAGACTGTTCCAACTCCTGACTGAACAAACGTTTTCTTTTCAGCATTAGTTGGACTTCGAGCAGGGCTTGTTCTATTCGGTGGCAGACGGAAAAGCCCGAAAAAACTGGACTGCGAATCTCCATCCCCAAATATAGAATAATCTGGGATGGGATCAGTTGGGACTTTTAGGTTGACCAAAAGTCCCAACTCCCTGGCCAGACTCAATGTCCAATGTAGATCCTGCAGACAGCGAAGACTGGACGATGCTCTGAGAAGCCAGTCGTCCAAGTACAGGGAGGCTCAGATCCCCGATAGATGGAGGGATTTTGCCACATTCCTCATGAGCCTCGTAAACACGAGAGGAGCAGGACTGAGGCCAAAGCACAGGGCTCGAAACTGGTACCCCACATTCCTGTAAACAAACCTCAGAAACGGTTGGGAATCCGGGTGTATAGGAATGTGGAAGTATGCCTCCTGAAGGTCGAGAGAGACCATCCAGTCGCCTTCCATTAATGCTGTCAAGACAGCCTGGTAGACTTCATCGTGAAGTTTGTCTTGACAATGAACACATTGAGCGCACTTGCCTCTTACGTACTCCTGCAGTGAACATGGCCGCCAGATCATTGGAGCCATCCCTGAGGGACTTGTTCCTGCAGAGAACGTGGCTGTCAGATCATTGGAGCCATCCCTGAAAGCCTTGTTTATGCATGACATAATTGTACAGCAAAACTTCAAACGCTCGAAAATAGCTCTGAAGTCGACCATAAAATCTTGGAGCGTCTCATGGCCAGGCGCCAGGGAGAGTCTATGAGGTTTGAGAAGTCTATCTGGGCAGAGGCAGGAACTCCCAAGCCGAGAACTTCTCTCGTGTCATATCAGACTCTCGCTCTATAAGCCAGCTTAAAAGTAGGGAAAGCAAAGGCTGTCTCCCCCAAACTCCTCCTGGTGATAAACCAGTCGCCTAGCAAACGTAAAGCTCTCTTAGAAGAGCGAGAGAGCACTAGCTTATAAAACAACGGCTTCGAAGTAGCTAGGCCTAGTGTAAACTCTGACGTTTAGGCGAACGAGGAGCAGCAGTTACAAAAAGATCCGGACAAAGATCCTTAAAAATCAGCATGATTTATTTAAAGTCCATAGAGGGCTAAGCAGCTTTAGGCTCCTCTCCGTCTGACAGAGTCCTCAAGGGAATATCAGTAGGAGGGGGAACAGCAACTTCCTCATCTGAAGGAACCTTGTCCGACAATAGCCGAGTCTCAAGCAAGGGAGAGACCTACCGTGGTGGCAATGCTTTACAAGCAGAGTCCACACGCACTGGTGAATTAGTAGCGGACCAGGACGCAACGTCATGTAACTGCTTAACAGTCTGTGAACTGTCAACAACAACAGGTGCGGGAGGACGCTCAGCGTCCACTCGAGACTGTTTTGACTGCCTAGTCTGAGCAGTCAAAACAACTCTAGACTGCGGTAGTCGACGCTCAGCGTCAAAACAAGTCAACTCCGCTGGTTGGCGAACGTCCTGAACGTCAACAGGAGCATTAGGAAGCGGCCTAACGTCCAAATGCGGCTGAAAGTCAACACGTGACCGCATCGAGTGAGGCTCTACATATCGTGACTGACGTGTTTAGCTACGCCAACGTCAACAGGACGCACAAAGGTTCGTTTGGGCGGCTGAAGGCCAGGATCTCGATGAGATAAACGGCTAGGATCAACGTGAACCTTATCGGCAGAATAGTCTTCCATAAGAGAGGCAAGCTTATTCTGCATGTCTTGCCGTACAACCCATTTAGGATCAACGGGAATGGTTGCGGTAAGAGACGAGGGTAACGTCTGTGACTGCAAAACCTTGCCTACAAAAAGACTCTCGGAGCCTGTGTTACGCTTTTGTTTAGGCGGCGAGCAGTCTTCCGATGACTGCATAGGGTCAGAGCTGTCCTAATAGTTAAAACCAGGACGCTGGACATGTCCTGAAAGGACTGACTTTCGCTTAAAGGGCCTCGAAACCTTGTTCCACGGTTTCTTATGCGAAAAGCCTTCGGATGACGAGGAGAAAATCGTCTCTCTCGTCTTATGGTAGGGGCGATCTTGGTGAGATACGCCTGATACCATAGAGGGAACGTCTGTTCGCTGATCAAGGCCTCTCGAACCCATAAGTCGTACGACATTACTTCTCCCCTGGGCTTGGGAGCTTGCAAGAGGTCCCGGACTAGGCGAACGACAGGCACGAACAGACGAACCCTCGGTCGCAACACTGATAACACTTTGCGCAATATCACTTTATCACTACGATTTTCTGTTTTGCACTTATTTCACTGAAATCGAATTTTTTTTTTTTTACAAATCACATTAGGTATGAATAAAACTGATTTCTACCTGAAGCACACAATTCTACCCTCATCAAAAGGTTATAATTGCGAAATCAGTCGTATAATGTAAGCACATTAATACAAGCAAAAAACAGTAAACATATTTTAAGGTAAAAAGATCAGTGGCTGGGAAAGAGACTAAACACTAGTTCATTCAAAACTACGTTTTCAATCTCTCACCGTACAGTGCCTTGGGACGAGAATAAAAACTAAAAACGTTTTATCCTTTCTCCCCGTACAGAGACTAGGGACGAGAGTAACTCGAGAACAACGTTACTCGCTTGGGACGAGAATAAAGATCGGAACGTTCTCTCTCCTCTCTCTCTCTCCGTCTCTATCTCTCTCTCTCTCTCTTGATTTCGCACCGAAGAGAAGAGCCCACTTACGTTTCGTCAATAAACAGGTTATTTGACCAAAGGAAAAAACTGAAAGGTTTTTCAATTAAAAAGTTCCTTTAAAATAGAATTTAAAACATTTAAACTTTGAAAGAAGAATGAACAAAACGTCAGAATCGATTTACTCTTTCTGCAAAGTGAAACCGTGATACTCTCTCTCTCTATCGTAACGATAGAGCGCAAACTGCGTAGCATAAATAAACTAAACGTTAGTTCATCTTTGAAACAGTACGAAGACTATTCAAAGAAAATCTTTCATAAAATATCTACTAAAAAATATTCATTTAATAAGTTTTAAATCATTAGCTCTGTAAAAGTTATTTACGATTGAAAGGGCTCAACGTTGTTTAACTTCGGTTTCCAAGTTAGGACCGCCTACTCTCAGGAAAGGTCGCATATAAACAAATCATTAAAATTTATCTTGATGTTTATTATAAATGGAAAGCTAATCGAAGAGGCCTAATAAAGGCGGTTGAGATATAAAATATATAGAGGAAAATCTATAATTAATTTATAACGTGATAAGATAATTGCTAAAAGCCTAAAACACACTTCCGTACTAAGGGAAGGGTCGGCCATTTAAAAGTCAAAGAAAGTCCAAAAAACAATCCAAAGTCATCAAAAATTAAATCTATCCAAAAACGAGTTCAAGATTTAAGCTGAAGATAAAACACCTGCACTGCGAAAGCTCAAACCAAAATGAAGTACTTCACCAAATATGTTGAGAAAACTCCAGGTTCTACAGCGAGTAATGATACGTCTTGTCGTCAAGGTCGACAGAGAAGAATTGAAGGGTTTGTTTACATGCAAGAGTGGTATCTGGCCGATAGTTGGCGCTGGTGGGCACACCCGCAACCTTCATAGCGATCGCTCGCGAGTTTTTTGAGTGTGTTTTCTGTCGAGCCGCTGAGTAGCAGCTATTATATATTCACCGGCTAAGTTAAATATTTAAAAACTACATTTTACAGCACTTGTCCTTCACAGAAATCGTAACTAGTTCTACAATACCAATATTTCTTTATACAAAAGAAAACATGTGTATGGTGTTCTCTCAGAATAGGTTTGGATAAAATTTCATATCTACTAACCGCAATCATCATTAGTAGATACTGTAGTGTTTTACTGTATAAAATCTTATAACCATTTAGTGTTATAGCACTAATTAACACCACCTAAATGGAAAATAGTAAACAAAACTTGGCAAGGAAAAAAAGATATACTTGTACAGACTTTTGATAACAAATAAAAAATGTTATAAGTATAATTTAACCTTATGAAAACTAAATACTAACATACAGATGGAATACTAATCTGAAATTTAGAACAGACAAAACTTTAAAATATCTAAAGACACTCACATAAATCTTTTGGGCAAACCCCAGCTCCAACTCCTACTTCAATTACAGTAACAGGTTTTCCATTGTTTTCTTTGGCAGGGAAACGTAATAGGGAGAGCTGCTCCTTTTCATTGGTTAATATAGATCTGTAAGTAAAATGTTTCATATATACATTCATATAAGACTTTAAATGTGTACTTGCATATAGAAGTATGAACATTACATTATACATATTATATTTGCATAGGTTTTATTTACATTTACTCCAGGTAAACCAGGTCTCTAATATGACATGTACTCTACTTAAAACAAAACACACTTGAGATCAACAGTACATGTGATGAAGATACAAAAAAAAATATAAGGAAAAAATAATGTATTGGAAATACTTGAATAATTTTCTTTTAAAAGAATTATTTTAAACAAAAAAATTTATGAAATTACCATCATATTATATGAAATTTGTTCAATTATGAACTTGAATTTTGAACTTTTAGTATGAAGCAACACAGTCAAACAGGAAATTAAATTTCCCTTTACAGCCAGTTAGTTCATTAACATCAAAGACTCAATTGAAAAGGAATGAAAAGTAGAGCCGAAAAACAGAAGTACGGATAATAAGGAATAAAGGGAATAGGAACAATACACAAAAAGAAAGGGTATAAAGAATAAATGTAGACTGAAATAAACAATATGTGAATAACAGAAATGAAAAGGAAACAAAAGAAGGAAAAATGGAAAATTAAATATTATTAGATTTTATATCAATGTGAGCTAAAGACTTGCTTTTTTTCATTTTATCTATCTAAATTAAAATGCTAGTAATTTATTACAGGAAAGAACCAAATATTATTAAAGGGAAACAACAAGCTGAAAATGCATGATTTACAATGATGACAGGAAAGAAAATAAATTGAATGGATGAATTAAAATATAATGTAATGAGAGGGTAGAAAGAAATTCTTTTAACCCTGGATAGGTACGGTCCTCGGACACCCCTTTAAGGGTATACTCGGACGCGAACGACCCCGACGCCAAAAAAAATTCTTGAAAAATCAGTTTTTGCAGTAACCTCCTTTTTTCTTTTGCCAAAAAAAACTTCAATGAATGCTTAAAACAACTGTATAGATAAATACTACTCATCTGCAGAAAAACTATTTATTATAAATATTTTAAAAAATTAAGTAGAAAAAAAAAAGACGACATAAAAATTCATAAAAAAAAAGTTTATACATATATACACAAATCCTTTTAGGAATTGATTCTTGAATGTTTAGGACACATCTTGATGTATTTTGGATGAAGTCAGACCCATGGAGGTGAAGATCTGAAATGAAAAAAAAAGGGTAACTTTTTTTGGCCAAAAAAATTTGTCCAAATTTCATGAATTTTTTTGGGTACCCAAATGAAATAGGAAGTGGCTAATTTTTTTAGGGAATAAACATATGTTATCCTAAAATAGAAATATGTAAAAAAATCTTCATTATTTTGTAAATTACATTTATATCAGGGGCCATATCTAAAGGTAATTTTTTGAGTACTTAGAAATTCCGTAAAGAAATACATATATTTAATATATAATATGATATTTATGCAGGTAAAAATATACCAAAATATCACAAATTCTATAGGGAATAAGAATATATATAGATAGGGCAGCTTACGCTTCGGATATGTCCACAAAATGGCCGCCAACCACACTGACTCAGACTCCCTAATCTGCCACTTGAAATGTAGGAAGGGTATGTCAATTTCAAGGTGTTATTTACTAATCTAATTATTATTGGATATGCATAAAAATTGTATGGTGGGTTTTACGACTATAAAATTAAAATTCTGACCCAAAAAAATTTTTTTGAAGGGAAATAAAATCGAAAAAAAAAATGTAAAACAATATTTTAGCTAAAAAAATTTGATGATATTCAATCAAAAAAAAAGTAAACAAAATTTTCCGACAAATAAACATCTAGAGGAATCATTACTCTGTGATAGTTCCTTAGTACGTAGTAATTTTGAAAGAATTGGGAAAAAACGAAAAAATGGCAATCACCGGAAAATCGAACACATACCTATATATACGCCATATCTGGCTAAAAAAAAGATAGGCATGGGTAGCCAGATCATCTAGAAACACTTTCCAACACTATAAAAATATAAGTTTTGCGACACTACTTGCCAATTCCTTACGGTAACATGACTAAGCAAAAAAATGCAAAACAAATAAAAAGGGGCACTCGAGGAAAAATGGCTAACATTCTAATATACGGCATTTCAGAAAAAAAAAATTCAGCCACGTGCTAGGCAAACCATCAAGGCACATTTTCCGACAAATAAACATCTAAATGAATAATTACTCTGTGATAGTTCCTTAGTACGTAGTAATTTTGAAAGAAATGGGAAAAAACGAAAAAATGGCAATCACAGGAAAATCGAACACATACCTATATATACGCCATATCTGGCTAAAAAAAGATAGGCATGGGTAGCCAGATCATCTAGAAACACTTTCCAACACTATAAAATTATAAGTTTTGCGACACTACTTGCCAATTCCTTACGGTAACATGACTAAGCAAAAAAATGCAAAACAAATAAAAAGGGGCACTCGTGGAAAAATGGCCATTCTAATATACGGCATTTCAGAAAAAAAAAATTTCAGCCACGTGCTAGGCAAACCATCAAGGCATATTTTCCGACAAATAAACATCTAAATGAATCATTACTCTGTGATAGTTCCTTAGTACGTAGTAATTTTGAAAGAAATGGGAAAAAACGAAAAAATGGCAATCACAGGAAAATCGAACACATACTTATATATACGCCATATCTAGCTAAAAAAAAAAATAGGCATGGGTAGCCAGATCATCTAGAAACACTTTCCAACACTATAAAAATATAAGTTTTGCGACACTACTTGCCAATTCCTTACGGTAACATGACTAAGCAAAAAAATGCAAAACAAATAATAAGGGGCACTCGCGGAAAAATGCCCAACATTCTAATATACGGCATCTCAGATAAAAAAAAAGACATGCACGTGTTAGCCCAACCATCAAGGCACACTTTCTAACACATAAACATGAAAAAAAAATCAATAATATACGGCAATTCCTTACTACGTAGTAAATTTTTACAAATATTGAAAAAAAAAACAGAAATTGGCAACCGCAGTTAAATACCCAATATACCAATAACTACGTCGTATCTGACAAAAACAAAATCACGCATGGGTAGCCAGATCATCTAGACACACTTTCCAACACTAAAAAAGCAAAAGTTTTACGACACTATTTCGCAATATCTTACGGAAAAATGACTTGGCAAAAAAATGAAAAAAAATGAAAAAGGGACACTCGCGGTAAAATGCCCGACATTCTAATATACGACATCTCAGATAAAAAAAAAGACATGCACGTGTTAGCCCAACCATCAAGGCACACTTTCTAACACATAAACATGAAAAAAAAATGAATAATATACGGCAATTCCTTACTACGTAGTAATTTTTACAAATATTGAAAAAAAAACAGAAATTGGTAACCGCAGTTAAATACCCAATATACCAATAACTACGTCGTATCTGACAAAAACAAAGTCATGCATGGGTAGCCAGATCATCTAGACACACTTTCCAACACTAAACAAGCAAAAGTTTTACGACACTATTTGGCAATATCTTACGGAAAAATGACTTGGCAAAAAAATGAAAAAGGGGCACTCGCGGTAAAATGGTCCTCGTGGTGATGAACGACATTTTAACTAAAAAAAAAAACATGCACATGGTAGTCAAACAATCCACCAAGACTTTCCACAACTGATAACCTATACAAGTTGCACCATTCTACGACAATTTCATAATACGTAATAACTTTGATAATTATGCAAACTACCCTAGAAGGGTAAACTCGGACGCGAACGACCCCGACGCGTCTCAGAAATCGGGGAAGGAGTACAGCTACAGCAATGCACATCTGGACACTACTAGAGCGTGTAGGGGAGACACCTCCTGCAGGTCGATCGCCCACAAATTCAGTCACGGGGGTGAGTCACGTGAGAAAAACCTGTTTTTTTTTGACGCTCGGGGTCGCAAACGACCCACCGTACCTATCCAGGGTTAAAGAAAAAATTAAACATAACTAGATTAGATATAACATTAAACTAGGTAGAATTTAAAAAGTTTAATTTTAAGGATTTGGCTTAGTGAACAGAATACAATATATAGAAGTAGTTCATTCAGTGTTGTAGATGATTTAAGAATTCTATTAAGGAGAGGATGTAAAAGTAGGAGTTTGTACTGTATAGCACTTTATTGTAAAACTATAGTAATAAAACCTACAGTACAGTTAGTGGACTACGTGAAAACAGTGTAATATGACAAATTTCAAGTAATTTGTATTTTTCCTAACGATGTAAACAAGCCGAGCGATTCTTCGGGATAGTCTTCGAGTCCTTACTCTCCCTAGGGAGGGATGGAACTCTGCCATTAGGGAAGGTCTAGCATCCTCCTGCATCTGGAGGATTCAAAGGAATCTTTAGGTGAAGGGACATGTAAAGGTTGTTCCGCTACTCCTGATGAAACTTACTGTCCTTGGGTGGTGACCTCAATGGGAGACAGCCAGTGGATTTTCGCCAGAGAGATCTCAAACCCCGGCTTGTACGGGGGTGAAGGGTGTCGGCTGGAGGAGGAGTAGGATTTCTCTGCCTTCCCTTCTTCTTGTTTGGCCTCATGGGTGTCATCTCCAACTGGGAGAAATCCTGCTCCAACATTTCCGTGGCTCCAGGAGGGTTGCGTACCTTAGATATAATTACTGACACAATCATCGGGGGCTGACGTTCCTGAGATGTGACTTGAACGGAAGTCCTGTGCCTCAGGTCGGACAGAGGAGAGGAGAGTTTCGATGGAACTGATGTCTCCAACGGGAACTGAGGTGAGGTATGCTGGTTGAGTCTGCTGAAGAAGCTTACCTTTGGGGGTCTGTGCAGAACCAGTAATCGCTAGGCGAACCGCTTTCACCAAACCGTCAAACCAAGGTGCGTCCTTACTGAAGGCCGGCAGTGAAGATGGAGAACCACTGGGAAACACACAGGCTGGAGATCGCCTACGAGGAGTCTTGCCATCTGTTGGGGAAAGAGAACTCTCTTACCTACCTGTATTGGAACCAGCATAAACAATTTTTCTTGTTAGAGCAGGTCGGCAAACGTGAAGCTCTAGGAGTACGCTTGACTAGGTCTCGGAGGATTGCATTCCTCTGCGATGTGGCGTGGACTCGCAGTGCTGCGAGGTACCTCACGGGATCGCGAGCTGGAACTGGATCCCGAGGTGAAATAGAAGACCAAAAGGAGTGCAGTGGATGCGAGCAGGTGGACGATCACGCGAAGGAGGGTGATTGCGTTCAGGAAGCTGGAATCATGAAGAATCACGAGGAGTGTAGCGCTAGGCCGACAAGGAGTCACGCGCCGGAGCACGATCACCAGCTAGAAACAAGTCGCGTTCTGGAACTTGATGACGAGCTGGAACTGGATGGCACACTGGAACCTGGTGACATGGAGGAAATCGCTCTCTCGCTGAAGCTTGGTGGCATGCTGGGGCTGGGTCACGTGCTAAGCCACTGCCGGATTTGGAAGATGGAGATCTCTCTGGATTGTGGCAAATGTCCTGGACGATCCTCCTGTCAGAGCTGCAAGAAGAGGGTGGCGAGAGCAGGTCAGTGGCGAGGCGCGCACTGCGTTCCAACGAAGATGGTGAGATTGTACTCCCTGGGCAGAGCACAGAAAAATCCTGGATTCCAATGCAGTAACAAGGCGAGATGAAGCGGGAGCATGTCGAACTAGCCGGGGGAGAGAAACATCACCTAGCGAGCCACACTCCGAGAGGGTAAAGAAAGGAAAGGACGAAGCCGGCCTTCTCAAAGTTCCACATGGCGGAGACTACTCCAGGGAGAACCTAACCTGTGAGCAGGAATGTTGACCACCAATAGCACAGGAACATGCCTCGGACTTTGGCCCCCACCCATAGACTTAGTGAACTCAGAACAAGTGGACCGCCGTCGTCAGCGGCTGGAACTGCGGCCGGCGAAATCGGAAAAGTCATGGCTGGAAAGACTGCGCTGGGTACAGAAGGTGGGTACTCCTCTGGTACTAAACCTTCGGAGCCCTTTCGGGGGAAGATCAACATCCACCTCTGAAGAAGACGGTGTGCGCTTCCTCTCTACTCCCAACTGCAGCAACTCAAACAGGCCTTCCTTTGATGGAAGACCAGCAATTCCTAGGGAAGGCAAAATCTGTAATAGGTCATCAATAGAAAGACTCTCCTGTGGAGAAGGGCGGTGCCGTTTTGCTAAGGGAAGCGGTAACGTCCTTCAAACCGAAAGGTTGTCTCGGGGTTAAAGGGTCATCACTCCTACTTGATCAATCCCTGGGAAAGACTGAGCAAGAAGGAGCTTCAGACAGAGATCGAGGGGTGGAAGAAGAAAGTCAAGGTTTCTTTGAATTCGAGGATGACCCCGAAGGAGAAGAATCCCTCTTCAACATCATCTTGTGCCGCCTGCTAAACCTCACCCACTGGGAGGAAGATCACCCCCTACACTCTTCACAAGTGTCGTCTTCGGCTGGCTGGGCACAGCGAATGGGGGTTGATCTCAACTGCAGACATGAAGGTGTTGTACTTGCACCCTACAGGGACAGAACAAGTCCACATGGCGACCAGAAAGAAGAAACACAACCAAAAAAAAGATAAGTTTATAATACCCAGTCAGTATGGGCAGTGGAGAGAGTGTGTGTATTCTCAACCGAACCAAAATCAAAAGTGACGAGACAACAAAGGTGTGTGTGTGTGTGTGAGTCGGGTAGCCGGTAACACCCCCCTAGCCCCCACTATCTACTGGTGGGGTAGTTACACCTTGCTAAAAGTCTTATGGCTAGTCTTCCAGTTTTGCCGAAAGTACATTCCCTAATAAAGAGCAAAATGGTTTGTATTTAGTGATGGAACAAACATTATTTGCCTTAGCCGACTGCACCCTCGCAGTGGCTAGTTGGTTAAGTGACGGTTATGCGTTTTTTTTACCCTTACGGTAGTCTCTCTGGTGTTGGTAAGGATGCAATCACTTCTTGTTCAAGTCCATTTTTTTACTTGCATTTTACTGGGAAAATTTTATTTCTAAATAATTCTAGGTTTTGTATTAGTACACAATAGTTTTCTTTTTTCTATTATTTTCTTTTTATTTTTGTGATGTAATTTTCTTTTATTCAAAGGATATTGATTGTTTTTAGTACATGTACAACTCGGATACTTATAGCTAATAATATTAAAGTGCACTGAAAAGTTTAGAGTTTAGTCTTGGGATAATGCAGTTGTGAGTATTTCATGTTTCTGTTTATTTTATTTTTCTTTTATTTCATTATGCAATTTCTTTACTTTAAATTACTTGGTTTTCTTTAAAATGTAATTACATGTATGTGTGGACATTACAAACAAGTAGGGTGCTCTCTTTTAAGCAATTGTTATTCTACTGAGATTAGTAAATTATCCCCATTATAATTCTTTAAATGCCCAAAACAATCTACACTCTTTAGGGACTTGATCTAATAATAAAACAATCGCAGCCTATACCACATCCTCCTACCAGAAAGAATGTGATCCATCACTAGACAGTCTGAACAGTCTTAGAAGGATCCATTTTTTTCTAGCAATAGCCTATCCCAACAAGCTACCTACCTAATCAACAGTCTTCCAAATATTAAGAGTAAGAGTCCTGTATTTTTCCACTCTATTTCAATGCAGTTTCACAGCTTGACATGAAAAAACTAAGGGTTATTTTTAATCATAAGTTATCTAAAACACTAACAGTAATATTTACATAATATAAATAATTTCTTTGCACATTCTATCTAGAAAATACTGTATTACCAAATATGGGATGTTTCTAACCTGTCAAGAATGAATATTCCTCTTGATATGCTCTTTTGTCTTGAATCTGGATAAGAAGAAATATATTGGCTTGGAGCATAAAAAGCATCCATTACAAGATGTGAACACTTGAAGCGCTCATCTTCTGAAAACATACCAACGCAGGAATTGTTCTCGTTCAGGATGATGGATGAGACTGGACGACGTAACACGTAAGTCCCTTCAAACACTGCACACAATCTGTAAGATTAACAGTATTAAAGTTAAATTAGTCTTGAAGATTTACTTCAGTAAAATATTCCAAATAACCCTTATTTACCCCAAGATTACAGTATAATTTAGCCAGTCCTAATTTAATTGGATAAACTGGGTACTAGACTTTCAAAAAGTGACATAACGGGCCATTAAACTTAAACTTGCCAGCCATTATATTTTTCAAATTCATATAATTTCTTAACAATATTCAAATGTTTAATATATAAAAACTTGCTTAATCAAGTATATATTGAAGAAATCCTTATGCTAAACAATTGAAGTGTTCTTGATGCAACTTAAGGTTGCCCACCTTTAGCAATTTCCCAAATAAACAGTTAAATGCTGTATGAAAATCATGCTGTAGTTTAGGATGATTAATATGAACTCGCATACAATCTATCTTAACCATGAATAATAAGTCACATTTATGACACACTATTTCTAGAGGATACAAACTAAGGTCAATTTTTAATGAGGCTTTGTTTTTTCTTAACATTTTAGTATTTTTACTGTACATAAGTTGTTGTAATAACAATTTTGTGAGACACAGTAACTTAGTATTGCCACAGTACAGGTACACTGCTGTATCTAAAATGAAAGGGAGAGGCAAGACAGCACTTTATTAGCTTACTTCTACTTCCTTTCCTACCAAAGATTTTTTTGCAGAGCAAAGTATAAAGTTGAGTGAGTACAAAGAAAATCAAAGAATCACAGTAGCAGTAACAAATAGAGAAGAAATTCCCCCCTAAGAAAATAGCTGTAGTAAACAAAACATAAAAAAAAGACAGTTGTGTTAGGGGAGTATAAAAGTCCAGTATGGATAACAAAAGGATAGCAAAAGAGCCTTCAACAACTCCAGGTGTTTTGAATTTTTCATAGAGTTGGACAGTGATATAGCAGGGAAAAGAATAGTAATACCAGGGATATCCTCAATGAGCATACAGTACATGGAATTATGTTATTTTCCTTAGTAAAATAAATTTTTGAATATACTTACCCGATGATCATGTAGCTGCAACTCTGTTGCCCGACAGAAAAAACCTAAGGTCGGGATACGCCAGCGATCGCTATACAGGTGGAGGTGTACAACAACAGCGCCATCTGTCGAGTAGGTACTCAGGTACTTCTTGTCAACAAGAACCAATTTTCTCCTCGGTCCACTGGGTCTCTATGGGGAGGAAGGGAGGGTCCTTAAATTCATGATCATCGGGTAAGTATATTCAAAAATTTATTTTACTAAGGAAAATAACATTTTTCAATATTAATCTTACCCGATGATCATGTAGCTGATTCACACCCAGGGGGGTGGGTGGAGACCAGCATACATGTTAACAAAGAAGCTAAGTATCCCGTATTTCATTTTAGCAGTTATTCAAAATAACAAACATAAAATAAATAAGTACCTGGTAAGGAAGTCGACTTGAACCATTACTCTGCCTTTTTAAGTACGTCTTCCTTACTGAGCCTAGCGATCCTCTTAGGATGCTGAGCGACTCCTAGGTGCTGAAGTATGAAGGGCTGCAACCCATACTAAAGGACCTCATCACAACCTCTAATCTAGGCGCTTCTCAAGAAAGAATTTGACCACCCGCCAAATCAACCAGGATGCGGAAGGCTTCTTAGCCTTCCGTACAACCCAAAAACAACAATAAAAAGTATTTCAAGAGAAAGATTAAAAAAGGTTATGGGATTATGGGAATGTAGTGGTTGAGCCCTCACCTACTACTGCACTCGCTGCTACGAATGGTCCCAGGGTGTAGCAGTTCTCGTAAAGAGACTGGACATCTTTAAGGTAAAATGATGCGAACACTGACTTGCTTCTCCAATAGGTTGCATCCATTACACTCTGCAGAGAACGGTTCTGTTTGAAGGCCACTGAAGTAGCGACAGCTCTAACTTCATGTGTCCTTACCTTCAGCAAAGCATGGTCTTCTTCCTTCAGATGAGAATGGGCCTCTCTAATCAAAAGCCTGATGTAATAAGAAACTGCGTTCTTAGACATCGGTAAAGCAGGTTTCTTAATAGAACACCATAAAGCTTCTGATTGTCCTCGTAATGGCTTTGTACGTCTCAAATAGTACTTAAGAGCTCTTACTGGGCATAGTACTCTCTCTTGTTCGTTACCAACCAAGTTGGACAGGCTTGGGATCTCGAACGACTTGGGCCAAGGACGAGAAGGAAGCTCGTTTTTAGCAAAAAAACCAAGCTGTAAGGAACATGTAGCCGTTTCAGATGTGAAACCTATGTTCCTGCTGAAGGCGTGAATCTCACTGACTCTTTTAGCTGTTGCTAAGCAAACGAGGAAAAGAGTCTTTAATGTGAGATCCTTAAAAGAGGCTGATTGAAGCGGTTCGAACCTTGCTGACATCAGGAACCTTAAAACCACGTCTAGGTTCCAACCTGGTGTGGCTAACCGACGCTCCTTTGAGGTCTCAAAAGACTTAAGGAGGTCCTGTAGATCTTTGTTGGAGGAAAGATCTAAGCCTCTGTGGCGGAAGACTGCTGCCAACATGCTTCTGTAACCTTTGATCGTAGGAGCTGATAGGGATCTTACATTCCTTAGATGTAAAAGGAAGTCAGCTATCTGCGTTACAGAGGTACTGGTTGAGGAAACTGAATTCGCCTTGCACCAGCTTCGGAAGACTTCCCATTTTGACTGGTAGACCTTGAGAGTGGATGTCCTCCTTGCTCTGGCAATCGCTCTGGCTGCCTCCTTCGA
Organism: Palaemon carinicauda; assembly: GCF_036898095.1. NCBI lineage: Eukaryota > Metazoa > Arthropoda > Malacostraca > Decapoda > Palaemonidae > Palaemon > Palaemon carinicauda. The sequence continues at coordinate 47,992,151 of NC_090765.1, read as the reverse complement.
AAAGCCTCTAGCTCTTGAGAGTCTTTCGATAGTCTGAAGGCAGTCAGACGAAGAGCGTGGAGGCTTGGGTGTACCTTCTTTACGTGCGGCTGACGCAGAAGGTCCACTCTTAGAGGAAGAGTCCTGGGAACGTCCACGAGCCATTGCAGTACCTTGGTGAACCATTCTCTCGCGGGCCAGAGGGGAGCAACCAACGTCAACCGTGTCCCTTCGTGAGAGGCGAACTTCTGCAGTACCTTGTTGACAATCTTGAACGGAGGGAACGCATACAGGTCTAGATGGGACCAATCCAGAAGAAAGGCATCTACGTGAACTACTGCTGGGTCCGGAATCGGTGAGCAATAATTTGGGAGCCTCTTGGTCATCGAGGTAGCGAACAGATCTATGGTGGGCTGACCCCACAGGGCCCATAGTCTGCTGCAAACATTCTTGTGAAGGGTCCACTCTGTGGGGATGACCTGACCCTTCCGGCTGAGGCGGTCTGCCATGACATTCATGTCGCCTTGAATGAACCTCGTTACCAGCGATATCTTTCGATCTCTTGACCAGGTGAGGAGGTCCCTTGCGATCTCGAACAACTTCCTCGAATGAGTCCCTCCTTGCTTGGAGATGTACGCCAAGGCTGTAGTGTTGTCGGAGTTCACCTCCACCACCTTGCCTAGAAGGAGGGACTTGAAGTTTCTCAAGGCCAGATGAACTGCCAATAGCTCCTTGCAGTTGATGTGAAGTGTTCTTTGCTCCGGATTCCACGTGCCCGACCATTCCCGTCCGTCCAGTGTCGCACCCCAGCCTGTGTCCGATGCGTCCGAGAAGAGAAGGTGGTCGGGGGTCTGAACAGCCAATGGTAGACCTTCCTTGAGAAGAATGCTGTTCTTCCACCACGTCAGCGCAGACTTCATCTCTTCGGATATAGGAACTGAGACCGCTTCTAGCGTCATGTCCTTTCTCCAGTGAGCAGCTAGATGATACTGAAGGGGGCGGAGGTGGAGTCTCCCTAACGCGATGAACTGGGCCAGCGATGAAAGCGTCCCTGTTAGACTCATCCACTGCCTGACTGAACATCGGTTCCTTCTCAGCATGCTCTGGATGCATTCTTGGGCTTGACTGATTCTGGGGGCCGACGGAAAAGCCCGAAAAGCTCGACTCTGAATCTCCATACCTAGATAGACAATGGTTTGGGATGGGACGAGTTGGGACTTCTCTATATTGACCAGGAGACCCAATTCCTTGGTCAGATCCATAGTCCATCTGAGATTCTCCAGACAGCGACGACTTGACGGAGCTCTTAAAAGCCAGTCGTCCAAATAGAGGGAGGCTCTGATGTCTGCCAAATGCAGGAATTTGGCAATATTCCTCATCAGTTTGGTAAACACAAGAGGTGCCGTGCTTAGGCCAAAGCACAGGGCTTGGAACTGGTAAACGACCTTTCCAAAGACGAACCTTAGGAAAGGTTGGGAGTCTGGATGGACGGGGACATGAAAGTACGCGTCTTTTAGGTCCAACGAGACCATCCAGTCTTCCTTCCTGACCGATGCTAGCACCGACTTCGTCGTCTCCATGGTGAACGTCTGCTTGGTGACAAAAGCATTGAGAGCACTGACGTCTAGCACCGGTCTCCACCCTCCTGTCTTCTTCGCTACCAGCTGTTGTAGAAACCCGGGGATTGATGGTCCTGGACTATGACTACCGCTCCCTTTTGTAGCAAGAGAGACACCTCTTGCTGTAAGGCTAGCCTCTTGTTCTCCTCCTTGTAGTTGGGAGAGAGGTTGATGGGAGTAGTTGCTAGAGGGGGATTGCGCAAGAACGGAATCCTGTACCCCTCTCTTAGCAACTTCACAGACTGAGCGTCTGCACCTCTGCTCTCCCAAGCCTGCCAGTAGTTCTTGAGCCTGGCTCCCACTGCTGTCTGGAGAGGTAGGCAGTCAGATTCTGCCTTTTGAGGACTTGGAACCCTTCTTCTTTTTGCCACGTTGACTGTCAGCACGGGTACCTCCTCTGCTGGAGGTTCTGCCACGAAAGGGCGGGATGAACCTAGATGCTGGTGTGTCCATCCTAGGTCTAGGCACGGAAGGTAAAGCTGTGACTTTACGTGCGGAAGACGCCACCAGGTCATGGGTATCCTTCTGGATCAACGAGGCAGCAATCCCCTTGATCAGCTCTTCCGGAAAGAGACACTTGGAAAGCGGAGCAAACATCAACTCCGACTTCTGGCATGGTGTGATCCCCGCAGACAAGAAGGAGCAAAGATGATCTCGCTTCTTAAGCACTCCGGACACGTACGAAGCCGCAAGCTCACCAGACCCATCCCGAATGGCTTTGTCCATGCTTGACATGATAAGCATGGCAGAGTCCTTATCCGAAGGGGAGGTCTTTCTGCTTAACGCTCCCAAACACCAGTCCAGGAAGTTGAAGATCTCAAAAGCACGAAAAACTCCCTTCAACAGATGGTCCATGTCCGAAAAGGTCCAGCAAATCTTGGAGCGTCTCATAGCCAGCCTGCGGGGAGAGTCAACCAGACTTGAGAAGTCGCCCTGGGCAGAGGCAGGAACTCCCAAGCCGGGTTCCTCTCCCGTGGCATACCAGACGCTAGATTTGGAAGCAAGCTTGGTAGGTGGAAAGATGAAGGCTGTCTTCCCCAGTTGCTTCTTGGACTGCAACCACTCTCCCAGTACCCTCAAAGCTCTCTTGGATGAGCGCGCGAGTACGAGTTTCGTAAAGGCAGGAGCTGCTGACTGCATGCCTAAAGCGAACTCAGAGGGAGGTGAGCGCGGGGTTGCAGACACAAACTGGTCCGGATACAACTCCCTAAACAGGGCAAGGACTTTCCTAAAGTCTAAGGAGGGAGGCGTAGACTTGGGTTCTTCTATGTCGGAGTGCGGATCGTCCAAATGCGCAGCTTCGTCGTCATCAGATACTCCTTCATCCGAATGCTGAGGAAGTGGCAAAGGTGGAGCAGACAGCTGAACGGCTGAATCCGGCAGCACGGGTGCATGCGTAGCTGCACTGGATCCAACATCATGCCGCTGCTGGTCAGTCTGAGAGCTGGCAACAACAAAAGCGGAGTGCTGGTGCGTGGGAGGGACTGCCGTGGGTTGCGGAGACTGCCGCATTGCGTCAAAACACGGCAGCTTGACAGAGCTAGATTTGGAAGCAAGCTTGGTAGGTGGAAAGATGAAGGCTGTCTTCCCCAGTTGCTTCTTGGACTGCAACCACTCTCCCAGTACCCTCAAAGCTCTCTTGGATGAGCGCGCGAGTACGAGTTTCGTAAAGGCAGGAGCTGCTGACTGCATGCCTAAAGCGAACTCAGAGGGAGGTGAGCGCGGGGTTGCAGACACAAACTGGTCCGGATACAACTCCCTAAACAGGGCAAGGACTTTCCTAAAGTCTAAGGAGGGAGGCGTAGACTTGGGTTCTTCTATGTCGGAGTGCGGATCGTCCAAATGCGCAGCTTCGTCGTCATCAGATACTCCTTCATCCGAATGCTGAGGAAGTGGCAAAGGTGGAGCAGACAGCTGAACGGCTGAATCCGGCAGCACGGGTGCATGCGTAGCTGCACTGGATCCAACATCATGCCGCTGCTGGTCAGTCTGAGAGCTGGCAACAACAAAAGCGGAGTGCTGGTGCGTGGGAGGGACTGCCGTGGGTTGCGGAGACTGCCGCATTGCGTCAAAACACGGCAGCTTGACAGAGCTAGATTTGGAAGCAAGCTTGGTAGGTGGAAAGATGAAGGCTGTCTTCCCCGGTTGCTTCTTGGACTGCAACCACTCTCCCAGTACCCTCAAAGCTCTCTTGGATGAGCGCGCGAGTACGAGTTTCGTAAAGGCAGGAGCTGCTGACTGCATGCCTAAAGCGAACTCAGAGGGAGGTGAGCGCGGGGTTGCAGACACAAACTGGTCCGGATACAACTCCCTAAACAGGGCAAGGACTTTCCTAAAGTCTAAGGAGGGAGGCGTAGACTTGGGTTCTTCTATGTCGGAGTGCGGATCGTCCAAATGCGCAGCTTCGTCGTCATCAGATACTCCTTCATCCGAATGCTGAGGAAGTGGCAAAGGTGGAGCAGACAGCTGAACGGCTGAATCCGGCAGCACGGGTGCATGCGTAGCTGCACTGGATCCAACATCATGCCGCTGCTGGTCAGTCTGAGAGCTGGCAACAACAAAAGCGGAGTGCTGGTGCGTGGGAGGGACTGCCATGGGTTGCGGAGACTGCCGCATTGCGTCAAAACACAGCAGCTTGACAGCACCTTCCCACTGCTGATGCGGTAGCTCACGCATGTTAACGGAGGGTGCCGCATGTCGGCTAACGTCAACATGCGTCTGGCAGGGTCGACTGCGCATCGGTGGTGGAGCTCTCACAGGCGGAGTGTGGGAGCAGGCAGCCGCAGTATCTGCTGAGCGCACAACCGTGGCAGGTTGTAGGTTAACAGGTGCAGTGTCAACCTTCTCAGCACGATACTCCTGCATTAAGGAAGCAAGCTGAGACTGCATAGTCTGCAGCATAGACCACTTAGGGTCTACCGTGGTTGGTGCGGCAACAGACGGAGTGATTGCCTGCTGCGGAACCACTCTACCTCTCTTGGGAGGTGTGCAGTCTTCGGAAGACTGCGGCGAGTCCGAACTGACCCAGTGGCTACACCTGGGCCGTTGGACTCGCTCGGAAGGGACCTTGCGCTTGAGAGGTCGTGAGACCTTGGTCCAACGTTTCTTCCTAGAAACTTCTTCCACAGACGAGGAATGAATGGGCTCACTCGTCTGTTTGTGGATGGGACGATCTCTGACAGATACGTCCGCAACCACTGAGGGTACATCCGTACGCTGATCAAGGCCTGTCGAACCCTTTGGTCCTTCGACATTGCTTCTCCCCTGGGCTTGGGAGCTTGCAAGAGGTCCCGGACTGGGAGGACGACTGGCACGAACAGATGCACCCTCATGCGTAACACTGACACTGACACTTTTCACCGCACTTGCACTCACTACACTTCCCACTGCACTTTTCTCTTTCAACTCTTTGACATCGGCCAAAAGTTGATTCCGGTCATTAGCTAATGACTCCACTCTGTCACCAAGAGCCTGAATGGCCCGCATAATGTCCGCCATCGAGGGTTGAGCACTAGTAGCAGGGTCGGGAGTCACCACTACAGGGGAAGGAATAGGTTGAGGGGCATGGGGAGAGGAAAAATCAAAAGAGCGAGACGAACTCCTCCTGATCCTATCCTTCTCTAGCCTACGTGCATTCTTAAGGAATTCATTAAAATCGAATTCCGAAAGCCCAGCGCATTCCTCACATCGTTCTTCCAATTGACAGGATTTACCCCTACAATTGGAACAAACGGTGTGAGGATCTATAGAGGCCTTCGGAAGACGCCTAGAACAGTCCCTAGCGCTACACTGCCTGTACTTAGGGACTTGAGAATGGTCAGACATCTTGAATTCTTGAATTAGCCAAGGGGGGAATCCAAAATCTATCAAAGTCGTCAACAACTAATCCAAAACTAATCAAAAAAGCTTGATAAGTTAATGATAATAACTCCTGAACAGCGAAAGCTAATATCTAGAGCGAATACATCACCAAAAAGCATGAAAACAACTCCAGAAACAACAGCGTATCCAAGTAGGTCTTGCCGGTGGCACGACAGAGGAAAAATTGGTTCTTGTTGACAAGAAGTACCTGAGTACCTACTCGACAGATGGCGCTGTTGTTGTACACCCCCACCTGTATAGCGATCGCTGGCGTATCCCGACCTTAGGTTTTTTCTGTCGGGCAACAGAGTTGCAGCTACATGATCATCGGGTAAGATTAATATTGAAAAATCACAGACTACAATAGGATTAGAAAGGAATGAATTCCCATTGTCATCAAATTTCCCACAGTCACAGAACCATGGTAAGAGGATTGACAAATAACAGTATGTACCAGAGCGCATCTTTGGGGAGATGAGAGGTGTGCTATCTCCTTACAGCATTTAATAAGTCTTTGACATCTTGCTATTGGAGTTTAATTCCTCTTATCAAGACATCAACCATCCTTTGCCTTCCTTATAAGGAATATCCTTTGCAGAACTGCAAGCCATGCAAAGAGCTAAAAATAGTGAAAACCAGTCTTGGCAAGTATGAACCTGCTACATACGCAACCATACATAGAAACCTAATCATTGAGAATAAATCCCTCACAATAGACTAACAAAACGTGGGTATAAAGCAAATTGGGAAATGAGTACCCCACTATTCCTTCCCTCACAGGGATCCCTATTGGGGTAATTGATACCAATAGCACTGGAATCACTGGTGTCACCACTGGGGTATCCTGGGCAAAGCCCACTCTTTCAAAAGAAATCAAGACATAAATGCGAAGCTTTAAGGAACAGCAAACCCAAAAGGAGGCTTGCCAAGAATAACACCAAAGATGACTTAGCTTTCTCACTCCTCAAAGCAAACTCCTGGGAGTGGGAGGTAGTGATCTACACTCGGTAAAAATGGGATATTATTAAACAATTATGCCCCTAAGTAGTAACTGCATCTACTGCCAGTTTATCATAAACCAAAGAAATATCTAATATACACTAACAATCCTGCTTTGTTCCATTAACATACATAGCCTTGATCTAAGATATGACGTCACTCGGTCTATTTTTTGCTTTGTTATGTCAGCAATAATTCGAGATATGAGTTTGAGACGCTGCTGCTACCTGACGTAATGAGCAGTGACAGAGCAGCCCCAGCGCAAGCCCCAGCCTCCAACAAACTCTTTCTTTCTCTTTGTGTGCTCACCTCGTAGAGCAAACAATGATTAGTTGTGCTCGCTGTTTCATGCCCTAAGTTTTGTGAGAATTTCTTATTCTAACCTTCTTTTAACCATGCTTCCTATGAAGTTAAATGCTAGTGAAGTGCAGAGAAAAGGATGATGCTCAACTTCTACGATCTGCACAATTTTGAAACACACAAGAAACTCTTAAGGAAATAATGCCAGATAATGGTGTGAAGATAATTCCTAGGCTACGAACATCTGTTCATAAAAGAAATGAAATAAAAAAAATGAGAAAAACAATTGTGAAGTAGCATTTGCGACTACAGTTACATACGTGGCGTTAAGTGGCGATAGCAAAATAAAAAGTGCCTTAGATACTCCTCTGTCAATTTCCTCTACCTTCCCCCTCCAGCATCTTCGTTAGCTCAAGTCGTCTCATCTCCAAAGCAAGTACATTACATAAAACCTTTAAATATCTTTCCATACTCATTCTATTATGTTCTATACAATATTTTTTATTCAGAAATAGGTGTCATTTCGGGGTTGGAAAGGATTAAGTGCATTTCAAGTATTGATAATATGTTATTTTCATTAGTAAAATAAATTTTTGAATATACTTACCCGATAATCATGTAGCTGTCAACTCCGTTGCCCGACAGAATTCTACGGGAGGGATACGCCAGCTATCACTATACTAGAAGGGGGTGTACTCACCAGCGCCACCTGTGGCCAGGTACTGCAGTACTTCTTGTTGACACCACCTCACTTTTTCCTCGGTCCACTGGTTCTCTATGGGGAGGAAGGGTGGGTCAATTAAATCATGATTATCGGGTAAGTATATTCAAAAATTTATTTTACTAATGAAAATAACATTTTTCAATATTAAACTTACCCGATAATCATGTAGCTTATTCACACCCAGGGGGGTGGGTGAAAACCAGTGTACATGACTAAAGGATAGCTAAGTATCCCGTATTTCATATAATCAGTTATTTCAGAATAACAATGAAATAATAAGTACCTGGTAAGGAAGTCGACTTGAACCGTTACTCTGCCTTTATTAAGTTCGTCTTCCTTACTGAGCGCAGCGTTCCTCTTAGGAGGCTGAATCAACTCTAAGGTGCTAAAGTATATAGGGCTGCAACCCCTACTAAAGGACCTCTACACAACCTCTAACCCAGGCGCTTCTCAAGAATGAATTGACCACCCGCCAAATCAAAAGGATGCGGAAGGCTTCTTAGCCTACCGTAACAACCCATAAAAAACAACAATAAAAGCATTCAAGAGAAAGGTTAAAAAGGTTATGGGATTAAGGGAATGTAGTGGCTGAGCCCTCACCTACTACTGCACTCGCTGCTACGAATGGTCCCAGGGTGTAGCAGTTCTCGTAAAGAGACTGGACATCTTTAAGATAAAATGATGCAAACACTGACTTGCTCCTCCAATAAGTTGCATCCATTATGCTCTGCAGAGAACGGTTCTTATTAAAGGCCATCGAAGTGGCTACGGCTCTCACTTCGTGGGTCCTTACCTTCAGCAAAGCAAGGTCTTCCTCCTTCATGTGAGAATGGGCTTCTCTAATCAGAAGCCTTATATAATACGAAACTCCGTTTTTGGACATGGGCATCGAAGGTTTCTTGATTGCACACCATAAGGCTTCTGACTGTCCTCGTATAGGTTTTGACCTATTAAGATAATATTTCAGAGCTCTGACAGGGCAAAGAACTCTTTCTAGCTCGTTACCTACCATGTTGGAAAGGCTAGGAATTTCAAACGATCTAGGCCAAGGACGTGAAGGAAGTTCATTCTTAGCTAAAAATCCGAGCTGTAAAGAACATGTTGCAGATTCGGATGTGAACCCAATGTTCTTGCTGAAGGCATGAACCTCACTGACTCTTTTAGCTGTTGCAAGGCAGACGAGGAAAAGAGTCTTGAGGGTAAGGTCCTTGAAGGAAGCTGACTGGAGAGGTTCGAACCTAGGCGACATAAGGAACCTTAAGACTACGTCTAGATTCCAGCCTGGAGTGGGTAAACGACGTTCTTTAGAAGTCTCAAAAGACTTAAGGATGTCTTGAAGGTCCTTGTTGGAAGAAAGGTCCAAACCTCTGTGGCGGAGAACTGAAGCCAACATACTTCTGTACCCTTTAATCGTAGGAGCCGAAAGGGATCTCTCATTCCTTAGGTGTAATAGGAAGTCAGCTATTTGGGTTACAGAGGTATTGGTAGAGGAAACTGCATTGGCTCTACACCAGCTTCGGAAGACTTCCCACTTGGATTGGTAGACTCTACGAGTGGATACCCTCCTTGCTCTGGCAATCGCACTGGCTGCCTCCTTCGAAAAGCCTCTAGCTCTAGCGAATCTTTCGACAGTCTGAAGGCAGTCAGACGAAGAGCGTGGAGGTTTGGGTGCACCTTGTCTACGTGAGGTTGACGTAGAAGGTCCACTCTTAGAGGGAGAGTCCTGGGGACGTCGATCAGCCATTGTAGTACCTCTGTGAACCATTCTCTTGCAGGCCAAAGGGGAGCAACCAGCGTCAGCCGTGTCCCTTCGTGCGAGACGAACTTCTGAATGACTCTGTTGATGATCTTGAACGGTGGGAATGCGTAAAGGTCGAGATGGGACCAATTCAGCAGAAAAGCATCCACATGAACTGCTGCTGGGTCTGGAACTGGGGAACAGTACAAAGGAAGCCTCTTGGTCATGGAGGTGGCAAACAGATCTATCGTAGGCTGACCCCACAAGGTCCAAAGTCTGTTGCACACGCTCTTGTGAAGGGTCCATTCCGTGGGGATGATTTGATCTTTTCTGCTTAGGCGATCTGCTGAAACGTTCATGTTGCCCTGAATGAACCTCGTTACTAGAGTGAGGTTTAGACTTCTTGACCAAATGAGGAGGTCCCTTGCTATCTCGTACAGGCTCCTCGAATGGGTCCCTCCCTGCTTGGAGATGTAAGCCAAGGCTGTGGTGTTGTCGGAGTTCACCTCCACCACCTTGCCTAGCAGGAGGGACTTGAAGTTCATTAGGGCCATATGAACTGCCAGTAGCTCCTTGCAGTTGATGTGGAGCGTTTCCTGTTCCCTGTTCCACGTTCCCGAGCATTCCTGTCCGTTCAAGGTCGCGCCCCAGCCCGAGTCTGATGCATCCGAGAAGAGATGAAGATTGGGGGTCTGAATCGCTAACGATAGGCCCTCCTTGAGAAGGAGATTGGTCTTCCACCACAAGAGAGTGGTCTTCATCTCTTTGGTGACCGGGATAGAGACTGCTTCGAGCGTCAAATCCTTGTCCCAATGAGCTGCTAGATGGAATTGGAGAGGGCGGAGGTGGAGTCTCCCCAACTCGACGAACAGGGCTAACGATGACAGGGTCCCTGTGAGACTCATCCACTGTCTCACCGAGCAACTGCTCCTCTTCAGCATGCTCATGATGCAATCTAGGGCTTGGCTTATCCTTGGGGCCGATGGAAAAGCCCGAAAATCCTGACTCCGAATCTCCATTCCCAGGTAAACAATGGATTGGGAGGGAATGAGCTGGGACTTTTCTAAGTTGACTAACAGACCCAGTTCCTTGATCAAGTCCAAAGTCCAGTTGAGACTCTCCAGACAGCGACGACTCGTGGAGGCTCTCAACAGCCAGTCGTCTAAATAAAGGGAGGCTCTGATGTCCGATAAGTGGAGGAATTTTGCAATATTCCTCATCAGATGCGTAAACACCATAGGAGCTGTGCTTAGGCCAAAACACAGGGCTTGGAATTGGTACACAACCTTTCCAAAAACGAATCTCAGGAAAGGTTGGGAGTCTGGATGAATAGGAACGTGAAAGTAAGCGTCTTTCAGATCCAACGAGACCATCCAGTCCTCCTGCCTGACCGCTGCTAGGACCGACTTCGTCGTCTCCATAGTGAACGTCTGCTTGGTGACATAAGCATTGAGCGCGCTGACGTCCAGCACCGGTCTCCAACCTCCTGTCTTCTTGGCCACCAGAAAGAGACGGTTGTAGAAGCCCGGGGATTGATGGTCCCGGACTATAACCACTGCCTTCTTCTGTAACAGGAGCGACACCTCCTGGTGCAACGCCAGCCTCTTGTCCTTTTCCTTGTAGTTGGGAGAGAGGTTGATGGGAGAAGTGGTCAGAGGGGGTTTGCGGCAGAATGGTATCCTGTAACCCTCCCTCAGCCACCTGACAGACTGGGCGTCTGCACCTCTCTTTTCCCAAGCTTGCCAGAAGATCTTGAGTCTGGCTCCTACTGCTGTCTGGAGAGGAGGAGAGTCAGTGTTTGCCTTTTGAAGTCTTGGGACCTTTCCTAGACTTGCTCCTGGAAGAGTCTGGACGGGAGCTTCCTCGGCTGGGGGCTCTACCACGAAAGGGCGGAATAAACCTTGTGGCAGGAGTATCAGCCACTGGGGTGCGGTAAGTCCTGGGAACTGAGGGAGCAACCTTAGTCTTACGAGCTGAAGAGGCCACAAGATCATGAGTGTCCTTCTGAATCAGGGCCGCAGACAAGTCCTTGATAAGCTCTTCGGGAAACAAGAACTTAGAAAGCGGAGCGAAAAGGAGTTGAGACCTTTGACAAGGTGTGATGCTGGAAGAAAGAAAGGTGCAAAGTTGCTCCCTTTTCTTAAGAACTCCTGACACAAACATTGAAGCAAGCTCACCAGAACCATCCCTAATTGCTTTATCCATGCAGGACATTAAAAGCATGGCCGAGTCCTTGTCCGCAGGGGAGGTCTTCTTGCTAAGGGCCCCCAGGCACCAGTCTAGAAAATTGAACATCTCAAAGGCACGAAATACACCCTTTAGGAAGTGGTCTAAATCGGAGAAGGTCCAGCAAATATTAGAGCGCCTCATTGCTGTTCTACGAGGAGAGTCGACCAAACTTGAGAAGTCAGCCTGGGCAGAGGCAGGGACTCCCAAGCCTGGTTCCTCTCCTGTGGCATACCATACGCCCGCTTTAGAAGTGAGCTTAGTGGGAGGGAACATAAAGGAAGTCTTCCCTAGTTGCTGTTTAGACAGCAACCACTCCCCTAATATTCTTAAAGCTCTCTTAGAGGACCTAGCAAAGACGAGCTTAGTATACGTTGACTTAACAGGCTGCATGCCCAGCGAAAACTCAGATGGAGGAGAGCGGGGGGTAGCAGAAACAAAATGGTCCGGGTATACCTCTCTGAAAAGAGCCAGGACCTTACGAAAGTCAATGGGTAGAGGAGAAGACTTGATTTCTTCCACGTCTGATGAGGGATCCAGGTGCGCAGCTTCCTCCTCAGAAACCTCATCACCAGAGTGTAGCGAAGTGAGAGGTAATGTAACAGTGGTATGCTGAACAGCAGAATCAGAACAAGCGGGTGCAAAAACGCTTGTGGTTTCATCCTCAAGTCTCTGTTGCTGAGTTAAAACCTGAGGTTCAGGCTGCAAAGACTGGTCAAGAAGAGTAGAGGAAGGTAGGCGCATGGGTTGAGGTGGCTGACTCCTGGCATGAGTGTCTTGTCTCAAGAGTTGCGCTTGCTGTAAGGGTTGCGGATGCGCAGTAGCAGGTTCCTGAGGAACGAGTTGAGGTTCCTGAGGTGTGAGCTGCGAGAGTTGAGGTAGCGGCTGCGCAGAACGCAGTTCTTGTCTCGCGAGTTGAGGTTCCTGAGGTGCTAGCCTAAGGTGTTGAGGTTCTCGCCTTGAGGAGGGTTGAGGTCGCTGCAGCGAGTGCTGAGGTGGCTGCCTCATGGATGGAAGAGGTTGTCGTACCTCAAGAGATTGTTGCCTCGCTGGTGGAACCGCAAGCGGAAGCGGAGGAAGTAAGGCATAAGCTTCCTGCTCCCATTGCTGAGGTTGCCTTAAGGAAGGCGGAGGTTGCTGCACACCGCTGGAAACTGGCAACTCAGTACGCGGTAAGGTATCCTGAGGAGCCTCAACTTCGTACGCCTGGCAGACTGGACTGCGGTTAGGCGGAGCGATCGCAGGAAGAGGTGTAACCTTCTCAGCCTGACACTCACGCATTAAGACCGCAAGCTGTGACTGCATGGACTGCAGTAAAGTCAACTTGGGGTCGACAGACGCTAAGGTCTGCTGAGGCAAAGCCTTAACAGAAGATGAGGTCTGTTGCGGCATCACCTTACCCCTCTTAGGAGGTGTGCAGTCACCTGATGACTGCGGAGAGTCAGAGCTAATCCAATGACTGCAACCAGGTTGTAGAGCTTTTGAGGTCTGGACTTTGCGTTTGAGAGGTCTTGAGACCTGAGTCCAGCGTTTTCTCCCTGACATTTCTTCAGCAGACGAGTAAAAGACGGGCTCAATCGTCTGCGGGTGGGAGTGACGGTCTCTGTAAGACACGCCCGCAACCACCGAGGATACTTCTGTGCGCCGATCAAGGCCTGCCGAACCCTTTTGCCCTTCGACATTGCTTCTCCCCTGGGCTTGGGAGCTTGCAAGAGGTCCCGGACTGGGAGGACGACTGGCACGCACAAAAGTACCCTCACGCACCACACTGACACTGACACTAGCACTTGGCACCGCACTGACACTAGCACTTGTCACAGCACTGGCACTATCACCTCCCACTGCACTTTTGACCTTAAGTTCTTTGACTTCTGCCACAAGAGACTTATGGTCACTAACCACCGATTCCACTTTGTCACCTAAAGCCTGAATGGCACGCAAAACATCGGACATATCAGGTTGAGTACAAATAGTAGGTTCAGGGGTAGCCACTACAGGGGGAGGAAAAGGTTGAGGATCATGAGGTGAGGAAAAAAGTGAAGAGCGAGAAGAACTCCTCCTAACTCTCTCTCTCTCTAACTTGGTTGAATATTTCAGGAATCGAACAAATTCAAGTTCCGAAAGTCCGGCGCATTCCTCACATCGATCTTCCAACTGACAGGGCCTTTCCCTACAGTCAGAACAAGCGGTGTGAGGATCTACCGAGGCCTTCGGAATACGCCTATTACAAGACCTACATCGTCTATGGGGTGGGGCTTGTGAAAGGTCAGACATCTTGAATCAAAGAGTTAGTCAAGGGGGATTCCAAATCAAGCAAAAAGATCGTTAACCATTAATCAAAACTAAATAAAAGCTATCTAAGCTAATTAGAAAAGTTTCCAGTATAGCGACAGCTGAAATCTTAGAGAAATACTTCACCAAAAACCGTGAACAGAACTCCAAAATCATAAGCGTATCCCAGAATGTCTTGCCGGAAGCACGACAGAGGAAAAAGTGAGGTGGTGTCAACAAGAAGTACTGCAGTACCTGGCCACAGGTGGCGCTGGTGAGTACACCCCCTTCTAGTATAGTGATAGCTGGCGTATCCCTCCCGTAGAATTCTGTCGGGCAACGGAGTTGACAGCTACATGATTATCGGGTAAGTTTAATATTGAAAAAGGGAAAATTGATTTGATGCACAAGCTCGTCCCAAGAACAAATTAAACTCGTAAATCAAGGTACAACTGTATCACCATTCAACTAAAGGGTATAAAAAAAGAAATCTAAACAGCCTTGGATAGGACACAACAGTAAATCCCAACTTGTTGAGGCCGAAGACAAAAGTGAAGTCTTTGACAGGAGGATGGACGGGACTATTCACATGTGTGCACTACCTGTCATTAACTACTTAGTTAACAAATTCAACGGCCATTTCGGCTCTGCTGAGAAGACATTCCCTATTTTAAAGAAGGAAAGGTTTATACAGTACAGTGGAACCTCTACATACGAATTTAATCCGTTCCAGAACCAACTTCGGATGTAGAAATTGATCGGATGTCGAAACGAATTTTCCCATAAGAATACATTGAAATAGGATTAATCCGTGGTTGAGCCCAAAAACCTATGATAACTTCTTAATAAACTACTACACATAACTTTCCCATGAGAATAATGAACACTAAATTAGATAATAGACATGTAAATAAGAAGAATAGACATGTAAATAAGAAGAATTAGCAAAAAATGATAAATAAGAAACGGGTTTTTAGCGTCACTTTACCTTAGAAACTCCAGCGCAGGTGTTGTTCGTCTTCGCTACGCAGAGAGGAGAGAGGAGACGGACGGACGGCGAGGAGGTAGAGAGGTTAACTACGATAAACGTAACACTACCGTAACTTATTCTAACTTACACTAAGTGAACTTTAACATAACTTAGCTTATTTTTTTTTTATTTTTATATTTTATATTTTTTTTTACATTTTCTTTTTTTCTTTTTGATGATTACGTAATTTTAATCACTATCACTTACATTTAAAATTGACTGAATTTCTTTTGCTTCACTCTTTTCCGTTTTCTGTGTTTCACTTTCTTCCTCTTCACTCTTTGCCGTTTTCTTCGGTTCACTTACATCCTCTTCATCGCGAGTTCGCTTCGCAGTTTTTTTAAAGAAAGCATCGATAGATAATTGCTTCGTACGGCTTTTCAGAATGTTTCGAAAGTGCATTAGGCAAACATCATCGAATTGAGAAACTACACGACAAACCTGCAATTTCTTTGGATGGTATTTGTCGATGAAGTCGACCACGTCTTGATATTTTCCTAACACCTCTTTTATTTGCGCTGAACCTAACACATGTTCTACCTCCTCGCTCTCTTCCTCGTCATCACTCATGTGCTCCGACATAGCATGGAGTTCCTTGAGCTCATCCGTCGTCAGTTCGTCGTGATGTTCGGCGACGAGTTCCGTAACGTCATCTGCGTCGACCTCCAGACCCATGGACTTGCCAAGGGAGACGATTTCCTCTACGGCTTCCGCTGCACCGACCACGGGATCAGGTTCGGGGTCAAAACCCTCGAAATCTCGGGGAGAAACTACATCAGGCCACAGCTTCTTCCATGCAGAATTGAGGGTCCGTCGAGTTAATCCCACCCAAGCCTGATCAATGATCTTTAAGCAGTGCACGATATTGAAGTGGCCCCTCCAAAATTCACGCAAAGTTAAGTTGGTGCTTTGCGTGACATTAAAGCACTGCTTGAATAAGTGCTTGGTGTACAGCTTCTTAAAATTAGAGATGACTTGCTGGTCCATGGGCTGGAGGATAGAGGTGGTATTTGGTGGAAGATACAGCACCTTTATGAACTTGAATTCATCGAAGATATCATCTTCAAGTCCGGGGGGGTGAGCGGGTGCATTGTCAAGGCATAGCAGGCACTTTAAAGGCAATTTCTGCTCATGAAGATACTTCTTCACAGAAGGACCGAAAACTTGGTTTACCCATTGCACAAAGAATTGCCTAGTGACCCAGGCCTTCGAGTTGGATCGCCAGAAAACATGAAGCTGATCCTTATCGACGTTGTGTGCTTTAAAGGCCCTAGGGTTCTCCGAATGGTAAACAAGCAAGGGCTTGACTTTAAAGTCCCCGCTAGCGTTGGCACATAGAGCAAGAGTCAACCGATCCTTCATTGGCTTATGCCCAGGCAATTTCTTCTCTTCAGCAGTGATGTAGGTTCGACTCGGCATCTTCTTCCAAAACAGCCCGGTTTCATCACAATTGAACACCTGCTGCTCTATGTAGCCTTCTTCCTTTACGATATTTTCGAATTTCTTAACAAAGTCAGTTGCAGCCTTTGTGTCCGCACTAGCAGCCTCTCCGTGGCGAACAACTGAATGAATCCCGGACCGTTTCTTAAATTTCTCGAACCAGCCACGAGATGCCTTGAAATCATCTGAGGAAGGCTCGGTTGAACTCTCCCCAGCATCACCCACAGAGCTCTCCTCCTTCAAGTCCGTAAAGATGGCGTGCGCCTTCTCGCAGATAACGGTTTCGGTGATGGTGTCGCCAACGATCTCTCTATCCTTAATCCACACTAGTAGAAGTCGTTCCATCTCTTCTATGATAGGGGTACGGCGTTTGGAAATTATAGTGATCCCCTTAGAAGGTTTCACTGCTTTAATAGCTTCCTTCTGTTTAAGGATTGTCGAGATCGTCGACATATTACGGCCATACTGTTTAGCAAGTTCACTCACGCGGATGCCACGCTCATGTTTTTCAATAATTTCCTGCTTAATTTCTATAGAAAGCATTTCCTTCTTCCTTTTCTCACCACTACCACTACCACTGGCAAAACTAAGCCTTTTTGGACCCATGATTTAAGTAAATTATCGTTAATGGATGCACGTAAAAAATCACGATTAATTCACAGTTAATATCACAACGCAAAGAGCACAACCGCACGAAGCCGACGAGAACAGAGGACTGACCCAAGCCGCGCTAATTGAGCCTCCCTCCGAGGTCGATGTGCTGCCTTCTATCGGCGGAAATAAAAACACTTCAGGCGCTATGAGCACCGACTACGCGTACGAGTATTGTTTACTTCGGGTGTCGAAAAAAACATTCGGGTGTAGAGTCGGAACGTGTTCGAATTGTACTTCGCGTGTCGAAAAATTCGGATACAACCGGTACGACAAAAATTGCTACTTCGTGTGTCGAAATAAAATTCGGGTGTAGAGTCAAAAATTTGCTCGAATTTTACTTCGGATGTTGGAAAATTCGGATGTAGATACGATCGGATGTAGAGGTTCCACTGTATATAGATGGGAACAAACTGGCAATTATGGAATGAAGGAAACAGTTTTGTAATCACACAAAAAAAGATACAGTAGAAGCAAGTGCACTATTACTGATATTTCTTATTAGAGAAAAGACTGCAGTATCTAGAAATATTCAAACTATAAAGGAGTGAGAGGGTTGTGTTGAAACAATTGTTTAAAAAAATAGGAAAATTGGTACTAGGCCATGAAAGGCATCTATATTATAAAGTATTTAAATGAGGAACACATGCTGTCACATAAACAAATGAAAATTGTACAAAAAAATTGACAACTTATGCATTTTTATATAAAAAAAATCCATTTAGATCTTACCTGCAGAATGCTTGTGGGAGTTCTCCACATCCATACATTGAAAATAAGAAAGGGGTTGTGCCATATCGGCCAAGACTAGTCAGAAACAATTTGGTTTTCTCAAGACCCTCCCGGCAAGGCACATTACCATCAACCATAGCAATTGATTCAGTAACGAAGTGTATTAAGTTGGATGTCTGCCTTCGAGACTTCAAAAATTCGGTGAATGTTTTTTCTGAAAACTCTGAAATAAGATAACAATATTAGTCGAGTCATGTCTCCATTGCAGAACACTCAATATTATATAATCTACAGATTTACAGATCACCTACAAAACAAATCATTATCACAGTTTAATCTAAATTTCAAAATCCTTTTTTGATCATTAAAATCCTTAATTTCTTCCTATTTTATTGTTGTAATATAAGTAAAACTAGACCAATATGTCTAGACTCTCAGACTGGCCCAAATAATCTTTTCTTAAAAGAAGCAAAAATCAAAGGGCAAGGTAAAGAAGATTAGGCAGGATGCTGTGAAGATACCACAAAGAATATAGAAAAAGCAAAATGCAGTATAGATCTGGTGGGATCCTAAAGAAATGTGCAAAGTACCTTTAGTACTGCCTACTATATTTCATACAAAACACACTTAATTAAGACAGTAATCCCCCTAAAAGAATCTGCTTTCAATAAAACCCATATGTTATTTGTATAAAAAGGCAAAAACACCTATATTCTCACCTTCTATCTGATCGGGATTTTTGTCATAACTATGACAAAACTCAAGAAGCTTCATCAAGAGTCTTTTTTCAATAAGTGAAAGACTTTCAGTTGTAAAAACATCACTTCGGGAACATGGTACCACTACAAGTTCACCCTTATCTTCATCAGAGGATAGCCAAGTTAAAACACGAGTGATACACTTGAATTCAGCATACCTACAAAAATAATTTATTATTGCTAGAAGCTTGTTTTGGTAAAATTTATCCTGTTAAAGGAAGAAAAAGGGGATAGTGTACTGTCAAATAGTTTTACTTACTCTTACTTAATATAAAAAACTCTAATATCCCCTACTTAATTTTCAAGAAAACAATATAAAATTTCGTGACTAGCTTAATAAACAAAATTTATGGCGATAAAAAAATAATGAAACCAAGTTGAAATAATAATTCATATTACTTTACCATCCAAGCATTACTTATTTTACCTACAAATCAATTAATACAGAATACTATGGAACAGCATGTTGCTGCTAATAATAGCACACAAGTTTAGAAGTGGCAAGGAGAATAGAAAAATAGAAAAACTTGTACAGTTTTTTTTGTTTTGGGAAAAGAATTTGCTTATTGGCAAAAATGTATACTTTTTAAAATACCGCATCTAAAAAAAAATACTTAAAATTTATCAACAAAACTCCTTATTGTAATGTTCTTACCTAGCAACATTTGATGAGATGAGAAGTTCGACCAATGCTCCTCGGGAGAACAGAAGCTATGGAAAAGAATTAACAAAAAATTATATCAGACCAAATTAAAAGTTATCCTAATAAGTGAAGCACTTTTGTATTGCAACCAACCTGTGTTAAATAAATACTGAAATTGTAGCTAGCAAATTCATTAGCAGTGTAAAAAGTAAGGTTTTTTTTTTAATATGGCTTTCCCTCCTAACTTTAAATACAAGAAAATTTTTTGTGCAGTAAAATGAAAATAATACAATTAAATGAAAGGAAATCCTGCTATAGGTTGTGAAGTAGGTCTAAGGAAATTAACATTACAAACATTATAAAAACATTGTATTTACTTCTCTAAACGGTCAAGACTTGAGTGGCCAACAACAAAATGGCCAAAGCTAGATGCCTAATTCAGCAACGATCCCAAACTTTGGATCCCTACAATAAGATTTTATATTGCACTAAATTTGACGGTTACTTTTTATAGAATTACATAAAGACAACAACAGGAGTGCCCTTGTAAATAATAAGTTTGGGTGGCTCAAGTCCATCATCTTCATTGTTTAAAGAGGATGGAGGTTATTGTTATTAACCCAGCCACTAAGGGGGGAAAGCCAGCCTCAACTTGGTGACGGTCCCAAGCCCGGGTAAATGGGGAGGGTTGGCAGCAGAAAAGGCATCCGGCCATGAAAAATTAGCCAAAACCAATATGGCCAGTGGAGATTGTGAACATCAACCCCACATAAAAGTGGGAAAAAATGCAGACAAAGAAGTAGGAGGAGGAGGTTATTGTTATCATTATTATTATTATCATATTATCATATTTACTAATTAAGCATTCCTTTGGAGTACTCCGCTGTTCACTGGGAATTTGTTTGATAAGACTCCACTAACATTATCTTTGCACTTGCTATGCTCATGAACAGACAATCAAATTTACATATCTAAAAGGAACTCCATAATAACGCAAGACTCTCCACAAAATTGACCGGTGTACAGTATCAAAGTCTTTTTCATAGTCCAGAAATGCCATCAAAAGTGGATTTCTATATTCTACACATTGCTATACAAAATGTCTTATTATCAAAATTTGGTCAGTACAACTTCTACCTTTTCTTAATACTGCTTGTTCATCTCTCCGCTTTTCATCAATCTTTCTCGCCAGTCTCTTTAGAATGCGCATACTATATATTTCCATGACAACTGACCCGAGTGTGATGCCTGTGTAATTATTGAAATCAGTTAGATCTCCTTTTTTGCCATTTTCACCAACACTCCTAGCTCCCATTCATCAGGATTTGCCTCTTCACACCACATTCTACAAAAAAACCTTGTAAGTATTCGGAGTCACTTCATTTTCAGTCTATATCATCTCAGCAATTATTCCACAGTATCCAGGGGCATTCCATCTCTTTAGCTTTTTATGATAGCTTTGATTACAAATAGACTGAATTCATTCAGGGGCACATCAAAGTCTTCCTCAGCTTCAGATATATCAATCAAATTACTCCCTTCATAAGTTCTATTCATGACCACACTAAAGTGTTCCATCCAACATTGCCATTTTTCATCTTTTGTTGTTACAACAGATCCATCTCTCTTATTGATGCGTATATGCCTCTTCTTCTTTGCCCCAGTAGAAATTTCATTACTAATTCTATGAGCAATTTATTACACCATAGTCACTCCCTAAATTCATAGCTTTGTTAGCCTCACATGCTTTCCTCTCTAAATATTCTCCCCAGTCATACCATGCTTTTCTTTAGACTTCACTATCAATACTGGAATAATTAGCATGCTCTACCTTGTAATTTTCATTACTTTCTCTAAAACTTTCAACAATCAATTTTGTCTTTGTCTCTTTTTATAGTATCCCTATTATCATTTGATATCCATGGTTTTCTCCTTGAAACTATGTCCCAAAACTTCACTATCAACTGACTAATTGATATATGTTCTTAATATCACAACATTCTTTATTAAATGTAGGCTCTTCATCTCTTAATCTCACAAAGTAACAAATAAACTATGTTCTTGGACACTTTATTCCTACCAGTACCCATGAAAAGTTTTTCCCATTAGTTAACACGGCAGCAACCTACGGAACACAAATGCATCTTATTTTGATCATCATCAACAAAATCTCAGAGGGAACGGATCGAGAATAACTAAAAAATCTAGGGTCCTGAACTAAGGGGTTTTTGCCACAAACTCTGGAACTAAGACAAATATGACCAAACCCCTTTTAGGAGATACCAAAATACTATACAGTATACTAGAAAGTAAATTTTAATAAATGCTACAGTATACTGTATCATGCTAAAATCTATAAACAAAATCTTACTTTTGGTGCTAAATCCAAGTTGAATTTGCGAGATAATTTCATCATACTTTCTTGAGTCCAAGGCTGTTTTTCTTTCACCTCAATGGGTAGGGTAGGAACGTCTTTCTTCTCATTATCTAATCCCTCTGCAGACGTCTCTACTTCCATAACTTCTTGATTTGCTGCTTCGCCATTCACCTCCGATTCATCCACATTCTCTTTGTTTGACTTTCCTACATCGCTCCCCACTGACTCTTCCACTTTTTCATCTATTGGCTCTACCTTCTTTTCCTCTTCCCCAGAACAAGGGACTTCAGGTGATGTTTCCACAGATGATACTTCTGGCTGGATGAACTTTCTGAAAAGATATTGAACATCATCACAAAAAAGCAAAAGCTTAATTTCTAACAAATGAAAGGCTTTCCTTTTCCAAACCAACCCCAAATGGGGAATAAACTGCTCTTAACAGGTATGGCTTAACAGCACAAAGAGCCTCTGCTTTTGTATATTCTATCTTAGTACAGTATGTTATTGTTACGGCAAGCCAATCTAACTGCTTTATCCAATAAAAATATTTCCCATAAAAGGAAAACAATAACAAAACTAGAAAAAAAAAAAACTTGCAATAGGTTAATCAAGTTATAACAATAAAAACACAAGATATAGTTCCTACCTCTCCTTGTCAAAACAGAAATATAATGTCTTATGATTTTTCTAAACATTGATACTATTAAAAATACAGCCTTTCTATTCGAATTGCATATTATGGAGAGGGAAGATGTAATAAGCATAGATAATAAGTCTGGCACACAATATATCAGGCCATTAGCTTGGCAGTGCATAAAATGTCAGTAATGTACTGAGTAGGAAAAGCCTCTTACAGCAGAATAACTATCCAGAAAACCAGTGTTCCTTATTTGACTTTGCTAAATAAACTCATTCTCTAATAAAAGTGACTCTCAATGATTACAGTAACCTATTTCCATTCCATGATCACACTAATAGAAGTTTAGAAAATATCTTACTCTATAAACCACTTCTGTTTGACATAAGAATAGGTTCTTCCAGGATTACAGGTTGGAAGCACCGTCTCGCCATCTCCTAAAGCACCTTTTTCTGGAAAAAAATAAAAGTCTTTTCATATTTCTTTTATCTATTGGGAAAAAAATTATTTAAACCAATAAAGATGATTTACAGTACAGTATTTGAACAACACCCATTGTAATATCCCTTACTACATCAATTACAGTCATTAGCATATAATTATATAATATCAGTATAATGTATACAATAAATGCTAATACAGCCAAAGGGTGCAACTTTGTTTGATTACTAGGACACACTCCCAACAGCCCGAATTACAAATGGTGCAAAATAACACAATAAAACCTAACTCACCAGCTTCAATGCTTTTTTCATCTTCTTTCAAGGTTGTAATGCCGTCAACCCATTGTTCCATTCCTTGCAGGGTAAAGGATGCCCACTGACCTCCATAATAATCATTTCTGAAAGTTTAAGACAACTCATATTTATCAACAATTTTTGCATGCCTCTAATGACTAAAACTTCTTCTTGTTAAATGCTTTACAGTAATTTCTTTGACTGTGCTTCCTTTACCTAAGACTGGTTTCACCAATGCATCATTGATGAATTACATAGCTACTACACATAGTTAACATATGAAACACAAATAGCTAGCTAGACAATCAAATTTGCACACAGCCCATGTGAGGCCAGAAGAACCAAGAAATCTATATAACAAAATGAAAAGCTAGACAATATTGTATGTAAAAAAAGAATAATGACAAAATCTAAAGTAATTTGTACTTTTCCTTAGTACAGTATACAAACCTGAGTCCTTTACATAGGAGAACAATAGCAACAAAGCTGGCAATACTACAATTCAAACTTATAACGAAGTGTTAACAACTGACAGGTAAGTTACCTGCCAGCAACTCACTTAGATAACAGCTAGGACTTTCTCGGAGGTTGGTGTTGGTGGGAAAGTACAAGTAAAGGACTCAGGTTTGTATACATATGAAAAACAGAAATTACTTGAAAAATTGGTTTATGATGTGTAGGAAGCCTACATATCATAAACCATTGTCATACCAATGGGTCCATGGCCCTGCTACAAGTATTGGTCTGAGCCTAATCTCTGTGTCGTAGACCTGGCATATATGAGTGATGTATCTGCTTGAATCATGTGTGTCTAGCTACTACACACTCCCTCTCATAAGGAGTGTGGGAAAAAAAGACTCTTCTGTACCTGACTACAGTTGGCAAGCATCTTGAAGCTATACCCCACGAGAGGGGAAGACTGAAGAGGAAAAGAAAAGGCTAGTCAACCTCTCCTTTCATCCCAGACTCACACGTAACTCTTGGCAGCTACAACAGGCCCTAAAAGATTAGAGACAAAAGGTATACACCCCACAAGTAATGGGCTGTAAATGTCGTCTGAAGTCTCCTCAATTGTGCTCTATATATCTGCACCACAGAAAAATTCTAAAGCAGGCTGAAAAAGTGCCTACACCTTCAACTTGGTGCACTTAGACTTGGTTTTTCCTGAGGAAGAAGGGGAGGGCAGCTAAGGGGTCCGGTCAATTACCTCCCTCACCCTTAAAGAAAAATGTCCCTGTTCTTCTCCCTTAATTTTCTAGTTCTGACGAAAAGTATTATGGGTATGGTCTCACAAAATTAGAGTAACCAAGTTAGACCATTAGTTGCTTCTTCCCGCCTCGTGGTTGGGAAAAAGGATAAACCCTGATTCTGGTTTCTCGCCCGAGATACAATGTATGAAGGAGGACAGGAACTGTCTTAAATCGGGAATGTAACACGAGTGACTATACTGCCTGTAGGTTCCTTCCACCCCTAACTATGCAAGGAGGAGACTGTTCTGAGGGTGAACTCTTGTCCACAATCCAACTAACATCTGTTCGGAGCCCTTCTAAGGGAACATAAGACTTTGGTACCTGGGTGGCAGTCACTCTTTTGAAGAAAAGAATCCCATCTCAGTTATCTTCTCGTGGGGATTACTCTACCGTTGATGCTCCCTCAAATATTAAAGACAAGATTCCATGGCCAGAGATAAACTTCTATCGCTGGTTCCAAGTAGGAAGCTTCAGTCCGTAACTAGACCATATCTGATGACAGCTTTGTCCTGGCTGGCTCTGAACTGTCATACCCTTAAAGGGAGAGCAACAGTGAGTACCCACACTAAACAGATACTTGTCAAAGATTGCAGAAGAACTCTAGGCTTGAACTACGCCAGTGGTAAATACATGATGAATCTCAAGACATCCAATTCGCACACTCTATACACAGTTTCCTTCTTCGATGAGACATCTGACAATCTCTTCCTGGGAAACCGTCGAGACTTTACTGTTCCATAGAAATCCGGCTGTATGGCAGGTCTAATTGGTCAGGTAGAGGTGCAGATCTCTCAGAGAACATATTACAACAGTAAAAAGGTATAGATACTTTCTACCTAATGCAATTTTGGGGCATTGAGATTCATGCTAAGGTAAAAAGGGATTCGAGCTTGTCAAATGTTCCTCTAAGAGGCAGCCTGGTGACAATCTAAATATGAAATGGCCATTCCCGAGATGTTGGACAGCACGCATGAATGTTGCCTCCAACTCCAGTCTAGATGAATGGAACACCAAAAGTTTTCCCCAGTCAGGGGGAGATGCAGGATGGAGGACTATCCCCAATTACCAAAAATCGTGATCCCGATTGTTCTCTGGGAATGCACACACGACCCAATAAAATCTCCCTGCATCCTTCTAAACGTTGGTCGCTCCACACATTACTTCTGCTTGGAATATAGCCAATGGAAAGCACATATTGAACAGTACTGAATTCAAGAATGCAATGGTAGTTGTACCACATATACTTACAGTGTAAAAAAAAATAGTCAACTCTTTGCCCTGTAACAGATTGAGATGTTTTTACCAGACAAATGTCCAGGAGAAAAGAGCTGCTTTGTGCTCCGTTTGTCCAAGAGACATTGGTGTTTCCTAATTTGATTACTGCCCTAATGCCAGAAGTGCAAGAGTGGTGCTTCCCCTTCCCTAAATCAGTCTTTAAACCTATCCATGAATAAAAATAATATTTTGATTATAAAATAAATTTTTGAATATACTTACCCGGTGAATATATAATAGCTGACGACTCCGACGGCTCGACAGAATTCAAAAACTCGCGAGCGATCGCCATGAAGGTAGCGGGTGTGCCCACCAGCGCCGGCTATCGGCCAGATACCGCATATACATGTAAACAGCTCCAGTTCTTCTCATCCCGCTGGGTCTCTATCGGGGAGGAAGGGGGGGCCTTTAATTTATATATTCACCGGGTAAGTATATTCAAAAATTTATTTTATAATCAAAATATCATTTTTAAATATTAAACTTAGCCGGTGAATATATAATAGCTGATTCACACCCATGGTGGTGGGTAGAGACCAGTATTAATACAGTTTACGGCGTATATGCTTAGAGTTTTTGACAGTTATATCATAACCAAACCCAAATAAATATAGGAACACCTGGTAAGGAAGCTGACTCTAACGATTACTCTGCTTTGTTAGTCCGCTTTCCTCACGAAGCCCAGCCATCCTCTTAGGATGCTGAAAGACTCCCAGGAGCTGAAGTATCTAGGGCGACAACCCATACAACAGGACCTCATCAAAACCCTTAATCTGGGCGCTCTCAAGAAATGACATTTGACCACCCGCCAAATCAAAAAGGATGCGAAAGGCTTCTTAGCCTTCCGTACAACCCAATTAAAAAACATTTCAAGAGAAGATTAAAAGGATATTGGAATTAAGGGAATGTAGTGGTAGAACCCTTACCCACTACTGCACTCGCTGTAACGAATGGACCCAGTGTGTAGCAGTCCTCATAAAGAGTCTGGACATCTTTTAAGTAAAATGACGCGAACACTTACTTGCTTCTCCAAACGGTCGCGTCCATAATACTTCGCAGAGAACTGTTTTGCTTAAAGGCCACAGAAGTTGCTATAGCTCTTACTTCGTGCGTCTTAACCTTAAGCAAGCAACGCTCTTTTTCACTCAAGTGAGAATGAGCCTCTCGGATTAAAAATCTAATAAAATATGACAAAGCATTCTTTGACATAGGCAATGAAGGCTTCTTAACTGAGCACCACAAAGCCTTAGATCCACCTCGTAAGGATTTAGTCCGAGCTAAATAAAACTTCAGAGCTCTAACTGGACACAGCACTCTTTCAAGCTCGTTGCCTACGATCTCTGACAGGCAAGGTATATCAAATGACTTAGGCCAAGGACGAGAAGGCAGTTCATTTTTGGCCAAGAAAACCAAGCTGAAGTGAACATGTGGCTTTATCTGTAGAAAAGCCGATGTTCCTACTGAAGGCATGGATCTCACTGACCCTTTTAGCCGAAGCCAAGCACACTAAGAAAAGCGTCTTGAGGGTGAGATCCTTCAGGGGGGCTGAATGTAATGGCTCAAACCTGTCGGACATTAGGAACCTTAGGACCACGTCTAAGTTCCATCCAGGAGTTGCCATACGACGCTCCTTAGAGGTCTCGAAGGACTTAAGGAGATCTTGGAGATCTTGATTATTGGACAGATCTAAGCCTCTATGTCTGAACACAGACGCCAACATGCTCCTGTAGCCCTTAATAGTGGGCGCTGAGAGGGAGCGAACATTTCTCAGATGTAGGAGAAAGTCTGCAATTTGGGCTACAGAGGTACTGGAAGAGGAAATGGATGATGACTTGCACCAGTCTCTAAAGACTTCCCACTTCGACTGATAGACCTTGATGGTAGATGCTCTCCTAGCTCTCGCAATCGTTCTGGCTGCCTCCTTCGAAAATCCTCTTGCTCTTGAGAGTCTTTCGATAGTCTGAAGGCAGTCAGACGAAGCGCGGGGAGGCTTTGATGAAGACTCCTTACGTGGCTGCCGTAAGAGATCCATCCTTAAAGGTAGACTCCTTGGAACGTCTACCAGCCATTGAAGTACCTCTGTTACTCACTCTCTCGCGGACCAGAGTGGAGCAACCAATGTCAACCTGGTCCCTTCGTGAGAGGTGAACTTCTGCAGCACCTTGTCTAGGATCTTGAAAGGTGGAAAGGCATAAACGTCCAGGTGAGACCAGTCCAGCAGGAAAGCGTCTATGTGAGCTGCCTCTGGATCTGGAACTGGAAAGCAGTAAGTCGAGAGCCTCTTTGTCAGAGAGAGTAGCAAAAAGATCTATGGTGGGTAGACCCCATGTCATCCATAGCTTCTCGCACACAGTCTTAAGCAACGTCCACTCCATGGAGAAGACTTGTCCTCTTCTGCTGAGGCCGTCCGCCAAGACATTCATTTCTGCACAAATCTCGCCAAAGGAGAGATGTTACTTGCCTTAAAAGGAGTTCCTTCTGATCCGTGGATCAAAGAACCGAGCCTTCCAGACTGTCCAGTGGAGCTCCCTAACCCAAATCCGCTGCATCTGAAAACAACACATGGTTTGGGTTCTTGATCGCAAGAGAAAGACCTTCTCGAAGTCTGATGTTGCTGTCCCACCAAGTCAGACATGTCTATACTGAGTTGGAGATTGGGAAAGAGATACTCACTAAGCCCCTCTCCTTGTTCCAATGTTTAGGTGAAATAGGAAAGGGCATAGGTTGAGTCTCCCCAGAGAGTGAACTACTCCAGCGATGAAAGAGTTCCCACGAGGCTAGTTCAAACTCTTACAGAGCAACTGTTTTTCTCTTGCAAGTGAAGGACTTTTAACAGAGCTTGTTCCATTCTTGCGGGAGACGAAAAGGGTCGAAAAATCAGACACTGTACAGTATCTCCATTCCCACAAAAAGAATAGTCTGGGATGGGATACTGTAAGTTACGACTTCTCTACGTTCCCTATGAGACCTAGCTCCTTGGTTAGGTCTAATGTTCATTAGAGGCTCTCCAGACAGCGATATAATGACGAACGCCCTGATTAGCCAGTCGTCAAAATAAAGGGAGGCTCTGAATCCTCAAAAAATGTAGAAAGCTTGCTACATTTTGCAATGGCCTTGTAAAAACAAGAGGAGCAGGAATGAGGTCGGAGTACAGTGCTCGACAGTGGTACATTACTTTCCCGTCCACAAACCTCAGATGTAGTTGAAAGTTTGGATGAATCGGGATGTGGAAGTATGCATCCTGAAGGTCGAGAGAGACCATCCAGTCGCCTTCCATTAATGCTGTCAAGACAGCTAGGTAGACTTCATCGTGAAGTTTGTCTTGACAATGAACACATTGAGCGCACTTGCATCTTACGTACTCCTGCAGTGAACGTGGCTGCCAGATCATTGGAGCCATCCCTGATAGTCTTGTTCCTGCAGAGAACGTGGCTGTCAGATCATTGGAGCCATCCCTGATAGCCTTGTTTATGCATGACATAATTGTACAGCAAAACTTCAAACGCTCGAAAAAACTCCTAACAGGAGATGGTCTAGCTCTGAAGCCGACCATAAAATCTTGGAGCGTCTCATGGCCAGGCGCCAGGAGAGTCTATGAGGCTTGAGAAGTCTATCTGGGCAGAGGCAGGAACTCCCAAGCCGAGAACTTCTCCCGTGTCATACCAGACGCTCGCTCTATAAGCCAGTTTAAAAGGAGGGAAAGCAAAAGCTGTCTCCCCCAAACTCCTCCTGGTGATCAACCAGTCGCCTAGCAAACGTAAAGCTCTCTTTGAAGAGCGAGAGAGCACTAGCTTAGAAAACAACGGCTTCGAAGTAGCTAGGCCTAGTGTAAACTCTGACGTTTAGGCGAACGAGGAGAAGCAGTTACAAAATGATCCGGACAAAGATCCTTAAAAATCAGCATGATTTATTTAAAGTCCACAGAGGGCTGAGCAGCTTTAGGCTCCTCTCCGTCTGACAGAGTCCCCAAGGGAATATCAGTAGGAGGGGGATCAGCAACTTCCTCATCTGAAGGAACCTCGTCCGACAATTGCCGAGTCTCAAGCAAGGGAGAGACCTGCCGTGGTGGCAATGCTTGACAAGCAGAGTCCACACGCAAAGGAGAATCAGTAGCAGTCAAGGACGCTACGTCATGTAACTGCTTAAAGGACTGACCAGCAACAACAACAGGTGCGGGAGGACGCTCGACGTCAACTCGAGACTGCCTTGACTGCCTAGACTGAGCAGTCAAAACAACTCTTGACTGCGGTGCTTGACGCTCAACGTCAAAACAAGTCAACTTCGCTGGTTGGCGAACGTCCTGAACGTCAACAAGAGCATTCGGCAGCGGCTGAACGTCCACATGCGGCTGAAAGTCAACACGGGACTGCATCGAGTGAGGCTCTACAAAACGTGACTGACGTGACTTTGTAAAGTCAACGTCAACAGGACGAGCAAAGGCTCGTTTGGGCGGCTGACGGCCAGGATCTCGATCAGTTAAGCGGCGAGGATCATCGTGAACCTGCTCAGCAGAATAGTCCTCCATTAGAGAGGCAAGCTTATTCTGCATGTCTTGCAGTACAACCCATTTAGGATCAACAGGAATGGTTGCGGCAAGATACGAGGGTAACGTCTGTGACTGCAAAACATTGCCTACACTAAGACTCTCGGAGCCTGTGTTACGCTTCTGTTTAGGCGGCGAGCAGTCTTCCGATGACTGCACAGGGTCAGAGCTGTCCCAATGGCTACAACCAGGACGCTGGACCTGTCCTGAAGGGACTGACTTTCGCTTTAAGGGTCTCGAAACCTTGCTCCACGGTTTCTTACGCGAGAAGCCTTCGGATGACGAGGAGAAAAACAGCCTCGCTCGTCTTATGGTAGGGGCGATCTTGCTAGACACGCCCGATACCATAGAGGGAACGTTTGTTCGTTGGTTAAAGCCTCTCGTCCCCATAAGTCCTACGACATTACTTCTCCCTGGTGCATGGGAGCCTGAAAGAGGTATCGGACTAGGTGAACGACAAGCACGAACAGACGAACCCTCGGTCGAAACACTAAAAAAAAACACTTTGCGCAATTATCACTTTATCACTACGATTTTCTGTTTTTGTACTTACTTCACTGAAATCGAATTTTTCAATAATTTCACATTAGGCATGAATAAAACTGATTTCTACCTGAAGCACGCAATTCTCCCCTACATCAAAAGGTTATAATAGCGAAATAAGTCGTATAATGTAATCACATTAATACAAGCAAAAAACAGTAAACATATATATCTAATAAAACGGAAATATATAAAGATAAAAGGATCAGTGACTGGGGAGGAGACTAAACACTAGTTCATTCAAAACTACGTTTTCAATCTCTCACCGTACAGTGCCTTGGGACGAGAATAAAAACTAAAAACGTTTTATCCTTTCTCCCCGTACAGAGACTTGGGACGAGAGTAAAAAACTGACTCGAGAACAACGTTACTCGCTTGGGACGAGAATAAAGATTGGAACGTTCTCTCTTCCTCTCTCTCTCTCCGTCTCTCTCTCTCTCTCTCTCTCTCTCTCTTGATTTCACACCGAAGAGAAAAGCCCACTCACCTTTCGTCAATAAACAGGTTATTTGACCAAAGGAAAAAACTGAAAGGACTAAGAAATTGAAAATTAACAAGTTCCTTTAAATTAGTATTTAAAACATTTCAGTTTGAAAGAAGAATGAACAAAACGTCAAAATCGATTTACTCTTTCTGCAAAGTGAAACCGTGATTCTCTCTTTCTCTATCGTAACGATAGAGCGCAAACTGCGTAGCATAAATAAACCAAACGTTAGTTCATCTTTGAAACAGCACAAAGACTATTCAAAGAAAATCTTTCATAAAATATCTAATAAAAAATATTCATTTAATAACTCTTACAGAGCAAATGATTTAAACTTAACGAAAATAAAAGTTGAATGGGCTCAACGTTGTTTAACTTCGGTTTCCAAGTTAGGACCGCCTACTCTCGGACTAGGGGAGGAATAGGTAAGGCCGCATATAAACAAAACATTAAAATTTATATTGATGTTTAGTATAAATGGAAAGCTAATCGAAGAGGCCTAATAAAGGCGGGTGAGATATAAAATATATAGAGGAAAATCTATAATTAACAACAACAATTTATAACGTGATAAGATAATTGCTAAAAGCCTAAAACACACTTCCGTACACTAAGGGAAGGGTCGGCCATTTTTACTCTATGGAAAAAAACCAGAGATAAAAGCAAGGGCAAAACACTTTTACTTTCCTTTCAAAAGCATTTCTTTTGAGGATAGTATTGAATAATCCAACACGGCGAAAGCAATAAAACCAAAACCAAGTACTTCACCAATTGGGTAGAAAACTCGAGGTCATAATAGCGAGTGGAATCGACTTGTCGATGGAACCGACAGAGAAGAACTGGAGCTGTTTACATGTATATGCGGTATCTGGCCGATAGTCGGCGCTGGTGGGCACACCCGCTACCTTCATGGCGATCGCTCGCGAGTTTTTGAATTCTGTCGAGCCGTCAGCTATTATATATTCACCGGCTAAGTTTAATATATAAAAAAAGCTCTTGAAAATCTACAACAGGAGGCGAGCCTCCAGCAAGATGGCCTTGTTGAGCCTTACTCTACTTCTTTTGTGGGCCCCCAATCATTACAGGTCTGATCATCCATCAGTCACTACCTCAAAGTCAGAAATGTAGTAGGAACTCCAGGAAGACATCCAGGGATTAATTTTTTTCAAAACATGACGGTCCAAAATTTCCAAAGGACTAGTAACATTCGGCCAAAGGAGGGCAATTGAAGGAGGGAGGAGGAGATTCCCTTGTCTTTCAAAGATCGTGTCTCTTTTAGATCTGTGAGAATTTTTTCAGCCGAAGGACTGACCTCTCCATTCGCCCTGCAAGTAAAATTTTTGACAGGGCAAGATATCTTTCATGACGGCAAGGGAAAAAGGCTTCTTCAGTTTCATTAATATTCACAAACCAGCTCAGAGGGAGAGAAGTTGGGACTTCTTCGACTTCGAGGTAGATGCCACAGGTGAAGAATCTGTTTTAGACTACTACAGTACTTCCTCCTCCTGTTATACTGCTACCACAGGGAGGATGTCCACTCCCATCATTTATTACATGAAGAAGCCCATGTGCTAGAGTGTCCTCGGCACACAGGCCTAAGCCAGTGAAGATCAGTCTATCAATTTAGACATGCAAGAGCATGGAAGAGAATGCTCACTTTCAACTATGGCTGGGGGTTAATGCTTACTGCTACTGACTAGTAACAACTCAAACGGTTGTTGACACCTTATTAAAAGTTTTACAGCCAGATTCCAATTTCCCTTTATCATTATTTCTAGGTAAAGAACGAAGGTTTGTACACGTGTAGGAACAAACAATTGTCCCCATAGAACAACACTGGTCTAAATTAATTAGAAACCATATCAAGCTAGCACACGCCCATAACCCCATAATCCTGTTCACAGGAAGAATAGATTTACTTTAGTCAATAAATACATTGGGGAAAAAATGCAAGGATACAAAATCAAAGCCAGTACATGTACTCTTTCTCGAGAAGTTTAAGTAAATATGTTATGCGGGTTGTGAAAAAATCCTCAATTCAGCTCTTGGAGCACAAATCATGGGCACAGAAGGAATTACTGTAAATCTTGCATAAAGAAGAGTATCCAAAATATAAACACCTAGAAGGGTGAGAAATAGGTAGGGAAGAAGAAAAGAATGAGAGGATGTATAATGAAAAGCCATGCTTCTACTATTCCTTTGCAAACCCCAAAGACATTTCTCCCATATTGAACAAGTCTTAGGCTGACCAGAAACCATAGCACTTACTCTGAGGTTCCACACGAATTCAGAACTCACACTGGTGCTACATTGGTACAAGTAACTTTCATGATGGTTATACCAATGGAATTATGTCTAACCAAACCATTTATCTCATCATAAAAGCGAGAGCAAAGAAAGAGGGTTTCTCATATCCACAGAACCCCTTACCAATTAGGCAGGTACCATGGTAAATAGTTGGAGTGTCTGCAGGTAAAGTCAAGAATCATAACCTACCAACACCAACAATAGGAGAGCCACGAAGGCTATACCCCCGGTAAAAGATCTAACATACTCCTACTGTACTACCCAACAAATATAATGCTGTATTAAGGAAAGGGGCTCCACTACATTCCTCCAACTATTCCTGTCTCCTGCTCTTTCAGGTACATCACCCTAGTCAATCCCCAACTTCTAATTTGTATTCATTCTGGTTTGGATGGAATCCATGGAAGTTTTTTTAAAAAATAGCAAAGAAAAACAAATGATATAAAAAATACAGTACAGTATATTGTGAACTGTTTTTACTCATAATCCATACCTAGAGTCTTCAAAATGTTATTTTCATTAGTAAAATAAATTTTTGAATATACTTACCCGATGATCATGTAGCTGTCAACTCTGTTGCCCGACAGAAATCTACGGTCGGGATACGCCAGCGATCGCTATACAGGTGGGGGTGTACACAACAGCGCCATCTGTGGTCAGGTACTCCAGTACTTCTTGTCAACACCACCTCAATTTTTTCCTCGGTCCACTGGTTCTCTATGGGGAGGAAGGGTGGGTCAATTAAATCATGATCATCGGGTAAGTATATTCAAAAATTTATTTTACTAATGAAAATAACATTTTTCAATATTAATCTTACCCGATGATCATGTAGCTGATTCACACCCAGGGTGGTGGGTGGAGACCAGCATACATGTTAACAAAGAAGCTAAGTATCCCGTATTTCATTTTATTAGTTATTCAAAAATAACATAAAATAAATAAGTACCTGGTAAGGAAGACGACTTGAACCATTACTCTGCCTTTATTAAGTACGTCTTCCTTACTGAGCGTAGCGGTCCTCTTAGGATGCTGAACGACTCTTAGGTGCTGAAGTATAAAGGGCTGCAACCCATACTAAAGGACCTCATCACAACCTTTAACCTCGGCGCTTCTCAAGAAAGAATTGACCACCCGCCAAATCAACAAGGATGTGGAAGGCTTCTTAGCCGACCGTACAACCCATAAAAAGTATTCAAGAGAAAGGTTAAAAAGGTTATGGGATTATGGGAATGTAGTGGCTGAGCCCCCGCCTACTACTGCATTCGTTGCTACGAATGGTCCCAGGGTGTAGCAGTTCTCGTAAAGAGACTGGACATCTTTGAGATAGAATGATGCGAACACTGACTTGCTTCTCCAATAGGTTGCATCCATAACACTCTGCAGAGAACGGTTCTGTTTGAAGGCCACTGAAGTAGCCACAGCTCTCACTTCATGTGTCCTTACCTTCAGCAAAGCAAGGTCTTCTTCCTTCAGATGAGAATGTGCTTCCCTAATCAGAAGCCTGATTTAGTAAGAAACTGAGTTCTTAGACCTTGGAAGAGAAGGCTTCTTGATAGCACACCATAAGGCTTCTGATTGTCCTCGTAAAGGTTATGACCTTTTTAGATAGTACCTAAGAGCTCTAACTGGGCAAAGTACTCTCTCCAGTTCGTTCCCCACCAAGTTGGACAGGCTTGGGATCTCGAACGACTTAGGCCAAGGACGAGAAGGAAGCTCGTTTTAGCAAAAAACCGAGCTGCAAGGAACATGTAGCCGTTTCAGATGTGAAAACTATGTTCCTGCTGAAGGCGTGGATCTCACTTACTCTTTTAGCTGTTGCCAAGCACACGAGGAAAAGTTTTTAATGTGAGGTCCTTAAAAGAGGCTGATTGGAGAGGTTCAAATCTTGATGACATAAGGAACCTTAGGACCACGTCTAGATTCCAGCCTGGAGTGGACAACCGACGTTCCTTTGAGGTCTCAAAAGACCTAAGGAGGTCCTGTAGATCTTTGTTGGTGGAAAGATCCAAGCCTCTGTGGCGGAAAACCGCTGCCAACATACTTCTGTAACCCTTGATCGTAGGAGCTGAAAGGGATCTTACGTTCCTTAGATGTAACAGGAAGTCAGCAATCTGGGTTACAGTGGTACTGGTTGAGGAAACTGGATTGGCCTTGTACCAGCTTCGGAAGACTTCCCCTTTAGACTGATAGACTCTGAGAGTGGATGTCCTCCTTGCACTGGCAATCGCTCTGGCTGCCTCCTTCGAAAAGCCCCTAGCTCTTGAGAGTCTTTCGATAGACTGAAGGCAGTCAGACGAAGAGCGTGGAGGATTGGGTGTACCTTCTTTACGTGAGGTTGACGTAGAAGGTCCACTCCTAGAGGAAGAGTCCTGGGAATGTCGACCAGCCATTGCAGTACCTCTATGAACCATTCTCTCGCGGGCCAGAGGGGAGCAACCAACGTCAGCCGTGTCCCTTTGCGAGAGGCGAACTTCTGAAGTACACTGTTGACAATCTTGAACGGCGGGAATGCATACAGGTCGAGATGGGACCAATCCAGCAGAAAAGCATCCACGTGAACTGCTGCTGGGTCTGGAATCGGAGAACAATACAACGGGAGCCTCTAGGTTATCGAGGTAGCGAACAGATCTATGGTTGGCTGACCCCACAGGGCCCAAAGTCTGCTGCAAACATTCTTGTGATGGGTCCACTCTGTGGGGATGACCTGACCCTTCCGGCTGAGGCGATCTGCCATGACATTCATATCGCCCTGAATGAACCTCGTTACCAGCGTGAGCTTTCGATCTTTTGACCAGATGAGGAGGTCCCTTGCGATCTAGAACAACTTCCACGAATGAGTCCCTCCCTGCTTGGAGATGTAAGCCAAGGCTGTGGTGTTGTCAGAGTCCACCTCCACCACCTTGTTAAGCTGGAGGGACTTGAAGTTTATCAAGGCCAGATGAACCGCCAACAGCTCCTTGCAATTGATGTGAAGTGTCCTTTGCTCCTGATTCCATGTTCCCGAGCATTCCTGTCCGTCCAAAGTCGCACCCCAGCCCGTGTCTGATGCGTCCGAGAAGAGACGGCGGTCGGGTTTCTGAACAGCCAAAGGTAGACCTTCCTTGAGAAGAAAGCTGTTCTTTCACCACGTTAGAGTAGACCTCATCTCTTCGGAAACAGGAACTGAGACCGTCTCTAGCGTCATGTCCTTTATCCAGTGAGCAGCTAGATGATACTGAAGGGGGCGGAGGTGGAGTCTCCCTAACTCGATGAACAGGGCCAGCTATGAAAGTGTCCCTGTTAGACTCATCCACTACCTGACTGAGCATCGGTTCCTTCTCAGCATGCTCTGGATGCATTCTAGGGCTTGGTAGATTCTTGGGGCCGACGGAAAAGCCCGAAAAGCTCGACTCTGAAGCTCCATACCCAGGTAGACAAAGGTCTGGGATGGGACGAGCTGGGACTCCTCTAAATTGACCAGGAGGCCCAGTTCCTTGGTCAGATCCATAGTCCATCTGAGATTCTCCAGACAGCGACGACTTGGGGGAGCTCTTAAAAGCCAGTCGTCTGACGGAGCCGGACACAAGATCATGGTACTGCTGCACAGTCTGTGAACTGTCAACCATGGGGAAGCGAGGAAGTACAGCGACAACCCGAAACTGTCTAGACTGTCTGGGTAGTACAGACAACTCCTTATCGGGTTGCTGAGGTGCCGCACTGCGTCACAACAAGTCCCCTCTGCTGGTTGTTGAACGTCTTCCCAGTGACACACTGACTCCGTAAACAAAAAATCCTCTAACAAGGACTAAGCTTGGACTGCATGTCTTGCAACAAAGCTCAAGGTCTATGGGAGCAGGTGTGGCAACAGACGGGGTTAGCGACTGAAGCGGAACCATTACCCTCCCTGGAAGCATGTTATGCTTAAATAAAAGTCCATAGGAGGCTAAGCAGCTTAAGGCTCCTCTCCAAATGACAGAGTCCTCAAGGGAATATCAGAAGGAGGGAGAATAGCACTTTCTCATCTACAGGAACCATATCCGAGAAAAGCTAAGTTCTCTCAGTGAGGGTTTCACTGGTGCAAAAGCAGCAGACCAGAAGGCAACGTTATGAAACTGCTTGACAGTCTTGTGAGTTGGCAACAACCAAAGATGTGTGACTGAGGAGCATGCGGTAAGGTATGCAGAGCATGCTGTAAGGTATGCAGAGCATGCTGTATGCAGAGCATGCTGTAAGGAATGCAGAGCATGTTGTAAGGTATGCAGAGCATGTTGTAAGGTATGCAGAGCATGCTGTATGCAGAGCATAGTATGCAGAGCATAGTATGCAGAGCATGCTGTAAGGTATGCAGAGCATGCTGTAAGGAATGCAGAGCATGCTGTATGCAGAGCATGCTGTAAGGTATGCAGAGCATGCTGTAAGGTATGCAGAGCATGCTGTATGTAGAGCATGCTGTAAGGTATGCAGAGCATGTTGCATGGCATGCGGCTTATGCTGCATGGGATGAGGCTCATGCTGCATGGGATGAGGCTCATGCTGCATGGGATGAGGCTCATGCTGCCAGGGATGAGGCTCAGGCCGCATGGGTTGAGGAGGATGCCGCATAGTATGAGGCTCCTGCTTCATGGGTTGAGGAGGTTGCCGCATAGCATGAGGCTCCTGCCTCATGGGTTGAGGAGGATGCCGCATAGCATGAGGCTCCTCATAGCATGAGGCTCCTGCCTCATGGGTTGAGGAGGATGTCGCATAGCATGAGGCTCCTCATAGCATGAGGCTCCTGCCTCATGGGTTGAGGAGGATGCTGCATAGCATGAGGCTCCTCATAGCATGAGGCTCCTCATAGCATGAGGCTCCTGCCTCATGGGTTGAGGAGGATGTCGCATAGCATGAGGCTCCTCATAGCATGAGGCTCCTGCCTCATGGGTTGAGGAGGATGCCGCATAGCATGAGGCTCCTGCCTCATGGGTTGAGGAGGATGCCGCATAGCATGAGGCTCCTGCCTCATGGGTAGAGGAGGTTGCCGCATAGCATGAGGCTCCTGCCTCATGGGTTGAGGAGGTTGCCTCATAGTGCTGGAACCCGGCAACTCCCGATGCGGCAACTCACGCATGAAAGCAGGAGGCGCAGCAAGAACATGCGTCTGGCAGGGTGGACTGCGCATCGGAGGTGGAGCTCTCACAGGTGGAGGGTGGGAGCAGGCAGCCGCAGTATCTGCTGAGCGCACAACCTCGGCGGGTTGTAGGTTAACAGGCTGCATTGTCAACCTTCCAGCATGATACTCCTGTATGAAGGAGCAAGCCGAGACTGTATAGTCTGCAGCATGGACCACTAGGGTCTATGAAAGACAACAACAAACGGAGCTACTGTCCGTTGAGACTGAGGGTCTAAAACAGCTGGTGCGGCAACAGACGGAGTTACTGCCTGTTGCGGTACCACCTTGCCTCTCTGGGAGGTGTGCAGTTGTCGTACTGCAGCAAGTCCGAACTGACCCAGTGGCAGTGGCTACACCTAGGAGTTGGACTTGCGCGGAAGGGACCGACTTGCACTTAAAAACTGCAAGATTTGGTCCA
Source organism: Palaemon carinicauda (assembly GCF_036898095.1). Classification (NCBI taxonomy): domain Eukaryota; kingdom Metazoa; phylum Arthropoda; class Malacostraca; order Decapoda; family Palaemonidae; genus Palaemon; species Palaemon carinicauda. Next base: position 47,953,478 of record NC_090765.1, on the reverse strand, counting down.
TGGTTTCTGCGAGAAACCTCTTCCGCAGACGAGGAATAAATGGGCTCTCTCGTCTTTGTGTGGGTGGGGTGATCACGTCGGCTACGTGAGTGGATACACCCGAAACCACGGAGGGAAACGTCTGTTCGTCGATCAAGGCCTGATGAACCCATAAGTCCTTCGACATTACTTCTCCCCTGGGCTTGGGAGCTTGTAAGAGGTCCCAGACTAGGCGAACAACTGGCACGAACAGACGAACCCTCGAACGCAACACTGTAACACTTTGCGCTTATCACTTTATCACTTTTGATTTTCTGTTTGCACTTATTTCACTGAACTCGAAACTTTAAGTGGTTTGTACCTGAAACACGCAATTCTATCCTTCATTAAAAGTTAGTAATTGCGAAAACAGTATTACAATGTAACAGAAAAACATAATGAAAGATAAAGAATTCAGTGGCTGGAAAAGAGACTAAACACTAGATCAAATAAACTACATTAAAAATCTCTCACCGCATAAAGCCTGGGAACAAGAATAAAACTCTAGAAACGTTTACCTTCTTCCCCTAAAGAGACTAGGGAGAAGAGCAAAAACGATAACAACGTTACCCGCTTGAACGAAACGTTTATCCTCCTCTCTCTCCCTCCGTCTCTATCTCTCTCTCTCTTGACTTAGAACCTGAGAGATGAGCCCAATTTTATATATCGTTAAAACATATTATTGTTAAAGGAAAAAAACTGAAAGATTTCCCAAATAAAAAGTTCCTTTATTAGAATTAAAACCATTTAAGCTAAGAAAGAATGAACAAAACGCTAGAATCGGTTTACTCTTACTGCAACGTGAAACCGTGAATACTCTCTCTCTATCGTAACGATAGAGCGCAAGTTGAACGTTCTGAACGTCAACAACTGCGGAGACAAAACAAAACGTTAGTTCAACTTTGAAAACAGTACGAGACTATCAAAGAAATTCTTTCAAAAACATTAAAATTAAAATAGCATAAAATCTTAACAGGTAAAAACGATATGACGGGCTCAATGTTAAACAACTTCGGTTCCAAGAAAAGACCGCCTACTATTAGGAAAGGTCGCATATAAACAAACATAAAAATTAATTTTAATAAGTTTATAATAAAAGGAAGTTAATCGAAGAGGCCTATAAAAGGCGGAGAGATATAAAATAAATCTATAACTTTGTTAAGCAAAATTAAGAAAGAGAGTCTATACTCTCTTCGACACCAACACTTCCGTCTAAGGGAAGGGTCGGCCATTTAAAAGTGAAAGAGAGTTCATACTCTCTTCGTCACCAAAATTAAATCAAATTAATTCCAAAAACTTGCTAAGCTAATGTTAAAGCTTCCTGAATAGCGAAGGCTAAACTCTAGAGCAAATACATCACCAAATCGTGAACAATAACTCCAGAATCAACAGCGTATCCAAGTAGGTCTAGCCGGTGGCACGACAGAGGAAAAATTGAGGTGGTGTTGACAAGAAGTACTGGAGTACCTGACCACAGATGGCGCTGTTGTGTACACCCCCACCTGTATAGCGATCGCTGGCGTATCCCGACCGTAGATTTCTGTCGGGCAACAGAGTTGACAGCTACATGATCATCGGGTAAGATTAATATTGAAAAATATAAGTTCAAAAAGCAAGACCAAAGGCATGCATTTCCAGGAAATAAACTAAGATGAAAGGTAACAATTAAATACAATAACCAAACAAATAATGTTCTTGTAACCTATCCCTGACATACAAAACAACAATACATTATATGAGATACTAAAGATGATGTAATAAATTCTTCACAAACAAAGTCAAAATTTGGTTGGCAACGGCATCAGTAGAAAAAGCAAGCCGCCAGTCAAGTAGGTGGCACCCCTCACTCACTCACACATAAATACCTTATTATCATGCTTCAACAACCAACCAGCTTACAATAAAAATAAATTCCTACATAAAAGACAAAGGTTTGCATTTCATAGGATGTAATCTTATTACACTTACCTATCAATATGAAGAACTTTCTTGCCTATGCGCGCTGATGCTGCTGCCACGATACACTCAACTAACCCTGAAAACATTAAAATATTTTAATATTGTTAAAAATTATAACACATTCATGAAAACAGTAATACTTTATCATAAAAATTCAAGGACCTACATGAATTGTGAAAAAGAAGACTCTTGGCTTTGCTAAATTTCTAAACGGGCCAGTCTATGATATAATTACTTATATGACAACACTATTCACCATGGATGCATCCCTATAAAGTTATTGTATTAATTTTAAACAATTACTATAAGAGCAATAATGAACTTTAAATTTCCATATGCAATTCATTACAATTGATTAATCAAGTGATAATTCCCTTGTTAAGGCCTTTCAATATGAACTTCCGATATTGCTTATTGCAGTACTGTAATTAAAAACAAATTATTGTGCAAAATTAAGTTGAAATTTCATAATAAATTAGGGCCCCTGATATGGCTGGTCACATAGCATATTGGCTCATCGGGTACAGTATTTACCACCTTGTGTTTAATACTGTATGTGTATGGCTTGATTTGTGAATAAGAAACAATAAGGTAAACAACTCTATAGATTAAAAGTTCTGATGTACATAAATTTCTTTCCCCCTCTTTTACACTAAATAAGAGCAGTTTCATGCTTCAGTGCCTGTCACCTGTTGCCATTTCTAACCTTTTCCCTAGTAGTGGCTTGTGCTAGGTACTGTGGGACTGCTGCACCCGCTATTTTCATTTCATATCATTAATAATATCCGATATAATGAGTTTTTCTTTAATTTTCTTTATACTTGTACAATATAACCCTTAAACTTAATGTCAATAGCCATCCTCCCCTTTATGCAAATAATAAAAGAATCTTTGTGTGGAACTGTGCACTAAAAGTTCCAGCTGCATGGTGTTTAGCTACATGCGAGTCTGAGCCAAGGGCTGAGAGCCGGGAGAGCATTGTCGTTCCCACAGTGCTGACCTTGGCGGGTCTGTGAGAAGCAGTTTTTTTTATTTACTCAATGGGTGTTGCGCTAGAAAACTGTAATATATTCTTGAATGTGATAAATGTAGAATTAGATTATCATCCTACTTCCAGCTATTCTATTTGATTAATTTTTTGGCTTATGCATTCTTTACGGTTCTCTTGCCAATTTCCATGGCTACAAAAGAGGCAGGACGCTGCTTTTCAACAATGAAAGCAATGAAAACTTTTCTTAGAAGCACTATGAGTTTGGAAAGACTAAATGCATTTGCAGCACTTTCAATGGGGAAAAAAATCATGTTGCCATCCAGAGATCAAGGAGAAAATAATTGATCTTTTCATTCAAATAAAACAAGAAAAATGGATTTCCTTTTTAAATGATTGGATAGAACCATAACAATTCCTGTTATGGTAAGCAAAAATTGTTTGATTTTGTTTTTTTAACATTCTATCAAGCTTCTGAATACACATTCTTATACCCATTTGTTTCTTTTCGCACAATATTGAAACAAAGGCTACAAATTTTGGGGGAATAGTACTCCCACTAATTTTAGCCATGAGCCACCACTGCTACTCCCTTCTCTTCACTCCTAATCAAGTAAATGAAGCACAAAGGAGATTTGGTTGTTTGTAAAAGAAACAATTTTCAATAAATTTCTTATTTCTTAATGAACAATTTGCATTTTCTAAAGATATCTCTTTATAGATACAGTATCTAGACTACTCAATACTAACTTCAGCATTGAATACCATGCAGTCATAAAAAAGTCGATGTTTACTGCCAAGTTTTGAGATTTAGCAACAAACTTTGAAACGGGAAAAAAAAAAAAAAAAAAAAAAAAAAAAAAAAAAAAAAAAAAGGCCTTTCTTCCCCCCCCCCCCCTCGGAATGACTAACTAGATTTAATAATCTGTGCAGATCACCTACTCATTTCTTTGGAACCAGGGTAAGTACAAAGACCATCTAAAATCTTAGCTGAAAAGAACCTCTGACTGGAGAACTACCTGTTCCACAACACCACTTTGCTGGGTAGACTACTGTAAAGGACTTTCAAAGGTATTTAGAAACCTCCTGTACAGTGCCTGATGAAAAGAATTTTGCTTGGAGGAGATGCTGGATAATGAGATGTGCTGTCTATGCCGATGGGGCTGGCAAAGTAAGTTGGCCCAATTAGGTAGGTCTCTCACAACCTCGATTAAAACCGTAAGAAAGTCCGGAACCATTCTGCATGAGGCTGCTTGGGAGCCACCCTGGTCATCTTGAAGTTTGGAGTGCTCTGATGCCCTAATGTTCTACAAAGGTTATGGTGTTTTGAATTCTTTTTACGACGATATCTGGCGGAAACTCACTTTTCGAGTTATGATAGGCAACCCACCTACTTCTAAAAATACAAAGTTGTAACACGGAACTATTATAAATACTAAATAATTCTGGTATCGGGTGGATTTAAAAGAGCTTCGAAAATTTTTAAGACACTTACTATCAGAAACAAATAGTTTTCAGTTATGGAAGTTGTGCCATCAAAACTAAAAAAACATAAGTTTCAGCCATCTATCATCATCAGAAACATTCAATACACGATTAAACACTCCATGTATTTGACTCCTTTATTCCTTAACAATTATTGTACTAGTCTACAATTTTACCCACTTGACTATATAACTTTTCCATCTACACCCATGTAACTGGTAATTTATCACATAGTTTATCAAAATTCAGACAGACAGCAATATTGATGTTCTAGCAGATATGAAATTATATTCAGAGTATCTTCGACGAAGACATGACCCAATAAAGAAACGTAAAAAGTATAGCCTACCATAGCTTACAGTGCCCAAAAAATTACACTATGGTACCCACCTGTGGCAACAGCAACCGGAGCCTTTGTATATCAGCAGCCAGTTCCTCATGCATTGATTAAAAATGGACCTAAACTTTCACCCCTAACCTAACCTACAAGCCATGTCCTTACCTACATACCTAACAGGGGGGGAGCGTTACCGCTATCATACATACACCCCCAGCAATCACACTGTAATCAATGGAAAATTCTGGGGTGTATGTATGATAGCAGCCACCTGTATGTATTATGGTTAACTTAGAATACGGCAGTGTAAAGGGGGTCGCAGGGTGGTGTTAGCCCCCCCGTTAGGTAATTAGGTAAGGACACGGCTTATAGGTTAGGTTATGGGGTAAAATTAGGTTAGCTGATGTCTATTTTTAATGAATGTGTGGGGAACTGGCCGCTGATATACAAAGGCTCCAAACTCTGTTTTCATGACTATTACATCAAATCATGACAGATATTGAATACTGAAGTACTGACTGGTTGTATGAAATATTAAAATTACAGAAATCAACCATAAATACACATAAGTGAAAGTACCAGGCCTGAAAAAGATATCACACAAACACAGGGCCTGATAGACACCCAAAAACTATAGCCTATTGTGGGGTATTCGTCTAACATTAATATGCTTGAAAAATGACGGTAAAGTTTTACTGTACTACAGGGTCCAAAACCCTGAGTTCCCACTGGGGGTCCCCCATTATCGGTGGATACAGATATATATATATATACATATATTTCTGAAACTATTCATTTCCGACAGAAACGAGTGTCATTTTCAAAGAGAGCGGACCTTTTTCTATAGAATTAAGTAACCGTGGTTTTGGTATTATTGTAGTGTATTACAGGCCAATGAAACTTAGGAAAAAACTGCTTCTTCTCATAGAAACAAATTACGCTCTCTTCGAACAACTTTACCGTAGTTTTTCCCCTAAGTTACATTACCCTGTAGTACAGTACAATACCAAAGTGACATTAGGGTACCCACCTGTGCCAACGACAATCACGTCGTAATCGGTAGACAACTCCGCTTCCATGATCAAGATCAAGATAGATCTCGAAAACAAATATTAAACCTTCCCAGAAAGATTCACGTTAATTGATAGAGAAATAAAAAGAACTTAATCACATTACTTGGTCACATTAAACTCCCTAACATGGGTATGACAGCACTTTAGTAAAGTACAATGGGAGAAACGAGTTTTCTACTTTAAGAATATAACATAATGAGTATTGTTTCATCATACTGTTATGCATATTTTTTAGATCAAAAGGATTACAATATATAATTAATTTGTAAATAAAATAACTTATTATGCTAATAGTATTATGATAAACTCTAATATTATGAAGTATATCCTGTGATATAGAGATAATAAATGACACAAGGGGAGTATGAGAGCTAATACTTGAGTATAAAGTAAACACGAGAGCATAATAAGCTAGTACGTAGAATTCTTTCACACTTTGCAAATACTGCTCGTCACTTGCATTATAACATTATTTATAACTAGATTAATCTCATCATAAAGTGCACTAGTATTAAGATCTTATTTGTGTTAAAAATAATTTTAATAAATATTCGGTTTTAGATGAAAACACTAAAAAAAATTTATTTTCCAGTTCCCCCTGCTGGTGGGATCTTATAATCGCAGGTTTTGTGAAGAAACCACATACTGGTGTCTCAGAATCTCTTAAAAATTGGTCGAGGACTATTTCGAAAATCATACAGTTAATATTAGCTACCAATGCGAGCCTATGCAACTGAGCAGATCAAGGGGAGGTGGCTGATAGGCCCTACCTAGATTATGTTTTTTTTCTTTTTATGAAATTAACATGATAATTTTGTCGAATTTCAATGCCATATAGCCTTAATATGACTACATGGATGAAGGAATAGGGAAAAATATGAATTATCCATCAATATACGCCAGTCAAGTTTATAAGTTCACAATTTACAGATTAGCAATATATATCAAACTTGGAGGGAAAAGGAGTGGGTAAATGATAAGCAGTCCCCCATTTAAATAAAGTGGGATACCCCGCCCCCTCGCCGCCTAGTGGATGACGTTCATTCCCTCGGGCCTCGGAGATTATTTCCCCTCTCTCCAAGTCCATGACTGCTACGGTGGTACCCAGACCACTTCCTCTATCATACTAATCGATATCCTAAATTCCTAATTTTCATTCTCCATTAGAACCGCCATTTTCCGCTTCCTTGGATAGTACAATATTAGTTAAGAATTTGGAAATGGTATAATTGAATGGATATTGAAATCCATAATTTTACCCCTTTCCTTCTTTAGCCTTTTTTATGGTAACTTATTTGGTCTATGAAATCTAAACCCAAAATACACTCTTTACCCTTAATTCTCATTTTGGACACCACAGACTCCAGACTAATCACTTGACCGCATAGAAAAGAGGCCTGTCATCTGTCTGAGGCCTGGCGGGTCAGCCACAGGTTTATTGTTTCCTTCATTATATTCCAGTTGCTTATTCTAATGTCTAATTAGAATATGCAGCATGTTTCATGGGCTACTAATGCTTTAACATTGCTATTTATTGCATTTTCTCCAAAATCTCCTATCACAGTGGCATAACTTTCCTCTATTTTCACCAATTCTGTGCACACTTCATGTAACCCATACCTGACATCACTTGAATTGCAATTATGCCTTTTACCAATTTATTTTGCAAATTAAATCCGAGTACAGTCACTTTACAGATTTTCATTAACACAGACATTGAAGGCGCACTTCCATTGAGCCAGTTGCTAAGTATTTATTCTCAGGGAGTAGTGTGAACCTTACATTAATTGCTGACTCAACCAAACTCAGTAAAAACTGACTCTGATGGGTTCAAATATTATCTTAACAGTACATACTTAAGAAAAGCTAATCCTATAATTCAAACAAACTGCAGCATGTACCTCAAACCTAATTATTAAGAATTATTCTATATCATTAATAATATTTAATATGTTATTGAGTAAATACTGACACAACATGTAATTATATTCAACAATAAATCATAAATATTTAAACTGGGCTCTACTAGGCACTAGAAGTTGAAAGACCCAGGCCTACATGGCTGAGGAATATGAAGCGTGAAGTAGGAGATGATGAATGGAGAAGTATTGAGTTAAAAGCTAAGATAGACACAATTAGCAAAATCTAACCGAGTCCCTTTATGTCAATAGGCGTAGGAGGAGATGATGAACTATGTCATGCATAAAGAGTAGGATGGGACACATCAGGATCTGTTGGCCTGATACTTTACAGGCAGGAGGAATGCAATTGCAGATCAGCTTATATGCATGGTAGAGAATGTGGACAATCATCTTTCCCTACATCCTGATGGGCTAGAATGGTGTTGGTATTTTGGTCATCACCAATGATAGATAGATCTGTTTGCCACACCCTAGAAAATTCTGCAATCTACTCTCTAGTTTCGTACCCCTGGACATCATTTGATGAGCTTTCCAGAACATTTATGTCTTTCCACAATTTTCCTTAATTTGTCAAGGATTAAATAAATGCTGGTCACTCCCAGTTTCAGGATGACCCTTTTGACACATAGGCTATTTATCCAAGGGTTAGGTTTGTTCTCCCTTCTGCCTGCATAAACTTCTTCCACTCTTATGATGGCCTTGAATGTTACCACACTGTGATGCCACATTGCGGAGTTTAAGTGCATTGGAACCAGTTTGGTCACAGTTGATTGTTTCTCTTCAAAAGCTTTTATAGTGACAGATTACAACCAGACCCCAAAAGAAGGCATTCCAGTAGTTGGTTTTATTACATATAAGGTAGAGATTTGCAATTTTGATCCAAATTCAGAAATGTTCAATTACACAGTATGACATTTAAGGAGTGCTTAAATTAGGGATGAAAATGACACTAAATGGAGTGATTATAGCCATTTAAAGTACTTGGGAGCCCATCGCTTCCTTATCATTCATTTGGGCTCGATTACCATCAATGTAATTCACACTTTTAGGGGTGATCTTCCTCTCTACACTGTTTGATAATTTCTTTTCATGTGATTATCTTGGAAACTCTCTGCTTTAATTCTCAATTTGGTACAATTTTTCCTTGGATTGGGATTCATGGAATTTGGGGTATTATTATTATCATTATTACCAGCCAAGCTACAACCCTAGTTGGAAAAGCAAGATGCTATAAGTCCAAGGGTTCCAACAGGGAAAAATAGCCCAGTGAGGAAAGGAAATAAATGAAGTATAGGAGAGGTAATGAACAAATACAATGAAATATTTTAAGAACAGTAACAACATTACAATAGATATTTCATATATAAACCATAAAAAATAAAATAAATGAAAGGAAGAGAAATAAGCTAGATTAGTGTGCCTGAGTGTATCCTCAAGCAAGAGAACTGTACCCCAAGACAGTAAAAGACCATGGTAGAGAGGCTATGGCACTACCCAAGACTAGAGAACAATGGTTTGATTTTGGAATGTCCTTCACCTAGAAGAGCTGTTTACCAACTAAAGAGTCTTCTACCCTTACCAAGAGGGAATCAGCCATTGAACAATTACAGTGCACTAGACAAACCCTTGAGCAAATTTTGGGAATTTCAGTGTTGTCAGGTGTATGAGGACAGAGGAGAATGTGGAAAGAATAGGCCAGACTATTTGGTGTATGTGTATGCAAAGGAAAAATGAGCCTTAACCAGAGAGAGGGATCCAGTGTAGTACTATTTGGCCAGTCAAAGGATCCAATAACTCTCAGGCAGTAGCATCTCACCGGGTGACTAGTGCCCTGGCCAACATACTACCTACCTACTATACTGTATAACCCTTTGCTGGCGCCTGTGAGGCCATTCAGCACCTAAGTACAACTGTTGGAAAAATCTGCAGTTACACTATGAAGTAAAAGCTCGAAGAGGTTGGACAATAAGAAGGTAGAGATGAAGCAGTGAAGGAGGTAAAGTAGAAGGATATAAGTAAAGTGCAGCTAGGGGGCCAACAAATCCTGCAAGGATTCTTCAAGTAATATCTACAATGAACTGTGTGAGTGTGCACATGGCACTACCCCAACAGGGAAAGTTTATAATTGAATCTACATCATGAGGATCTCCCTCTGAATATTGTATCATATTTCTGCTACTTCTCTACTTCCATTATTATCTTTCCACACCTACCACATTCAAACAGTTACTTCAAGACAATAGCATTCTATTGCTTGCCTAACTGCAACCGTAATTTTGGTTTTTGCTTGAAGACTTTCAAATTCTTACTGCTCTCTTCCCCCTACTAAATAGGGTAACTATTTTCCTATCCCATATAAAAAATAGTTTTCATGGTCTTTCTGTGTACATGCATTTATAGTTCTTCTATTATGAAGTAGTAAGGGGATCAGTGTTGATACATTAGATTTATCACTATTTATAAGTCCTTAGTGACTGCATTAACATTTTACTTTTCTATAGTTCAGCAGGTACCATAATTAATTTCTCCATTTTTTTTTCTTTGTACTAATGTTAATCTTATCCATTTATATAATTGGCACAAAAGATATTTCTGACTGATATGAGTAACCATTGCAGTAGTATAGAAAGTTAAAAAAATATGAAAAATTACCTTAAAAATCAAACTTTTCAAAACTTTAGTTTCATTCAATATGGTATTACTAAGTAATTACTTTATATAATGCAAGATTGTATAGATCTGACAACATGCTATTCTTTCAGCAGAAATTCTATTATAGATAACTACAATACCATGACATATATGCACACGCATTTTCAAAGAATACAGCAAAATTTCTCAAGCATGTGAAAGATATCAAGATATGAAGGTTCACAAAATGGACTACAGGTACTGCACTGTAATTGTTCAGTGGTTTTTTAGCTATGGTAAGCAGCTCTTCTAGGAGAAAGACACTCCAAAATCTTCAGTCTTGGGTAATGCCATAGCATCTCTAGCATGGTCTTCCACGGTCTTGGGTTCGAATTCTCTTGCTTGAGGATACACTCAGCCACACTATTCTATCTGTTTCCCTATTTCTTTTCCTCACTGCACTATTTTCCCTGTTGGAGCCGTAGGGTTTATAGCATCCTGCTTTTCCAACCAGGGTTGTAATTTGGCTAGTTATAGTAATAATAAAGACACTTGAACATCAAATACTTCTTGAATTGCTAGTCTAGTCACTTGAGGATAACACAAAGGCCATAAATACAGCATAATTTATCAAATATATCATACAAAATATACATATAATTTTATAGCAATGTTTATTACTGTACATTAGTAACATACTGATACGAACTTACGGTATGTATTTTACATATAACACTTCCAATGCAGTAACATATTTAGTGATATACAAAATAAACTTAATGTTAATGACAATATACTTTCACAGAAAAACTTGCAGTACAGCTTAAATAACATAATAAAATAAAAGACTGCATGAATATGCTACCCTCAGAGCTTTTCTATGCCCATATTATTGTTTTAACCTAACCGATGAGTCACATTTATTGATAAACACAGGGCTGGTTCCAAGGATTTGTTTTGGAATAATAGGTGAAAACTAAGGAATAACAAAGTCCATTATTTTGACAGTTTGATAAGAGGAACTAAAGGAACAGGAAATGTAGAAGACAAGCTATGGAACAGGCCGATGGATCCCAGAAATAATTCTTTATCACTGCCTATTGCTTTGGAAAAAGGACATTGTTGGTGGTAACTCTACCACATGTTCTCTCCTAAAAGCTGGCACAGCAACACTGAATCAATATGTTGCAGTAAAAGAAAAGGTACTACCATGCTGAACAGAAAATTTCATAAGAAATTAAAATTCTGGCCCTTCCCAAAGCTATGTGTCAGTGCAGTGTTATCTTGGTTTCCTTCCCAACCGTTTAATGAAATCTCAAAAAAATTTTGCTATCAAATTTTCTCTATTTCTTAATTATTAACCTTTACTTGTCCATTTCTTAATGTCTTTCCAGGTTTTCTCTATCTTTATTATTTTTCTCTGCTATTACTTTTTCTCATTCCTGACAATAATTCAATAATCCATTGAAGATTAGTCTGAATTATGTTAACACAAGGACTCAAGGTATGTTAGATTAAGGGAGGGTAAATCAAGATGTCTCTCATGATGCATGGTTACACAGGAATGGCTGCAGGGGTGTGAAAGGCCTTCTTGGCTAAACATGATAAGTATCTTTGACATCCCCATAGGGGTTAATAACATCATTGGACCTATTGCAGTTCACTGTAGGAATTACTTATGAGTCTTTGCAGTGTTCTTTTTGGTCTTAGCTGTACATGCTCTATATCCTACTTCACATCAGTTCTTGCTTCCTTTCTTCCTTCTTGCTATCCAACCTCTCCTAGTGTAAACTCTAAGGTTTCACCCTATAGCACTTGGAGGCTGAATGGTCTCACAGGCCCCAATGTTGGGCTAATTAGACCTAATTCGTAAATCTAATCCACAGGATGGGTAAGATGTAGAGCAATAAGTTAGGTTGGAATGGGATGTATGATTTAAGTTAGGTCAGGAAGTCCTCATCAAGTAAGATTAGGTTAGAATGTATTCTTTCATTATCAGTTACGGTGTTAATCCAGAATAGCTGTTCCTTATCTGAAGATCAACCAGTAAATCAATGAATTTTGTTAGCATAAAATGGTGACATCCTTTTAATTTTGGATGCTTTTGATAAAAACAAGACTTTAAATCCTTTCTCTCATATATGCAGTTTGTTTGAAAATATCTTAAAGTAAAGGTGAAGATCTTGCATTTCATCATTTCACTTTCCTCTTTGTCAAATACCCTGTACTGTTATTGTAAAAAAAACCTGAACAAAAAAGACACTACTCTAGAACCGACTGAAAATATCACAAATTTTAAGTAATTTTTATTTTTCCTAACAGTACTTACCTCGAACTACTTTCTTAGGAGTATCTGGGACCTCCTCCCTATCCGACCAAGAATTTTGCATAGGTCCCCCTATCTCCGTTTCCCTTGTTGGGTCGCCCCCTGGTGGATGGATACTCGCCCTGAGGCGACCCTGGGTCAGCTCACGAGAGTGTGCTGCTAGGTCTGACTCGTCAGTAAGCATCTGGTTATGTATATGACAACTGCTTTGATAATGGAGAGAAAGATGGATGTTTTGGCACTTACTGATACAAAGCAGACAGAGTAATGTGTGTTGGAAAGAGAAGGGCAGTGTGCTTGTTTTTGGGGTAGTTGAAAGGTAGGTATGGAGTTATTGGTATACATGAGAATAGATATAATCTTGTGGAACCATTAGCAAAGAGGCTTGATTGCCAAAGAAAATTATTTCTAAGTATGATTGGGTAAAATAAATTGATAAGAAGAGTTTGTTAGAATGTGTTAATAACGAGTAAATGTAAGTGCAAGTCTATTTATTCAACGACAAGAATAAGAATGCTTGGAGGAATATATAATGTTTAGTTGAAAAAAAATCCAGAGGAAGTCTGAGAGGAAAGAGTAAAAATAAGGCTGTACATGTAATAAATACAAGAGTTGAATTTGAAGGAAGTGAGAGGAGTATATAAGGAGAAAATGCCTGAACTATAGCAATGGTTAAAGAAAAGGATATGAAGAAAGTCCATGATGGGAAACATGGGGTGCTTGAGGATTAAGAGGGAAGAAAGAAAGAATTAAATTAATTGGTGAAAAGATGATGAAATAAAAGGCTGAGTGAAAAATAAAGAATATTTGAGGTGCTGTTGTATGATACAAGAGAAAAGCATGTTCAAGCCTTTATGAAAGATGGATAAAGTAAATTAGTTGCTTGGGAAAGTAAGACAGGTAACACGCATCATAAAAGAAAAAAAATTCTTTACATACCCTTCACCCATGGCAGCCTGTGCAGGAGCCCCAACCAAGACAAGTAGACCACAATTGGAAGTAGATAATACTTTTCATTAATAAATAAACGACTTGAAGTGAGGAGGTTGCATTGATTAAAGAATTATTATGAAACATTTATGTGAAGTCTACGTGATATACGTAGACCTAAAAGAGCTAATGATAAAATAGGTGCTGAGAATGAATGGAATAAATACTTAAGAGCAAAAAAAGGTAATTCGATAGATATGAAGCATGTGATAATAGTAAATGGGGAGGAGTATGACTAGTTTGGTATGAAAATGGGTCTGATACTTGGCTGTTATGTCCTCATAGGTGCTCCGACATTTTTATGGATAGAGTAAATAAAGAGGTCAGTGAAAGAACAATGGATGTAAGTGTAAAGTTGTGGGATAAGAAATTACGTATTTTAAAACGAAGTGTGGAATGGAATATGATGTCAGATTTTACTGTGCTGATAAGGAACAGTGAAAAGGAAATACAGAAACTGGTAAGAAAGTTTGAAAGTGTTTACAAGGAGAAAGTTTAGAGCAAGACTGCTAGATGGTATTGCACATAGGTAAAAAGGAAAGGGTATGGAGATATGGGAAAGACAAAAAGTGATTGTCTGGGGTATATGAAAAATAGCTAGAAATGGTAACAGTTGTGTTCAAGAAAACTGAGCATGAGTGAAAGAGTCAGATGACTACAATTGCTGGATATCTGGATATCATATCAATTTTCCTCAAGCAACATGACTTTAGATATGTGACAAATGGCTAGTATAAGATTACCAAGAAAAAAATCCACAGCCAGCTAATCTTAGAACAAGTTTTAGTGAGTTAATGAACCTGCTATTTATCTTCCTCGTTGTACTGTATTTGGCTTACAATTATCATATTTTACAACACTTTAATGATGGACCGTTTACATATATACCGTCTGCTGAACAAATTTTCTGTTTGAAACCCACTTCTTGAAGTACAATGTGTTAGCCTAATTTCTTGTTGAATCTATTTCACTGATAACGGAGCAGGAAAGCCTCTTGGACAAAAAATTAACATAAATTAGGTAAATTTATTTATTCTGAGTCAAAACCCCTATATTCGAAGAACACGCCTACTAGTCTATTATAAGTTTTTACTCAATATTCCTGAATGAAAGGATTCAATATGAATCAATAACTTGTACAAATTCAAAACTGAACATGCTGAAATCAACAAAAATCTCCAACTTTATCTTTAAGATGACTAGTGCTCCAAAAGTGAAACGAAAAAAAATATGAAAACTCAAAATGGCTTTATAATAATGCCTCAATATTCTCAAAAGCAATTACTAACAATTGTTTCAAAACAGAAAAAAACTCTTTACGCTTATCACCTCGTACACAGGACTAGGCAGTCACTTAAAACATGCAATCATGTATTATGTATACTATCCACCTCTATAGAATTTCAGTAATAAGATCAACAAAACAACGGCTAACTAATGAAAATAATGTTACTCTTTAACATTATGAAAGATGAATGAGATTATGTTTTTTATTTAATACCTGTAAAGTACTGGTCTATTTACACACTTGTAATCCAGATCCTGATAGAAAAATGTCTTCCAGTCTTGCCTGTTGTCAGAGTTGCTTGATTCTTGCTGGGAAGTTATGCTGTTTACACAGGAAATGCCCTTTTGATGAATAAATATGCATTTTACAAATAAACATTCATTGTTTCTATCTTCACACCACATAGTAGTTGGATTTACAGTGAGCTGAAATAGAAATAACATATTTACATGAAAATGTAATAAAGAAAAATACTCTAAATGCAAAAAATTGTCCATTACTTTTCACAGAAAATTTACTACCATAAACTAATATATCATTTAGTATAAGAAAATTGAATAAAAATGATCATGTGTATCTAATAATAAAATAATTATCCTATACACAGGTTACAACACATTGGGTAACAATATTCCTTCCCAAGAATCATAAGATAGGTTCCCAAAAAGGGTGAAAATTTTGCTTCAACTACAAATATAATAACAAACATATAGTATAGTGTACGTACCAATAAATTCTGTAACTAGGTCACTATCCGTATTCATTCTCATAGATCCTGTAATGTCTTCATTCTCTACCAATGGTAAGAAAAGCTGAACAAACTCTACTGTATATGGGGGAGCAACGATTTCTAAAACCTGAAACAAGAAAGTACAACCACATTAGAGAAAAATGTCCTCTTACCTTGTTTCTACATTAACATGATCCCTGAACTTAATACTATTGGCTTAAAAGGTCTGGGATCAATCATATAAATCTAAAAAATAGCATTCTAATAATAAAATTTATTATTTCCATACTCGCCTAGTGTTCATATTGCCTCTCCAGAAGCCCAGGTTAATCAACGCTTACCCGTAAAGTTTAGAATTTTCCCATTTTCTTCCGCTTCAATAATTACATGCCCTAAACATGGGAATGGAACCCTTTAACGGTAAGTGGCGAAAAGCCCAAGTTGCTGCATCAGTAAATATAATCTTCAGTTTTGAAGTCACCATTATCCCTCCTCTTCATACCATGACTCAGGGGGAAGAGAGTGGCCATGTATATGAACATCAGGTAAGTATAGAAATAGGAAATTTTATTATAAAAATCATTTATTTATATGAATCTTCCCTGATGTTTATATTACTTACTCATTAAATGCTTACTCCCATAAAGTAAATTATGCCATTAGTCCCTGGCATCCCCATATGAGACACTAGCAGTAGGGACACTGGGGCGAGGTACCTGCCAGACCTAAGCAGGTCTAAGCCTTTCTTAGATCAAAGTTGTTGGTAGCAGTCGGAAAAGCAATAAACGTAGAGCAACCAGCTTCCAATGAGGTGCAATAATCCCTGGGAAAACACCACCAGCACCTGAAAAGCCTGCCAACATAGATCCAAGGCCTTTTCACTCCTAATTCATACTCCATGGGCACCGAGCCAGGGGCATATGCCCAGAAGCAGAGCTAGCAGTCGCAATTGATGAGAGAACAAGAGGTGAAAGGCTTCCTGTGTTCTCTTGGGCATTGCCAAAGCAGACATCGGTAAAGGCCTACACCTGCAACTACACAGAAAGACACAAGCTACAATTGCCACATGGCAATGATTGCAAACAATCATGCCCTCTATAAGACGTATAGAGAGTGTGTGAATCTACATCCAGTTTAGCAATAAACTGGTTTTAACGTCCACCCTTTCCCCGGCATGTAAAAATCTCCTTCCCCTTCATATTCACAAACAACATTCAACATTCACTCTGCAAGAAAAGATAAAAATTTTTGTTTAAGAGCGCAATAGTATGTCCGTACACAATGAGGCTGAATACAAAGTGAAAAGCTTCTAACAGGCAGGGATACTCACTCACGCTCACCACCTGTCGTTAACTACCTTGTTAACAAATTCAATAGACGTTCCTGCTCTGCTGAATACATATTTTCGTTTTAAAGGATAAAAGGTTTGTATATGCGTAGAAACAATTATCAGTTTAATCAAGAGTCATCGTTGGCAGTGGACTTTATTATAATACCTTCACAATGAGATTTTTTCCCCTTATTTTTCATTACAGTGGAACCTCTACACACGAACGTATCTACATCCGAATTTTCCAACATCCGAAGTAAAATTTGAGCAAATTTTTTACTCTACACCCGAATTTTATTTCGACACACGAAGTAAGCAATTTTCGTCGTACGGTTGTATCCGAATTTTTCGACACGCGAAGTACAATTCGAACACGTTCCGACTCTACACTCGTACACGTAGTCGGTGCTCATAGCGCCTGAAGTGTTTTTTATTTCCGCCGAGAGAAGGCAGCACATCGACCTCGAAGGGACGCTCAATTAACGGGTCTTGGGTCAGTCCTCTGTTCTCGTCGGCTTCTTGCGGTTGTGCTCTGTGCGTTCTGCTATTAACTCTGTTTTAATCGTGATTTTTTACGTGCATCCTTTAACGGTAATTTACGTAAAGTATGGGTCCTAAAAGGCTTACTTTTGCCAGTGGTAGTGGTAGTGGTGAGAAAAGGAAGAAGGAAATGCTTTCTTTAGAAATTAAGCAGGAAATTATTGAAAAACATGAGTGAGTGAACTTGTTGAACAGTATGGCCGTAATATGTCGACGATCTCGATAATCCTTAAACAGAAGGAAGCTATTAAAGCAGTGAAACCTTCTAAGGGGACCACCATAATTTCCAAACGCCGTAACCCTATCATAGAAGAGATGGAACGACTTTTACTAGTGTGAATTCAGGATAGAGAGATCGTTGGCGACACCATCACCGAGACCGTTATCTGCGAGAAGGCGCACGCCATCTTTACGGACTTGAAGGAGGAGAGCTCTGGGGGTGATGCTGGGGAGAGTTCAACCGAGCCTTCCTCAGATGATTTCAAGGCATCTCGTGGCTGGTTCGAGAAATTTAAGAAACGGTCCGGGATTCATTCAGTTGTTCGCCACGGAGAGGCTGCTAGTGCGGACACAAGAACTTCGAAAAGATCGTGCAGGAAGAAGGCTACGTAGAGCAGCAGGTGTTTAATTGTGATGAAACCGGGCTGTTTTGGAAGAAGATGCCGAGTCGAACCTACATCACTGCCGAAGACAAGAAATTGCCTGGGCATAAGCCAATGAAGGATCGGTTGACTCTTGCCCTATGTGCCAACGCTAGCGGGGACTTTAAAGTCCAGCCCTTACTGGACTGGTTTACCATTCAGAGAACCTTAGGGCCTTTAAAGCACACAACATCGATAAGGATCAGCTTCATGTTTTCTGGCGATCCAACTCGAAGGCCTGGGTCACTAGGCAATTCTTTGTGCAACGGGTAAACCAAGTTTTCGGCCCTTCTGTGAAGAAGTATCTTCATGAACAGAAATTGCCTTTAAAGTGCCTGCTATGCCTTGACAATGCACCCGCTCACCCCCCCCCCCCCCCGACTTGAAGATGATATCTTCGATGAATATCTTCGATGAATTCAAGTTCATAAAGGTGCTGTATCTTCCACCGAATACCAACTCTATCCTCCAGCCCATGGACCAGCAAGTCATCTCTAATTTTAAGAAGCTGTACACCAAGCACTTATTTAAGCAGTGCTTTAATGTCACGCAAAGCACCAACTTAACTTTGCGTGAATTTTGGAGGGGCCACTTCAACATCGTGCACTGCTAGATCAGGCTTGGGTGGGATTAACTCGACGGACCCTCAATTCTGCCTGGAAGAAGCTGTGGCCTGATGCAGTTTCTTCCCGAGATTTTGAGGGTTTTGACCCCAAACCTGATCCCGTGGTCGGTGCAGCGGAAGCCGTAGAGGAAATCGTCTCCCTTGGCAAGTCCATGGGTCTGGAGGTCAACGCAGATGACGTTACGGAACTCGTCGCCGAACATCACGACGAACTTACCACGGATGAGCTCAAGGAACTCCATGCTATGTCGGAGCACATGAGTGATGACGAGGAAGGGAGCGAGGAGGTAGAACATGTGTTAGGTTCGGCGCAAATAAAAGAGGTGTTAGGAAAATATCAAGACGTGGTCGACATCATCGACAAATACCATCCAAAGAAATTGCAGGTTTGTCGTGTAGTTTCTCAATTCGATGATGTTTGCCTAACTCACTTTCGAAACATTCTGAAAAGCCGTACCAAGCAATTATCTATCGATACTTTCTATAAAAAAACTGCGAAGCGAATTCGCGATGAAGAGGATGTAAGTGTTTCGAAGAAAACGGCAAAGAATGAAGCGGAAGAAAGTGCAACAAAGAAAACGGAAAAGAGTGAAGCAAAAGAAATTCAGTCAATTTTAAATGTAGAGAGTGATAGTGATTAAAATTACGTAATCATCAAAAAGAAAAAAAGAAAATGTAAAAAAAAAAATATAAAATATAAAAATAAAAAAAAAATAAACTAAGTTATGTTAAAGTTCACTTAGTGTAAGTTAGAATAAGTTACGGTAGTGTACGTTTATCGTAGTTAACCTCTCTACCTCCTCGACGCCCGTCCGTCTCCTCTCTGCGTAGCAAAACTAACAACACCTGCGCTGGAGTTTCTAAGGTAAAGTGACGCTAAAAACCCGTTTCTTATTTATCATTTTTTGCTAATTCTTCTTATTTACATGTCTATTATCTAATTTAGTGTTCATTATTCTCATGGGAAAATTATGTGTAGTAGTTTATTAAGTAGTTATCAAAGGTTTTTGGGCTCAACCATGGATTAATCCTATTTCAATGTATTCTTATGGGAAACTTTGTTTCTACATCTGAACATTTTCTACATCCGAAGTTGGTTCTGGAACGGATTAAATTCGTATGTAGAGGTACCACTGTATTTCCTTTTTTCTTTTGTAGATACCAGTTAGCAAGACAATTCAGGTATGTCTTCAGATCTAATGAAGAGGCTTTTGCCACATGTGCAAAGAAGTAAAGTTCTTTTAGGAGTGCGTGGATGCTAATTCTCTATTCTGAAATAATGTATGTGACTTTGACTACTGATCCCTAGATTGTTCTAATATATCTTTTGAATAAATGTCTCGGCGTATAAAATTATTCAAACCTTGACCACTAATTTCTTAAGAACTTTGTTGAAATTAACCTGAAAATAACTACTGATTGGCAGAACTGCACATGAACCTCATAGATCCTTAGGTTTCCACTGAGGTAAGCATCTCACCTTTAGTGCAATCTGATCAAAAGCTGAGAGACCAATTAGGTTGAGAAATGGAGTTTTTATGATAAAACAAAGTTTTATGAATACTTACCTGGCAGTTATATATACATAGCTAATTATCTCTATTTCGGCAGAATTTTTCTATAACTAGGCAACCGCCTTGTAGTGGTTGGGTGGTAACACCCGTTAAAGGGTGGTAGGAGGAATCATTCCCGTTTTCTGTTCTTCAGTTCATCTATGCCCGACCTGTCTCCTGAGGGGAGGTGGGTGGGCCTTCGAATGTATATATAACTGCCAGGTAAGTATTCATAAAACTTTGTTTTATCATAAAAACTCCATTTTTATGAATAGAACTTACCTGGCAGTTATATATACATAGCTGATTAACACACTTGGAGGAGGGTGATAGACAGTAACATCTTTGGGGAAACAACCAAAAAAGTTGTAGGATAAATAAACACCTTGATTCCTTACCTGCTAAGGTAGCTGACTTCAAAGGTTCCTGCCTCTTGAGTCGCTTTCCCTTAAGAGTGTCAGCCAGGATGTGACCTGCAGTGCTGAAAACACTCAATCGAGTCTGTCAATGGGGTGAGACCAACAATCTGACTAGACTTCAGGACTACCTATTGCCCAAAATAAAAAACCGCAACTTTACCAAACCAACCACCTAACATTTGCAAAGTAGATAAAAATTATTTAACTAGACTGAGGTGACTGTACACAAGTCGAAGTCCTCAGACAACCAATAAAAAATACACCAACCTATGTACAAGTAAACAAAACTAAGGTTGAGGGGAGGTAGTAACTCCTTTGCCTAATACAGAAGCCGTAGCTACGTATGGTCCCAAGGTATAACATTTCTCATAATCCACCCTCACCTCTCTGAGGTAATGAGAGGCGAACACAGAGTTGCTCCTCCAGAATGTCGCATCCATAATTTGACAGAGCGACATGTTCTTGCGGTAAGCAAGCGAGGTAGCAATGGCCCTCACTTCGTGAGCTTGCACTTTTAAACGTCCGAAGTGTTCCTCCTCACACAAGAGATGCGCTTCTCTTATCACTTCCCTCAGGAAAAAGGACAAAGCGTTCTTGGAAAGGGGCTTTTGAGGATCTTTCACAGAACACCACAAGGAGCTAGAAGAGCCTCTCACACTTTTCGTGCGAGACAAGTAGGTCTTGAGGGCTCGTACTGGACAGAGCAGCCTCTCTTGCTCTTGACCCACTAGGTTGGTCAAGTTAGGAACCTCAAAGGTCCTCGGCCAGGGCTTAGCAGGGTTCTCGTTCTTAGCGAGAAAGTCTAATCTCAAGGCACAAACTGCCCCATTCAGATTGAAGCCTACCTGTTTTTCAATTGCATGGACTTCACTAACTCTTTTAGCTGTTGCTAAGGCCAAAAGAAAGAGGGTCTTCTTGGTAACCTCCCTAAGGGGAATCTGTGAGATGGGCTCAAATCTCTTGGTGCACAGAAATTTAAGAACCACATCAAGGTTCCAAGAAGGGGGCTTTAACTGGGTCTGCTTGGTCATCTCAAAAGATTTCAAGAGGTCATGTAAGTCCTTATCGCGAGACAAGTCCAAGCCTCTATGTCGACAGACGGAAGAGAGCATACTTTTGTACCCTTTGATAGTGGACACAGCTAGCTTAGCATCCTGTCTGAGGTACAACAAGAAATCCGCAATCTGGCTCACAGAGGTAGTGGATGAGGAAATCTTGTGCTTCCTACACCAAGCCCTAAAAGTCTCCCACTTGGACTGGTAGACCCTTTGCGAAGAGACCCTCCTCGCTCTGGCGATAGCTTTCGCAGCTTGCGCTGAAAAGCCTCTCGATCTGACAAGCTTCTCGATAGTCTGAAGGCAGTCAGATTGAGAGCGAGGGGGTTTTGATGATATCTCTCGAAGTGGGGTTGTCTGAGCAGATTTGGACTTGCAGGGAGGCTTCTTGAAAAGTCCATCAACAAGTCCACCACCTCCGTGAACCATTCCCTCATCGGCCAGAACGGAGCTATCAGGATCATCCGTCCCGAATCGAGGAGGGCGAATTTCCTGACTACCAGATTGATGATCTTGAACGGGGGAAAAGCATAAGTGTCCATACCCGTCCAATCCATCAAAAAGGCGTCTACTGCTATTGCCTCTCTGTCCGGAACTAGGGAGCAATAGATGGGGATCCTCTTGGATAAGTTGGAGGCGAAAAGATCGATGAGGGGTCTCCCCCACAGCCTCCAGAGACTCTGACAGACCTGTTGGTTGAGGGTCCATTCTGTGGGAAGGACCTGCCCTTTCCTGCTGAGCATGTCCGCCCTCACATTCTTCTGTCCCTGAACAAACCTCGTCAGCAGGTTTATCCTGTTCTCCTTCGCCCAAAGAAGGAGCTCTCTTGCTGTCTCGAAGAGAGACAGAGAGTGAGTCCCTCCTTGCTTCCTGATGTAAGCAAGAGCTGTGGTGTTGTCTGAGTTGACCTCCACAATCTTCCCAGACACAAAGTCCTTGAAGGCCTTTAGCCCCAAAAAATGGCCATCAGCTCCTTGTTGTTGATGTGCCATCCCAGCTGAATTCCTTCCCAATAGCCTGAGACCTCCTTGCTTCCTAATGTTGCCCCCCAGCCTGACTCTGATGCGTCTGAAAACAACACTAGGTCTGGGTTCTTCTTGTGTAAGGAGATCCCTTCCCCTAACAAGGTTGGGTCCAGCCACCACTTCAGAAGAGTCTTGACTTCTATTGGAATGGGGAAGGAAAAGGAGTCTTCCTGCATCTTTCTGTTCCATGTCTTTGAAAGAAAGTGCTGAAGAGGCCTTAAGTGGAGTCTCCCCAGAGAGACAAACTGTTCGAGGGAGGATAGAGTCCCCAGCAAACTCATCCACTCCTTCGCTGTGCATCTCTTCTTGTCCAGGAAAGTTCTGACTTTTACGATACACTTGGTCTGTCTTTCCTGAGAGGGAGAAGCCTGAAAAAGAACTGAATTCAGAACTATCCCCAAATAGAGAATAGTCTGATTCGGTCTGATCTGAGACTTCTCCCTGTTGATGACCAGGCCTAGATCTTGAGCCATCATAAAAGTCTTCCGTAAATCCTCCAGACATTTCTCCCTCGATCGTGAACGAATCAGCCAATCGTCCAGATAGAAGGATATCCTTATCCCCTCCTGATGCAGCCAACCTGACACATTCGCCATTACCCTGGTGAAGACTTGAGGAGCCGTGCTGAGACCGAAGCAAAGAGCTCTGAATTGGAAGCACTTGCCCTGCATTACAAATCTCAGGTACTTCCTCGAAGTCGGATGGATGGGGACATGGAAATATGCGTCCTGCAAGTCGAGGGACACCATCCAGTCCCCTGGATGTACTGACGCCAGCACAGACTGAGTCGTCTCCATGGAGAACTTTGTCTTCTCCACAAATACGTTGAGAGCGCTGACATCCAGGATGGGTCTCCATCCGCCCGAGTTCTTGGGGACCAGAAACAGGCGATTGTAAAAGCCTGGGGAGGATAGATCCCGAACCGGTTCTATCGCCCCCTTGTCTAGCATTTGGTTGACAAGGTCTACTATGGCCTTCTGTTTCCCCGGATCTGAGTACCGGGCTACTAAGGCCAGCGGAGCATCTGCGAGAGGAGGTTTTTTCAGAAAGGGGATCTTGTATCCTTCCTTGATGACTGAGAGGGACCAGGTGTCCGCCCCTCTCCTCTTCCAAGACTGCCAAAAACCTGACAGTCTTGCGCCTACTGTCTGGAGGAGACGAACTTCATTTTCTGGAGCGAGGTCTGAAAGAACCCCTGGTAGATCTTGGTCCTGAATCTTGCCTTCTCCCTCTAAAATCTGGTCTTGAAGTAGTCCTGCCCCGAAAGGGCTGCTGGAATCTCCTTTCCTCCTGTTTCAAAGAAGAAGGAGGGGCTGCCAAGGGCTTACGAGCAGAACGAGATAAAAGGTCTTGGGTGGCTTTTTGGGCCAGAGAACGCGTAATGTCATTAACCAGGGACTCGGGAAAAAGATGTTGAGAGAGGGGGGCGTAAAGAAGCTCAGACTTTTGTACATTGGTAACAGACCTAGAAGCAAAAGAGCAAAGCAGAGCTCTCTTCTTTAGGACCCCAGCTGAGAACAGAGCAGCCAACTCATTCGCCCCATCTCTGAGGGCCTTATCCATACAGGACATAATACTGGTAAGGTCCCTAGATCCTTCCATCTGTTCAGTTTTCCTTGCGAGAGTCCCAAGCGACCAGTCTAGGAAACTAAAAACCTCAAAGGCTCTAAAAATACCTTTGACGAGATGATCCAGCTCCGACATCGACCACATGACCTTGGCTGAGTTGAGAGCATGCCTTCTAGCAGAGTCCACTAAACCAGAGAAGTCACCCTTGGAGGAGGAAGGAACTCCCAGACCCAAAGGTTCTCCAGTTGCATACCACATACCCGCTCTTGAAGCAAGAGTGGAAACGAGAAGGAAGTCTTAACTGTTTGTCTCCGCTCCATCATCCAGTCATCAATCTTCGTGAGAGCCTTCTTTGCGGAGATAGACAGCTTCATCTTGATGAAGGCCGACTGTTTCTTGGCCTTCTTTCTGTTAAATTGGGACTGAGGAGATTGAGGGGCAGCAGGTTGGAATTCCTCTCCAAAAAGTTCAAGAAGGGAGCGAGAGAGAACTTTGTAATCTCTCACAGCGTCGGCAGGATTATCATCGTCATCAGAAACATCCTCGAGGTCCTGATCCACATCTGCAATATCCTTCGAAAGAGAAGAAGGATCCTTAGAACCCGACAAGGGCAAATCAAAGGCATCATCCTGCAAAAGACGGGTTGCATCCTGGAGTCCCGCGCTAGAAGAATCCTTGGGACGAGAGGCAGTATCGTCCCGAAGAGGCAGGGTGGTATCGCCCTGGGACCGAGAACGAGAGGCAGAGTCGTTCTGTCGTCGAGAGCGAGAGGCGGTATCGTCGTGGCGGCGAGAGCGAGAGGCGGTATCGTCGTGGCGGCGAGAATGAGAGGTGGTATCGTCGTGGCGTCGTGAACGAGAGGCGGTATCGTCGTGGCGTTGAGAACTAGGGTCGGTATCGTCGTGGCGTCGTGAACGAGAGGAGGTATCGTCGTGGCGAAGCGAACGAGAGGAGGTATCGTCGTGGCGAAGCGAACGAGAGGAGGTATCGTCGTGGCGAAGCGAACGGGAGGCGGTATCGTCTTGGTATCGAGAACGAGAAGTAGCGTCGTTCGATAAGGTATCGTCCCGGTATCGAGAACGAGAAAACGTATCACCCTGGTATCGCGAAGAAGTATCGCCTGGCGAAAGCACACATTCCTCATCCTGGCGTAGAGAGGGAGAAGTTTTCTTTAAAGAAGAACTCCGTTCTCCCTTAGAAGCAGACTTCTTAATCGGCAACGAGTCGTCTTTACGTCTGTCAGACTGGGCGTGAGGGCGGCTAAAGGCTTGTACTAAAGTCAAAAGTTGTTCCTGCATGACAGACATAAAGGATTTAGCAACATCAGCTGGGTCTTGCGGACCCGAAGGGGGGGGGCTGACGAATAACACTCGTAGAAGGGGGAGGATCTTCGGCAGCAGGCTTCGCCCTTTTCACAGGCACGGAGTCGAAATCATCCTCCGACGGACAAGGTTCATAACTGCTAGAACCGGGAGAGAAAGAACGAGACCGTTCGTCGCGGTTCCATCTCCTCTTAGTAGGTCTTGAAGCTTCATACTTCCATTTACGTCTGGACGAATTCGGAGAAGAAAACAACACATCCGACACGTCTTTCCTGTGACGGTCAAGAGCAGCCTGGGAATCGACAACAGGACTGTCTGAGGCGACGGCTGACCGAGGGTACGTACCTCTCATCCCCTTTCGGTCATCGACGTACCTTCTCCCTTGGTCCTGGGAGCTTGGTAGAGGTCTGGGCCTAGGGGTATGACAGATTCGGTCAGTCGCCACCTCCACTGCACTAACACAAGCACTTTCACTTTCCTTACCTTTAAAGGCCTCCAGTTGTTCTTTAATGGCCTTCAACTCGGCCGCCAGGCTAGCGTACCGAGGGTCATCCGTAGATACGGAACCTGTAGGAGGTGCAGGAGTTACTACCTCAAGGGAAGGATCAACTTCCAAAGAGGAATCAATAATAGGATCAATAGATAAATCTACGCTAAGTTCGTCTTCCTTACCACTAACAGACTTAGACTTAGACCTAGAAGCTCTCCTAACTCTATCGAGCTCTAGCTTAAGCACAAAGCGCTTCATAATTAACCAATCTTTCTCATCCAAAACCTTACATTCCCCGCACCTATTATCAAGGGCACAAACAAAACCCCTACAATTAGAACAAACGGTGTGAGGATCTACCGCCATTTTCAGTAGTCTCACCTTACATTCCTCATTCGCACAGATAAGGTAATGACTCTTTTCACTCATAATGAAAAACAGCAAAAAAAGCTAAGAGAAAACAAAATACAACGATCGCCAAAACCCCAAATCAGAGTACTTCACCAAAAAAGCAGACTGGTACACCGAGCAGGGAAAGCGAAGAAAAACTCTTAATGACGGACCAACGTGTTGTCGATCCGGCCGGCAGAGATGAACTGAAGAACAGAAAACGGGAATGATTCCTCCTACCACCCTTTAACGGGTGTTACCACCCAACCACCACAAGGCGGTTGCCTAGTTTTAGAAAAATTCTGCCGAAATAGAGATAATTAGCTATGTATATATAACTGCCAGGTAAGTTCTATTCATAAAAATGGGTACTTCAATTACTGTATGTATATATTGAGAGAGAGAGAGAGAGAGAGAGAGAGAGAGAGAGAGAGAGAGAGAGAGAGAGAGAGAGAGAGAGAGAGAGAGAGAGAGAGAGAGAGAGAGAGCTCAAAGGCCCACAGTAACAATTTTAGATATCTAGTTAAAAATCATGGATAATCATGGACAAATGTGTCAAACCAAAAGGTAATACAGGTACTGTAAAAGGCTAAAGACCTAAACACTGTTTAAACTTACCATACTATAAGTCATGTTGTACCTCAAAGTTAAATGAAAAGAACCCAAATCTAAAGGATGAAAATCATAAAGCAAGAATCACTGCAGCTATGCTATAAAGTGTAAAGAATTTTAAGTAACGACTATAGTATGTAACATACAGATGATAATAAGCAGCGCCCCAAGAGATAAACATACAAAATACAGGGGAGTTAACTCATGAAAGTAGTATCATTTAATATGTGTACACTAAATCACAAATATTTACCTCTCTCACAAAGTAACGGATCAACGAGATATCTGTGTCACCCTTAGTGCAGCAATTCTTTATGTATTTCATCACAGGTAATACACAACCACGACTCAGAAGGTTGACCATCCGATCTAATAACATTTTGCGCAGTTCAAGCTGAAAAGCACCATAGAAATAATTACTAAAAATTAACACCATAGCAATAAGTACTAAAAAATCAAGATTGTAACACCAGTGATCAATTAAATGAGTTATAACAGAAATTAAAATAATTATAATGTGCTTTCAGAGGAAACCAAGTGTGGCTGATGGGAAAAAAATTAATTCAAGGCATTAAAATTATAAAATATTTTGAGATACAAAAATTAGTATAGAAAAGAAAACTGAATAATTGAGAAATCATAGAATAGGGATAATAATGGAAGATTACATCTTAATTACAAATACAAAGGCCAAATTTACAACAAGAAATTCAAATAAAATTTTAAGTACATCATAACAAAATATCTAAAAAAAAACCTTCAAATATTATTTAGTGTTTAATATTGAATAATCCCTAAACTGTAGCACAGAAAAACATATCAAAAGTAAATAACTTCATTTCCTTAAATTTACTTTTTGATTACCTGTTCTAGAATTTCCAGATCCTGAAACTCCGACTCAAACAGTTCTACCAAGAGATTTAATACACGACTGTGAAGGAGAGGATGAATAGATACCACTTCATCCAAAAGCGCCAAATGCGTAGGAGTTGACTCTGTGCATAGCTTGAAGTAGCTGGGTTCCTTAACCACACACTCAATCCATCGTACAAGACCTACACTAACAACTGGAAATCTGAAAATAAGAGGTATGGTAAAAAGCAGGTTAATTAACAGATTCAACAGATATTTGCAACATATTTTGATCTCAGGATGGCAGGGTTGAGCCATCTTTGTTTAACAATGAACCCATAATCTATAGTGACATTTTGTTTATCCACAAAATGTACCTTTACAAACCTTCCCAGCAGAATGAATATGAAAATTTTGTTGAAGCATAAATAGAACATCATTCCCAAAAATTGTAGAAAAGAATATTTTTCTTCAATTTCTTTAAACTATCTGAATATTTTTCACACAATGTTTCGTTAAAATTATTGCCCAAAAATATTGCCTTGGATGGTGGCACCAGGAAAAATTTTATTTTTATAATAAAATAAATTTTTGAATATACTTACCCGGTGATTATATAAGCTGCAGCTCTGCTGCCCGACAGAAAAACTCTACGTTCAAAATCCGCCAGCGATCGCTATGCAGGTAGGGGGTGTACTTCAACAGCGCCATCTGTCGTGCAGGTACTCAGTACTCAATGTAAACACAGAACTCAATTTTCTCCTCGGTCCACTGGGTCTCTATTGGGGAGGAAGGGAGGGTCCTTTAATATATAATCACCGGGTAAGTATATTCAAAAATTTATTTTATTATAAAAATAACATTTTTCAATATTAAACTTAGCCGGTGATTATATAAGCTGATTCACACCCAGGGGGGTGGGTAGAGACCAGCATTAATTGTTTACATTATTATGAGCTAAGGATTTTGTATTTCCTTTTAGCAGTTATTCAAAATAACAAACATAAAATAAATAAGTACCTGGTAAGGAAGTCGACTTGAACAATTACTCTGCCTTTTTAAGTACGTCTTCCTTACTGAGCCTCGCGATCCTCTTAGGATGCTGAGCGACTCCTAGGAGCTGAAGTATCAAGGGTTGCAACCCATACTACAGGACCTCATCAAAACCTCTAATCTAGGCACTTCTCAAGAAAAGAATTTGACTACCCGCCAAATCAACCAGGATGCGAAAGGCTTCTTAGCCTTCCGGACAACCCAAAAACAGCAATAAAAACATTTCAAGAGAAAGATTAAAAAAGGTTATGGAATTAGGGGAATGTAGTGGTTGAGCCCTCACCCACTACTGCACTCGCTGCTACGAATGGTCCCAGGGTGTAGCAGTTCTCGTAAAGAGACTGGACATCTTTAAGATAAAAAGACGCGAACACTGACTTGCTTCTCCAATAGGTTGCGTCCATTATACTCTGCAGAGATCTATTTTGTTTAAAGGCCACTGAAGTTGCGACAGCTCTAACTTCATGTGTCCTTACCTTCAGCAAAGCATGGTCTTCCTCATTCAGATGGGAATGAGCTTCTCGTATCAACAGTCTGATATAATAGGAAACTGCATTCTTTGACATAGGCAAAGAAGGTTTCTTAATAGAACACCATAAAGCTTCTGACTGTCCTCGTAAAGGTTTAGTTCGTCTTAAATAGAACTTAAGAGCTCTAACAGGGCATAAGACTCTTTCTAGTTCATTTCCAACCATATTTGAAAGGCTTGGAATATCGAACGATTTCGGCCAAGGACGAGAAGGTAGCTCGTTTTTGGCTAGAAAACCAAGCTGTAAAGAACATGTAGCCGTTTCAGATGAAAATCCGATGTTCCTGCTGAAGGCGTGAATCTCACTGACTCTTTTAGCTGTGGCTAAGCAAACCAGGAAAAGAGTCTTTAAAGTGAGATCTTTAAAGGAGGCTGATTGTAGTGGCTCGAACCTTTCTGACATAAGGAATCTTAGTACCACGTCTAAATTCCAACCAGGTGTAGCCAAACGACGCTCCTTCGTGGTCTCAAAAGACTTAAGGAGGTCCTGTAGATCTTTGTTGTTGGAAAGATCTAAGCCTCTGTGACGGAAGACTGCTGCCAACATGCTTCTGTAACCTTTGATAGTGGGAGCTGAAAGAGATCTTTCTTTCCTCAAGTATAATAGGAAGTCAGCTATTTGGGTTACAGAGGTACTGGTCGAGGATACTGATACTGACTTGCACCAGTTTCGGAAGACTTCCCACTTCGACTGGTAGACTCTAAGAGTGGATGTCCTCCTTGCTCTAGCAATCGCCCTGGCTGCCTCCTTCGAAAAGCCTCTAGCTCTAGAGAGTCTTTCGATAGTCTGAAGGCAGTCAGACGAAGAGCGTGGAGGCCTGGGTGTACCTTCTTTACATGTGGCTGACGTAGAAGGTCCACTCTTAGAGGAAGAGTTCTGGGAACGTCCACCAGCCATTGAAGTACCTCGGTGAACCTTTCTCTCGCGGGCCAGAGGGGAGCAACTAACGTCAACCTTGTCCCTTCGTGAGAGGCGAACTTCTGCAGTACCTTGTTGACAATCTTGAATGGGGGGAATGCATAAAGGTCTAGATGGGACCAATCCAGTAGAAAGGCATCTATATGAACTGCTGCTGGGTCCGGGATTGGTGAGCAATATATTGGGAGCCTCTTGGTCATCGAGGTTGCGAAGAGATCTATGGTAGGTTGGCCCCATGTGGCCCATAGTCTCTTGCACACATCCTTGTGTAGGGTCCATTCTGTTGGAATGATTTGACCCCTCCGACTGAGGCAATCCGCCATGACATTCATGTTGCCTTGGATGAACCTCGTTACTAGAGAAAGGTTTAGATCTTTTGACCAGGTGAGGAGGTCCCTTGCGATCTCGTACAAGGTCATAGAATGGGTCCCTCCTTGCTTGGAGATGTACGCCAAGGCCGTGGTGTTGTCCGAGTTCACCTCCACCACTTTGCCTTGAAGGAGGTACTTGAAGCTTTTCAAGGCCAGATGAACTGCCAGTAGCTCCTTGCAGTTGATATGTAACGTTCTTTGATTCGAGTTCCAAATTCCCGAGCATTCCCGACCGTCTAATGTCGCACCCCAGCCCGTGTCCGATGCGTCCGAGAAGAGAACGTGGTTGGGGGTCTGAACAGCCAGGGGCAGACCCTCTCTGAGGTTGATACTGTCCTTCCACCAAGTCAGTGACGACTTCATCTTCTCGGAAATGGGGATCGAGACCGCTTCTAGCGTCTTGTCCTTTTTCCAGTAAACAGCTAGGTGAAATTGAAGGGGACGGAGGTGTAGTCTCCCTAACGAAACGAACTGTTCCAGGGATGAAAGCGTCCCTATCAGACTCATCCACTGTCTGACTGAACATCGATCCTTCTTTAGCATGTTCTGGATGCATACCTGGGCTTGACTTGTTCTGGGGGCCGACGGAAAAGCCCGAAAAGCTTGACTGTGAATCTCCATCCCTAAATACACTATAGTTTGGGATGGGACCAGTTGGGACTTTTCCATATTGACCAGGAGACCCAATTCCTTGATCAGATCTAGCGTCCACTTTAGATTCTCCAGACAGCGACGACTGGAAGAAGCTCTTAGAAGCCAGTCGTCCAAATAGAGGGAGGCTCTGATATCCGCTAAATGCAGGAATTTGGCAATATTCCTCATCAGCCTCGTAAACACAAGAGGAGCTGTGCTTAGGCCAAAGCACAGGGCTTGAAATTGGTAGACAACCTTTTCGTAAAGGAATCTCAGAAAAGGTTGGGATTCTGGGTGGATGGGGACGTGAAAGTATGCGTCCCTTAGGTCTAAAGAGACCATCCAGTCTTCCTTCCTGACCGCTGCTAGAACGGACTTTGTGGTCTCCATGGCGAACGTCTGCTTTGTGACAAAGACATTCAGCGCACTGACGTCTAGCACCGGTCTCCACCCTCCTGTCTTCTTTATCACTAAGAAGAGACGGTTGTAGAAGCCCGGGGATTGATGGTCCCGGACTTTGACTACCGCTCCCTTTTCTAGTAAGAGAGACACCTCCTGCTTCAAAGCTAGTCTCTTGTCTTCCTCTCTGTACCTGGGAGAGAGATCGATGGGAGACGTTGCTAGAGGGGGTTTGCGTACAAACGGGATCTTGTACCCTTCTCTGAGCAACTTCACAGATTGTGCATCTGCGCCCCTTTTCTCCCAGGTCTGCCAGAAGTTCTTGAGTCTGGCTCCCACTGCTGTCTGAAGAAGGTGGCAGTCAGACTCTGCCTTTAAAGGACTTGGTACCTTTCTTCTTCCCACGTCTCCCTTCGGCACGAGCACCTCCTCTGCTGGAGGCTCTGCCACGAAAGGGCGGAATGAATCTGGACGCTGGAGTGTCCATCCTGGGTCTAGACAAGGTAGGCAAAGGGGTGGCTTTGCGGGCAGAGGACGCAACCAGGTCATGGGTGTCTTTCTGAATCAAGGAGGCAGCAATCTCCTTTATCAAGTCCTCTGGGAAAAGGCACTTTGAGAGAGGAGCAAAAAGAAGTTCCGATCTCTGACACAGTGTTACTCCAGCTGACAGGAAAGAGCAAAGGTTTTCCCGTTTCTTGAGGACCCCGGATACGAACGAAGCCGCAAGCTCACTGGATCCGTCACGTATGGCCTTGTCCATGCAGGACATAATGAGCAAGGAAGCTTCCTTGTCAGAAGGGGAGATCTTCCTGCTCAAAGCTCCCAGACACCAGTCCAAAAAGTTAAAGACCTCGAAGGCTCTAAACACTCCTTTCAACAGATGGTCTAAGTCTGAAGGAGACCAACATATCTTAGAGCGTCTCATGGCTAGCCTGCGGGGAGAGTCTACTAGACTTGAGAAGTCGCCCTGGGCAGAGGCAGGAACTCCCAAGCCGAGAACTTCTCCCGTTGCATACCAGACGCTCGATCCGGAAGAGAGTCTCGCAGGGGGAAACGTAAATGCTGTCTTCCCTAGGTTCTTTTTGGACTGCATCCAATCTCCTAAAACTCGTAAAGCTCTCTTGGACGAGCGGGCGAGGACGAGTTTCGTAAAGGCAGGCGCGGATGACTGCGTGCCTAAAGCAAACTCTGACGGAGGAGAGCGTGGAGCCGCAGACACAAACTGATCAGGATACATCTCTTTGAACAGAGCAAGAACTTTTCTAAAGTCCAAAGAGGGTTGCGTGGTCTTGGGTTCGTCGATGTCCGTATGTGGGTCGTCAATGTGTGCAGCGTCGTCATTATCAGAGAGTCCATCATCTGAAAATTGAGGAGGAAGCGGCAAAGGAGTAGGAATCGGCTGGTCAGCTGAGTCCGGCAGCACGGGTGCACGCGTGACTGAACCGGACGCAACGTCACGGAAGTGTTGCCCAGTCTGTGAACTGGCAACAACCATAGCAGCGCGGGGACGCAAAGCGTCTACTCCAGACTGTCTAGTCTGATGTGGGCGAGTAGAGGTAACCACACTGGGTTGCGGAGGTTGACGCACCGCGTCAAAACAAAACAACTTAGGCTGTTGTTGTACCTCGCGAAAGTCAACGGAAGGTTCCGTGCGTCGCTGAACGTCAACATGCGGCTGGCAGGGTACACTGGAACGCATGGGTGGCGGGACTCTCACAGCTGGAGTGCGGGAGAAGGTAGCCTCAGCGTCCACCGGACGCACAACCGTGGTTGGTTGTAGGCTAGAGGTTGGTGCAGCGTCAACCTTCTCCGCACGAAAGTCCTGCATCAATGACGTTAACTGTGACTGCATGGTCTGCAGCAAAGACCACTTAGGGTCTACAGGAGCAGGTGCGGCAACAGACGGTGTTACTGCCTGATGCGGTACCGCTTTGCCTCTCTTAGGAGGTGAGCAGTCGTCGGAAGACTGCAGCGAGTCCGAACTGACCCAGTGGCTACAACTGGGCCGTTGGACTTGCGCGGAAGGGACCGACTTGCGCTTAAGAGGCCGCGAGACCTTGGTCCATGGTTTCTTACGAGAAACCTCTTCCGCAGACGAGGAATAAATGGGCTCTCTCGTCTTCGTGTGGGTGGGGCGATCTTGGGTAGATACACCCGAAACCACGGAGGGAACGTCTGTTCGCTGATTAAAGCCTCTCGAACCCTTTGGTCATACGACATTGCTTCTCCCCTGGGCTTGGGAGCCTGCAAGAGGTCCCGGACTGGGAGGACGACAGGCACGAACAGACAAACCCTCAAGCGCAACACTATCCACAACACTACCACTCACTTTATCACTACCCACTGCACTCTTACACTTCAGCTCCTTGACGTCTGCCATGAGCTGGTTACGGTCACTAGCCAAGGAATCGACTCTCTCACCCAGAGCTTGGATGGCACGCATCATATCTGCCATCGAGGGTTCTTGAGTGCAAGAAGGGGGATCAGGAGCAACCACTACAGGGGAAGGAATAGGTTGTGGGGCATGAGGAGAGGAAAATTCAACGGAGCGAGATGAACTTCTCCTGACTCTTATCTCTCTCTAGCCTACGTGTATATTTCTGGAATTCGATAAAATCGAATTCCGAAAGCCCAACGCATTCCTCACATCGATCTTCCAATTGACAGGTTTTATCCCGACAATTGGAACAAACGGTGTGAGGATCGATAGAGGCCTTCGGAAGACGCCTTGAACAGTCCCTAGCATTACACTTCCTGAATTTAGGGACTTGAGAAGGGTCAGCCATTTTGAATTAGTCAAAGGGGAATTCAAAAACTATCCAAAGTCATCAACAAATAATCCGATATCAACAAAAGAATGCAAGGATGTATTGAAGATAAAGCCTGCAAAGCGAAGGCTCAAAACTAGAAACGTGTACTTCACCAAAAAGTTGTGAAAACCAATCCAGTTAACAACAGCGAATTTAGTAGGTCTTGCCGGTGGCACGACAGAGAGAAAATTGAGTTCTGTGTTTACATTGAGTACTGAGTACCTGCACGACAGATGGCGCTGTTGAAGTACACCCCCTACCTGCACAGCGATCGCTGGCGGATTTTGAACGTAGAGTTTTTCTGTCGGGCAGCAGAGCTGCAGCTTATATAATCACCGGCTAAGTTTAATATTGAAAATTTCATTGATAGGTAAATATCATCAAGCCCATCTTTGCTTCGGATTTAGACTTAACACATTAATATCTTTTGCAGGATACATGATCCTGTGATTAATCACTGATCAAATTTGTCAGAATATTAATATTTCTATTTATCTACTTTTGTTTTTTGTTAAACTTTGGCTATATCTCCCCAAGTATTTAAGGCTAGTTTGACTTAATGATTCTCAACCTTACATTGAAGATAGTCATCTCCTTGGCACACGCATCTTCAAATTGTGTCACCAGGCTTCACGCTTGACAAGTAACCCATTCAAAAGGCTAAAACTAGGTTGGCCTGTCTTATGCCGCCGACTACAGTATTAAGCTTATAAAGGCAATATCTAAGCGTGAAAGAATTCTAGTAACTTAGTCCATGAATATATACATAAAAATTTTCCTGCCTTCAACTGAAACAGATGTTCATAAATAGTTTTTGCATCAAGAAGTGTCAAATGGTTAAAAAGCTTTTTCAAAAACTCTGCTGGAGCAAATGTACACCTTTTTATTTTTTCATTGCATTGAAGAAAAACTCTGCACACCCCAATACAATAAAAACACATATAGACATGCATAGATTAGAGTTAGACAGGCCATATGGTGTGGTGAAAATAAGAATTAACGGGTCAAGAACTAAGTTTTGATTTAAAATCCTGTTAATTTTTTAAACTGAATTTTCATTTATATGTAGTTCTAGTTGCTTGAGATTTTAGGGCACTTAGAAACCTGATGGATAGAACTCTACTTTAAAAATCAGGAAACAAAAGAAATAGGGATTATAAACATATAATAAATACTGAGGTATTAGATATACAGATGATACTACTCTCTTTGTATCAATTTTGTCTTCTGAATGAAGCTCTGGCGTTGAATCTCTTAATAGGGATCTAACTGAAATTAGTGCATGGTGCAAATTATGGGGCATGAAGTTGAACCCTAACAAAACTTGAAGTACAACTGTAAGAAGGTCAAGGACAGAGGCTCTTCAACATCCAGATCTCTGCAGAGACACTGTTTCTTTAACTATATACAAATCATGAAAATACTAGGTTCCTTGATTACAAATTAAATCTTGAGAAACACATTCAGTCTGTCTTTTTTCAACTGCAAAAATAGTTGACGTACTGAGAAAGTCTCAAGATTTTCGGTGATCAATCTTTCCTCAGTAAATGTTTTAATTCCTTCATTCTACCTTGTTATGAGCATTGCTTTCCTGTCTGGACTTTTGCTACCGACTCTCATCTTAATTTGTGGGACAAAAACTTGCAGTCTATTAAATTTCCTATTATTGATAATAATTTCTTGCACCGTCATTCAGTTAGTTCTTTATGCATGTTGCATAAGGCTTTTCAGAATTCTGATCACCCTTTACATTCAGATCTTCCCAAATTGTACCACTCTGTATGTAGTATTAGAAATGCATTTACAGTAATTCTGACAGCCTTCCCTTCTCCATCATAAGGATCAATACTACACAGTCTTCTAGAAATCTTATTCCACCTGTGACCGGATTGTGGAGTCTTTATAATCTGGCGGTTGAATTCGTGGAACTTCAGAAGTTCAAACTTGTTGCAAATGCTTTTTTGTTGAACAGGTTGACATAAGTCTCTTCATAGTTTATGTATGACATCTAAATATTTCTCTAAATCTTAATATTTTATTTTTCATTCATTCCTTCTCATAAATAGTTTTTTATTTCCTTTATTATTTTCCTCACTGGGCTGCTTTAATCTACTGGAACCCTTTAGCTTGTAGTCAATACGCATAAACGACCTAACAGGTGAGAACAGTATATATAATGTAATACCATGAGTAATTGATGCAATTTTTTAAACAAACAAAACATTAAAAATATAAGAGAAATTTTCCTTTTCATTTATTCCAGTAAGGACTGAATAAATCATAAAAGACAAAGATAATGAATAATAGTCCCTACCAATAAAATAACTGTCACATCACACTTGGGTATCTTTGATTTGCTTTTGCTTCCATTCAAAATTCATCAATTCACATACAGTACTATACATGTACAGTATTGCTGTTATTCCATAATAGAAATAGACCATAATTCTGATGTTCTCTTTTTTTCAGGGGTCTTTAATTTGTGTATTCAATACTGAAGTACAGTAATAAAACCTTTTATTCTAAAAAGCAGACTTAATATAAGAGTAGCCAAAAGTTTCTTGTTGTATGAACTGAATGAAAAACATTACTGCTATGACATCTGAAAATAAAATCCAGCTAACGCACAGGTTCTTAAACTAGACAAGTCAATCAAGTAAAAAAATACTACACTACCTAAATATTACCACTCCTTCTCATACAGTATTTAACTGCCTTTAAGATTTCCAATTGTGGACTACAAAGGTTGATACCATAATAACCCCACACTAGTGATAACAGATTTACAAAAAGAAATACCATTAAAACACTTACCGAATGCACTGATATAGAGTATTAATTTCAGCTATCAATTCCATAGCAGACTTTCCTCCTTGGCATATATTATGGACCTTTTCTATAGATTGCTGAGTGGCTTTCAAGTCATCTTTGTTTATCTGGTTTGTATCATAAAAGTGAAAATAAAGTGTTTTTATATGATTAATATTAAGTTTTTTCTTTCAATATCATCATTATCAATCATTTTACCAGACCTGAATCAATTTAAAACTCCAAAAGGGTCAATCAAGATGTATCGTGTTTCTTAAAATAAACAAGAAATGCAGCTTTCAACGTTTAGGTAACAGAAAAGGGGTTACCTGATAATATAAAATAAATAAGATAACACAACATGGAACAATGTTTTTCAAGTGGTTAAGGCTATAATATATGAAATTCTCAAAAAGTGTGTTTCTAACCCATTCATTCTATAATTGTCACAATCATAGAAGTTTCATCAGACATGGCTTCCAATAGCAATTTAAAGATTGATTGTTGGCAAATTGCCAGCAGTGCATTATGCAATCTTTCAAACTATGCTAGAACTAATGAGATTAACACAAGGCAACATGCAGATGTATTGATTCTAGGATAAGGATACACACATGTGAGAAGCCCCTACTTGAACTGGGCTGTATGGTGAGCAAGAAAGTAGATGAATTGAAATTTTTTGCATAGTTCGACTTGCGTATATGTGACATTCCATAAACAGTAATGGAATTTTGATAATTAAATGTATTATTTCAATACTTACCTGAAGGTCATCACACTACAATTATCAGGTCCACTGGCTTCCCAACCTTTAAGAAACATTAAAGAAAAAAAAATTCCTTTCTCTCCTTCTCTGTAACAACGAATCGTCCCAATTGATGATAATAAGGGAAAAATATTACCCACATACATAATTGCAACCAGTGCTTTATATAATCAGTTATCATGAACCTTTACTTACTCCAATCTCTTAATTTAAAAGTAGGTAGGGGAAAGGAAACAGATAATTGCCAGGTAAATAGTGAAATATTGAATATATTCAAAATTCGATTGATTTCAACAAATCTTACCAAGTATTCATCATGTTGACTCTCACCAGATTTTGGGGGTGGGTATGTGATGGACAGATAAAATATAACTAATTCTAAATTAAACTATACTCAAACCAAATTGATACATCTTTTCTTATTAACATAATTAATGTTCCATTTTTACCTTGATTATGAAATGCCAAGTAATTATACATTAAAGATAGATATTACCACTAGAGACACATTCTTAAATGCCATGAGTTATGTAATATAGTTTACACTAATTTTCAAAACACTGCAAATCCTAGTATGGTGGAAAATTTTATTGAAGAAAAAGTGGAAGTTTGGTAGTGCTGCAGAATGCCCTTTCTCTATATTATCTCACTTGATTGTGACTAAAACTTTTACTGTAGGACATGAGCTGTACTATAAAAGTATATGCTACTGTACACCTATATCTTGTACATACACAGAATGGTATTTCGACTAGTAAAAATTTTCTAAACCACAAACTTATCCTATACCAAAGAATACTAGCACATCAGTTTAAGCTAAACAACACTCAAGGTATGATAGAAGGTCAGGGTTTCACATATGATACTCACTTGTCTTGGACGATTGCCTTTCTTCGGAGTTTCGTAAACACTTGCACTGTAAGCTAGAAGATGAATGTATTTACCCTTATGTTCTTGATTTACTTTACTTCCAGGCTTGAATAAGGCATCAATCAAAAGCTCTGAAAAATATAATGACAAACTACTGTACTACCAAAAATTACTAAAAAATAACAATAGTACTTCATGAATAAAAAAATATAATTATTTGTTTCATATCATAGAGAAATAAGAATTCCTGATCCCTACAATATAAGTGACATATTTCTATCAAATTCTGAGGACAATCATTTTCTTTTAATACTGTAGTAAAATTACCACCTCTTAGTTGGAAAGCATTATACCATGTTAATAATGTTAATCAAACAACATTGAAATCAAATTACCATCTCTAAGATGGAAGATAAATCCCCTACCAATATTGAAAAAAAAAAACACAAGTACCAATATTTTTTTCTTTTTCAGCAAGATGAAATGGACATAGCTATGGGTATGCCTATTTCAAGGACGAGTGTAAAGTTCTCATTCAGGGCTGATCTCTGTCCATGCATGGGGCAACCCATGCTCCTACAGAGTCCACAGAGTAAACCCCTCAAATCTGTCGGACTGTACAATAGACCACAACAAACACTCAGAAAAGGGGGATCCCTGCTACAATGAAGATGATTCAAGGGGGATATACTAGGAGGGTTAATATGAACCAGCTCAGCTTTCTTTTACACAAGGATACCATACTTAATAAAATGCAGCCTCAACCACAGGAAAGACAATTGAAAGCATAAGCACAGCACAGTAAAGAATATTGTTCTATGATGGCAGCTGAATCGAAAGTGATTTGACTATGTTAAACAGGTGGGTGGTACTGATCACTAACCTGTCATTCACTAAGTGCCTAGTCAAGTTTCAACAGTTGTACCAATACAGACACTAAATTACATCATAAATAAAGTTTTAAGGTTTGTATTTGCATAGGAACAAATAAATTTTTAAATCAAAATAACTTCAAGATCAACGTTTACCTAATAACTGAGGAATACGTATCAATTCAACTGCTGGAGGGTCTTGTGAGCTATAAAGTTTGAAGAGGACAGTGATATCTGCCGGGTTGAGGGCATTTCGGGCTAACATAGGTGCCAAGGCCTGCGCAGCACGTGGGTATACCATAGCCCCATTAAGGGCTAACTGAATTGGTGTCACGTTATGGCCACTGCAACAAGACAGGAAAAATTTTTACTTCAATTATTTCCTACCAAACACCTTCATATCACTAAAGAGCTTTCTCAAAACAACTAAATACTCTGGCAAATAAGTCAGGCTCAAATTCACAATATACTGCCATATAGTATACAAATTCTACTGAATATCTAAGTAAATTTTAGCACAGTATTTATCTAGCTGATGATCAAAATACTATGTCTGGCTACTTCTAAAATCTTATCTTAAATTATCTAGAAAGTACAACAGGAATATATAATTAATAACCAATAGACTCTTTTAATACTTGGATATAGCATATTTTGTAATCTCCTGCTGTAATCGTCGGATATTGTGTCCACCCTTCGCCTCTTGAGATAGAATTTGCAGCATGACTTGTGCATAAATGTAAGTGTGCTGACCATGACATGCCATTTTCTGGAATTTATATAAAAAACACATTAAAATTCAGGCACTGTTTCTCATTACCTGTATAAAAATGGAACTTGAATTATAAAACTTATTATAACAATACTTACCTTGTATTCATCATGATTTAATTATTCAAGCCACTGGCTTCCTGACCTTTAACAAAAAATTGAATCACTAAAATCTAGCTGATACCTTACAAAAATTATTAACATTCTCTGCT
This sequence comes from Palaemon carinicauda, assembly GCF_036898095.1. Lineage (NCBI taxonomy): Eukaryota > Metazoa > Arthropoda > Malacostraca > Decapoda > Palaemonidae > Palaemon > Palaemon carinicauda. The sequence continues at coordinate 47,912,295 of NC_090765.1, read as the reverse complement.
TGTTTTGGTTATGGAATGTTTATTCCTTTCTTTGCTTTACCTTCTACAAAAATTAAGCCCCTCCTTCCTTTAGTTTTGTAAAAAATAAAATAAAATCCCCACCAAATGACCAAGCAGTTTCCACAAATGAAAATGAAAAGGTATGTTAACCATAGAAAAAATACATCGGTCATCCCATGCATTACTATTGGCCTAGAGCCTAAATACCTTAAGCACTAAACAAGATTTAATTAAACAATGTTTAGTAAAATTGACTTGGTATTTCACTAAGCTGTAATTACACCTTTAATTGCTATGTACACAAGTTGATCACTAACACTTAGTCTACAGACCAAAGTCAAGAAATGCATAATGTATTTGAGCTCCTGACCCAATATTTTTATCTCCGATTCAGATTGCATTTGACAACCTGGATTCTGGAACTAAAGTCATTGATATAGAAGAATCTCACAAGCCCCAATTAATCGCATATATCTACCTCCCTACATTTCTTAAATTGTGTTATTCTCTGGCCACTTCCTGATCTTCTATCTATTAAAATATTTAATACTGCCAACTAAAAACCCACAGCCCATCAATACCCCTGACATTCTTTCTCTTACTGAGAGGTGAAGACAGTTGATAGGAAGTCAAAGTATCAAGATAAGAAGTTAAAGCCTGCATGTGTGTGATCACTTCAAAGTGTTCAGCTAGACATCTGCTGTTTAACACTTGTGATCTGACCCAAGTTTAAAATCCAATACTGTTTTTTCCAAAAAGCTCAACAAATCTAAAATAGGTTTAAGATCTGGGTGCCCCATAAACTTCTTTTCAATTACAGCGGATAAAACTCCTCCCATAGACTCCACAAAAGGCATATTTATTACTAAACTGCACATGCATAAAATAAAGAAATGTAACATTGTTAATTTTAATATCCATAACTATGTTTTATTAAAGGTCTAATAGAACCATACATAGCTTTCTACTCCTACATCTAGAGAAAATAAGGGTTATATGTTACATTATTAATTATGGCTCGTAAAGGTTGATCAAGATCGTTTCGTACAGGAAAGCAGTTAAAGGAACAGAGTAATGCATCTACTGTCCTGACCCATTCTTTTACCTCAAGAGATTGAATCTACTTTTAGTTCTGCCCTTCAGGATATATATAGTTTGTGCACTTTCATGTTACAAGTCTAACAAAACATTCAAGTAAAAAAAAAAAAAAAAAAGGATAAAAATCACAGATAATTTCATTGCGAAGAAGAAAAACAACTATTCCAACCTTAATATTCTTTGTGAAAAATGTGTCTGGCAATCAACGAGCTTAACTATGGTTCTTATGATGGAATACTAGCTCATATATTAACATTAACGTTAAATAATGCACCCTAAACTTATCATGAAAGGAATCGGTCAACAATCATTTGTTATCAGTAACATCTGGTAAGAGAGAAGGGTATACAATAAACAACCCTCTGAAATCATTATATATTTAAGTTAATAATTTTGAGATAGACAGATCTGAACCTTATTAACCTAACATCAAATTAATAAACACCTGCCAAAAGTGCTTATGCAGTCTATGACAACTGAAGGGGGTTCTCAATACATGCTACTACCTTATTAATGATTCAACTGTTGTTCCCATTCCTGTTTGTTACCAATATCCACTTGGCTCAATCACTAACTATCATAGTACCAACTTACCTTCTTCTGCCATATTTTACAAAATAATTTGATACAAACATTTAACCATCTTAAACCATCCTAAGACATACCTTTAAAATCCTTCAAATTCTACTACCAGATAACCCATTTTCAAAATATTAAATTAAGTCAGAATTGAAGAGGCCACTCTACATGATGTTGCTAACTAAGAATATATAAAGTTATTGGTAGTAAAAAGGCTGTGGTGTGTTCGCCCCATGGCACTACGGGGCATCAAAGGGAAGGGGGAGATGGGAGAGAAATTAGAGTGCACTATAATTTTTCATTAAGAGGTTGGGAGGCCAGTGGAATCAATAATTAAGGCATGATGACTAGAAGATAAGGTTCATTGACATATAGTAAGGCCATTAGCCAAAATAAAGAGCAACACATTATATTACAAGAGTTATACATAAATCAGTACTCAAGTCTCACATTACTGGGAACTATTTGAATCCATTAACGAATTCAGAGCAACTTTAATTTGTATGAAAAAAAAAAAAAACCTTTCTTAAGCTATCCACCAAGTGTTAGTTTTAGGGTTGTGTAACAATCTGAATTTGAAACCAAAGAAACTAGAAAAGTGTAACTATATATCAAGTATAAATAAGAAAAATGACAAATTCCTTGGAGATAAATTTTATCCTCCCCACCAATATGCACAGACTTTGCTAAATAATCTCAAGCAAACCATCTCTTCACACAAAATATTTGTATATCCTAACAAAGATCTGAACTCTATATGGTTGAAGACATTGTAAATACACTGAGTATACTAAGGTACTATGATTATTTTAAATTTCCATTAAAGGTTATATCAAACCAAGATACCATTCATTTGATACTGACCTTACAGGCCCCTTAATTTCTTATTGCTAGCATTGAGCTTTATATCTACTGTATTGTGATTAACATGGTATATCTAACATAAATGATGTACACTTACAGCAAATTCAACTACTGCTTTATGTCTTGTATCTTCTGGAGACTGAAGGAAAGTTGAAGTTGATGTCTTTAATATGCGGGAAAATACCTCTATCTGCTGAGCAGCAGTTGATATACTTGTAATCTCTCCTTGGAAACCAGCATCAGAAATCAACTGCATGGAGAAAAACACTGTCAAACTAAAATGTAATTCTACCTTGCATGAAGAAGTTTCTCCATTACATCGTGAGGGTATTGCCTACGATAAGGAAATCCAAATATAGCATTGTATACACAAAATTAAAAGGAAAATTATGAACACTGATACAGAATGCTGTATTATACAATAAATTTGTTAGTTGCTTTGCTAATAAAGCCAAATCTATACAAACAGCAAGCATTACCTTTATAGTGAAATTAAGCATGAGACATTCTGGAAACTCTTCTGCTAATTTGTAAACAACAGATCTCCAAGTACTGTGCTCTATCAGTTCTGTCAACCATGCAGGGGCCTGAGGGAAAAAATAAAGAGGAAATATTAAGGCAATATAAGCTGTACTAAAAATTGAAAATATTATCTTTATAGTCTTACAAGTAAATATATATATACTTTACAAATCTATGGGTACAGTTCTGATCTCTAATTAAGATTGATTTTCAGGAGACAGAGAGTCACATTCCCTCAAAAAATTATTTTGACCTAAAGTATAGCCCACCTCTATCTGGTCCACCCAATGAGACTACGACTCATGGCTGTGAAGGGGGAAGAAGACAGATTAATACCAAAAATCTACAAAAAATTGTCTTGTTCTTCTTAGGGTCCAATATCGTACCGAGTCAGAGGTTCAACCACAATGAAACCTCAAGGGAAGCCGGGAAAAATTACTCCATAGCTAATGCTTCAATACGGGAGACCGAGATTCTTTCAGCTCAATGCCTCTCCTCAATGAGGCTACAAGGGTTAAGTTACTGGGTCCTTCTGAGGATAATATCTTTGCTGATTCATCAGAGTCTGAAACTAGAGAGGGAGTTCTCTGCTCAATGATCAGAGGATCCATCTTTTTAAGAATGCTAGATTTAAGCTGTGGCCAGGGCATATGCAACGAAGGAAAGGATTCCACGGAAATACCTAATACCCTCTCCGTAAAGGATATAGGATGTTAAGCAGTTGGCCTAGACACTTAAGCGAAGCCAGTACCCTTAAATTAAGCTGAATGACCTCGGGAAAATGCCTTACGCACAGAGCGTGAATTGGGTCCTGAATATGCTGAAGATAAAAGAAGAGATACATCAGCTCTACCTTGTTTCTGGTTAGAAAAATATGGGGTTTGAAGCTAGCTATTGACACCAAAGTATGATCCTAAGGTGGAAATGATAATCAAGCGCAATCACCCACATCATATTCTATGTGCTATCTGACCTGTTTGAGGAGTGCCAAGCCACGCCCAATCCTATACAAAAACAGAATGCTCAAGCTTCCTTCCTGACTGAAAATAATTTGAGTCAGTACCAGCCAAAGAATCTCGGTCATCCCATGACAATCCTAAAATTGGTTTTATGTACATGGCTATATGGATCCTAGAATTCACACAATCTGAAATGCTGGGGGTAACAGAAGGATTAGAGTTGGTCCTCCTCTTTTAGGACGACTTAGCAGGTGATTGCAGATCCAGTAATGGGGATTAGGCAGAGTAAAGACTGTGCATTTCAAAGGTCAAAGAATTCAAGAATATAGTCATCTTGCGTAAGGCAGTCCTCAGGGACTTCTATTGCAAAATAAAAAAAAAGTTACTATTCAAAATATAAAAGCTCAGCTTAGTAAAACTGTTAAAAGAAGGCCTTGAAATAAATTATAAAAAATAGCTTTAACAACCATCACGGAAATAATTTTTTCTGTAATGTGTATATAACTGATATAAGAAAGGAAACTAAAACCCAATGGACTTACATCTCCCTCCTCTGTGAAGATTGTGTCAGCTTTCTTAGGATCAAATGTCTTTAAAATCATTTGCTTCAAATGATTCTCAACCATTGCTTGTACATCATTGATGCTTGCCCCTGTGAAATATTACCATCAATGTTGTGAGATACAGTAAATGTTTACTACAAAACAGAATCACAGAAATATTAAATACAATCTTTAAATATCATGTTCAAACAACTTGACCAAAAATCATGATGAACTGTAAAACCAGTTGTCTAACCTGCCAATATAAGCCATTCTGCCATAAGGTTTGCCATCTGAGCTACAGCCTGATAATTTTCAGATAACATCTCAATAACTTGTTCTGGATTACCACCAGCTTGAAAATACCTGAAATTATAAAATATTCAATAAAAATGATATTTCAATTATAAAATAAATTTTTGAATATACTTACCCGGTGAATATATAATAGCTGCAACTCTGCAGCTCGACAGAAAACACACTCAAAAAACTCGCGAGCGATCGCTATGAAGGTTGCGGGTGTGCCCACCAGCGCTAACTGTCGGCCAGATACCACTCTTGTATGTAAACAAAACCTTCAATTCTTCTCGTCCCGCTGCGTCTCTATTGGGGAGGAAGGGAGGGTCATTTAATTTATATATTCACCGGGTAAGTATATTCAAAAATTTATTTTATAATTAAAATATCATTTTTAAATATTTAACTTAGCCGGTGAATATATAATAGCTGATTCACACCCAAGGAGGTGGGTAGAGACCAGAGTTAATTATGTTTACAGCGTATAAGCTAAGAGTTTTTTCATTTTGACAGTTATCAATATAACAAAACCAAAATATATAGGTACCTGGTAAGGAAGTTGACTTAGACAATTACTCTGCCTTGTAAGTCTGTCTTCCTCACGGAGCCCAGCGATCCTCTTAGGATGCTGACAGACTCCCAGGAGCTGAAGTATCAAGGGCTGCAACCCATACAACAGGACCTCATCAAACCCCTAATCTGGGCGCTCTCAAGAAATGACTTTGACCACCCGCCAAATCAACCAGGATGCGAAAGGCTTCTTAGCCTTCCGAACAACCCATAAAAATAATATTAAAAACATTTCAAGAGACAGATTAAAAGGATATTGAATTAGGGAAGTGTAGTGGTTGAACCCTCACCCACTACTGCACTCGTTGCTACGAATGGACCTAGTGTGTAGCAGTCCTCGTAAAGAGTCTGGACATCTTTCAAGTAAAATGACGCGAACACTGACTTGCTTCTCCAAAAGGTCGCGTCCATGATACTTTGCAGAGATCTATTTTGCTTGAAGGCCACGGAAGTTGCTATAGCTCTAATCTCGTGCGTCTTAACCTTAAGCAAAGATCGGTCTTCCTCACTCAAGTGGGAATGGGCTTCTCGTATTAAAAATCTGATAAAATATGAAAAAGCATTCTTTGACATAGGTAAGGATGGTTTCTTAACCGAACACCATAACGCTTCAGATTTACCTAGTAAAGGCTTAGTACGAGCTAAATAGAACTTATGAGCTCTAACGGGGCATAATACTCTCTCTAGTTCATTGCCTACGATCTCTAATAAGCTAGGAATATCAAAAGATTTAGGCCAAGGACGAGAAGGCAGTTCATTCTTGGCCAGGAAACCAAGTTGAAGAGAACAAGTGGCTTTTTCAGTCGAAAAACCGATGTTCTTGCTGAAGGCATGAAGCTCACTGACTCTTTTAGCCGAGGCCAAGCACACCAGGAAAAGAGTCTTAAGAGTGAGATCCTTCAGGGAGGCTGAATGTAAAGGCTCAAACCTGTCTGACATGAGGAATCTTAGGACCACGTCTAAATTCCACCCAGGTGTAGCCAAACGATGTTCCTTAGAGGTCTCAAAAGACTTAAGGAGATCTTGTAGATCTTTATTGTTGGAAAGATCTAAGCCTCTATGCCGGAAGACCGAAGCCAACATGCTCCTGTAGCCCTTGATCGTGGGAGCTGAAAGGGAGCGAACTCTTCTCAGGTATAAGAGAAAATCAGCGATTTGGGCTACAGAGGTACTGGACGAGGATACAGATACTGACTTGCACCAGTCTCGGAAGATTTCCCACTTCGATTGGTAAACTCTAATGGTAGAAGCTCTCCTCGCTCTTGCAATCGCACTGGCTGCCTCCTTCGAAAAGCCTCTAGCTCTAGAGAGTCTTTCGATAGTCTGAAGGCAGTCAGACGAAGAGCGTGGGTGGAGGCTTTGGTGTACCTTCTTTACGTGGGGCTGACGTAATAGGTCTACTCTTAGAGGAAGACTTCTTGGAAAGTCTACCAGCCATCGAAGTACCTCGGTGAACCATTCTCTCGCGGGCCAGAGGGGAGCAACTAACGTCAACCTTGTCCCTTCGTGAGAGGCGAATTTCTGCAGTACCTTGTTGACAATCTTGAATGGTGGGGATGCGTAAAGGTCTAGGTGAGACCAATCTAGGAGAAAGGCGTCTATATGTATTGCTGCTGGGTCTGGGACTGGAGAGCAATAGATTGGAAGCCTCTTGGTCATCGAGGTTGCAAAGAGGTCTATGGTGAGTTGACCCCAAGTCGCACAAAGCCTCTTGCACACGTCCTTGTGGAGGGTCCATTCTGTAGGAATTACCTGACCCCTCCGACTGAGGCAATCTGCTAGAACGTTCAATTCGCCCTGGATAAACCTCGTTACCAGGGAGATGCCTCGATCTCTTGACCAAATGAGCAGGTCCTTTGCGATCTCGTACAGTGTCAGGGAGTGGGTGCCTCCTTGCTTGGAAATGTACGCCAAGGCTTTGGTGTTGTCCGAGTTGATCTCCACCACTTTGTCTCGAAGGAGACTCTCGAAGCTCATCAAGGCCAGGTGTACTGCCAAAAGCTCCTTGCCATTGATATGCATGCTCCTCTGACTTGAGGTCCACAGACCTGAGCATTCCCGACCGTCCAGTGTCGCACCCCAACCCAAATCCGATGCGTCTGAGAATAGAACGTGTTTTGGTTTCTGAACTGCTAGAGGAAGTCCCTCTCGTAGACTGATATTGTCTTTCCACCAATTCAGGCAAGTCTTTACTGTTTCGGAAATCGGGATCGAGACCGCCTCTAGCGTCTTGTCCTTTTTCCAGTGAAAAGCTAGATGGAATTGTAGAGGTCGGAGGTGTAGCCTTCCTAGCGAGACAAACTGCTCCAGGGATGATAGAGTTCCTACTAGACTCATCCAATTCCTGACTGAGCAACGTTCTCTCTTCAACATCCTTTGGATTACGAGCAGGGCTTGATCTATTCTGGGGGCAGACGGAAAAGCCCGGAAAACTGGACTGCGAATCTCCATCCCTAAATACAGTATAGTTTGGGATGGGATCAGCTGTGACTTTTCCATGTTGACCAAAAGTCCCAATTCCTTGGTCAGATCCAATGTCCAATTGAGATCCTTCAGACAGCGATGACTGGACGAGGCTCTGAGAAGCCAGTCGTCCAAGTAAAGGGAGGCTCGGATACCCGATAAATGGAGGAATTTTGCCACATTCCTCATAAGCCTCGTAAACACGAGAGGAGCAGGACTTAGGCCAAAGCACAGGGCCCGAAACTGGTACACCACATTGTCGAACACAAATCTCAAAAAAGGTTGGGAATCTGAGTGAATGGGGATGTGGAAGTATGCGTCTCTTAGGTCGAGAGAGACCATCCAGTCTCCCTTTCTGACCGCTGCTAAGACTGACTTCGTGGTCTCCATGGTGAACTTTGTTTTTGTGACAAAGACGTTCAGAGCACTGACGTCTAGCACCGGTCTCCAACCTCCTGTCTTCTTCGGTACTAGGAAGAGACGGTTGTAAAACCCCGGTGATTGAAGATCCGAGACTTTGACCACCGCTCCCTTCTCTAGTAAAAGAGACACTTCTAGTTTCAGGGCTTGTCTCTTTGCTTCCTCTCAGTACTTGGGAGAGAGATCGATGGGGGAAGTCGCTAGAGGAGGTTTGTGTACAAATGGAATTTTGTACCCCTCTCTGAGCAACCTCACAGACTGTTGATCTGCGCCTCTCTTCTCCCAGGCTCGCCAGAAGTTCTTGAGTCTGGCACCTACTGCTGTCTGAAGCTGCGGGCAGTCAGACTCTGCCACGCGAGGACTTGGCTCCTTTCCTCTTTCCTCTCTTTCCTTCGGCACGAGTACTTCCCCTGCTGGGGGCTCTGCCACGAAAGGGCGGAATAAACCTGGACGCTGGAGTGTCTATCCTAGGTCTAGCAGAAAAGGCAGTCGAAGGGGTCCCTTTGCGAGCAGAGGACGCAACCAAGTCATGGGTGTCCTTCTGCACTAGAAACAACGCTATGTCCTTAACCAAAAGTTCAGGAAACAAAAACTTTGATAAAGGGGCAAAGAGTAGCTCAGATCGTTGACAGGGCGTCACTCCTGCTGACAGAAAAGAGCACAGAGACTCTCGCTTCCTTAGGACTCCTGAAGTAAACGAGGAGGAGAGCTCATTGGATCCATCGCGGATGGCTTTATCCATGCAGGACATAATGAGTAAGGAGACATCTCTATCGGCCGATGAGATTTTCCTACTCAAGGCTCCCAAACACCAGTCAAGGAAGTTGAAAACTTCAAACGCTCTAAAAATTCCTTTAAGTAGATGGTCAAGGTCTGAGGATGACCAACTAATCTTCGAGCGTCTCATGGCTAGGCGGCGGGGAGAGTCTACAAGACTTGAGAAGTCGCCCTGGGCAGAGGCAGGGAATCCCAAGCCGAGAACTGCTCTAGGTTCATCAATATCTGAAGGATGATCCTCAGGCTGAGGGTCAGCAACGTCCTCATCCGAAAGTTCCTCATCTGACAACTGATGAGAAACAAGCAAAGGGGTTGGCAATGCTTGACACGCAGCGTCCACCCGCACTGGTGCATAAGTGGCGGACCAGGACGCAGCGTCCTGAGACTGCTTGACAGTCTGAGAACTGTCAACAACAACAGGTGCGTGAGGACGCACAGCGTCCACCCGAGACTGCTTAGACCGTCTAGGCTGCGCAGTCAAAACAACTCTAGGTTGCGGAAGTTGACGCACAGCGTCAAAACAAGTCAACTCCGATGGTTGGCGAACGTCCTGAACGTCACCAGGCGCATCAGCGAGTTGCCTAACGTCCACATGCGGCTGAAAATCCACACGAGACCGCATCGAGTGTGGTACTACCCCAACCGCTTGACGTGAGATGGCTACACCAACGTCAACAGGACGCACAACAGAACGCTTGGGTGGCTGAAGGCCAGGATCTCAATGAGATAAACGGCTAGGCTCAATGGAAACCTTATCGGCATTGTAGTCTTCCATAAGGGACGCAAGCTTAGACTGCATGTCCTGCAGTATAACCCATTTAGGGTCCACGGGAATGGTGCGGTAACAGACGGGGTTAGCGTCTGAGACGGCACAACTTTGCCTTGCTTAGGCGGCGAGCAGTCATCCGATGACTGCAACGGGTCCGAACTGTCCCAATGACTACATCCAGGACGTTGGACCTGTCCTGAAGGGACCGACTTCCGTTTAAGAGGCCTAGAAACCTTGCTCCATGGTTTCTTGCGTGAAAAGCCTTCGGAAGACGAGGTAAAAATGGGCTCTCTCGTCTTATGGTAGGGGCGATCTTGGTGAGATACGCCTGATACCATAGAGGGAACGTCTGTTCGCTGATCAAGGCCTCTCGAACCCATAAGTCGTACGACATTACTTCTCCCCTGGGCTTGGGAGCTTGCAAGAGGTCCCGGACTAGGTGAACGACAGGCACGAACAGACGAACCCTTGGTCGCAACACTGTTCACAACACTTTGCGCACTAATCACTTTCCCACTTTCCGCCGTGGCACTATGGCACTTAAGTTCCTTCACGTCAGCCATGAGTTGATTACGGTCACTTGCTAACGCTTCAACTCTCTCCCCCAAGGCATGAATAGCACGTAACATGTCTTGCATAGACGGTTCCTGAGTGCTAGAAGGGGGGTTAGGAACAACCACTACAGGGGAAGGATTAGGTTCAGGGGCATGTGGAGAGGAAAAATCTACGGACCTAAATGAACTTCTCCTTACCCTATCTCTCTCTAGTCTACGTGCATATTTATCGTATTCGAGCCAATCAAATTCCGAAAGGCCCACGCATTCCTCACACCGATCTCCCAATTGACAGGTTTTACCCCGACAATTGGAACAAACAGTATGTGGGTCGAGAGAAGCCTTTGGAAGATGCCTACTACAGTCCCTAGCATTACACTTTCGAAATCTAGGTACTTGAGAAGGGTCAGCCATTTTGAATTAGTCAAAGAAAATTCCAAAAACAATCCAAGTCATCAACAAATAATCCGATTCAATAAAGAGTTCAAGAGTTTATGTTGAGGAAAAACACCTGCACTGCGAAAGCTCAAACCAAAATAAAGTACTTCACCAAATAAGATGAGAAAACTCCAGGTTCTACAGCGAGTATGAATACGTCTTGTCGTCAACGTCGACAGAGAAGAATTGAAGGTTTTGTTTACATACAAGAGTGGTATCTGGCCGACAGTTGGCGCTGGTGGGCACACCCGCAACCTTCATAGCGATCGCTCGCGAGTTTTTTTAGTGTGTTTTCTGTCGAGCCGCAGAGTTGCAGCTATTATATATTCACCGGCTAAGTTAAATATTTAAAAAGTAAATATTCATTTAATGCAATGATGTACAGTATTACCATAATCAATTTCACCCAATACAGGAGAATGAATTATAAACAAATATACAAAAACTACTACAAAATGAAACGATTCCATTGTACATAAAGTACTGTATGTCACATTAAAATTACATCACACAAGTAGGTAAAAATTAAATCTTAATCTTACCCTATGGAATAAAGTCGTATATATCTAAAACAAAGTATTTTATAAATATTGATAAAACTATAGAAAATAACCAAATAACACAATGATCTACCTTTTAAGAGTTGAAAATATTCCAGGCTCCATGATGAAATCGGTGCTGGAGAACTGCCGCAGACAGTTCGTCTGTACATCTGTAGGACTAAGGACCTCATCATCTTCCTTTGAAAATGAAATAACCAATTATTAAAGCTTATGAATAAACAAATTAAAAAATAAAAGCATGGACATACATATACAGATAGGATAAATCAAGAGACAAGGATTGGACTTCTACCACTATTATGTCGATCATAGTTGACATTATCTTTGATTAATATAATTCACAAGCACTACATCAGGGTACTGAAATTAAAAAAAATAGTTTTTTTGATAAGTAGACATCCTATAGAAAGCAATAATCTTCAAATAAACACCATAAACTAAGATCTTGACCACAAATTTTATTTCTGTACACAGTATTGTACATGTACTGTATTTGGCCAAAAAGTATTGATCAAATAGTTATTATAATCAATAAAATGAAGAGCACTGATCTACAGACCTATACAAACAAGGAAGTAAGAAAAAAAAAAGAAATACACTAGATCAAATGCTGAACACCTTCTCTAAATGTCAATGTAAGCCTACACTACATTATTAAATTTAGACAGTAAACAGGGGTGTATGTATGATAGCAGCCACCTGTATGTATTATTATGGCTAACTTAGAATACAGCAGTGTAAGGGGGGTCGCTGGGGGGTGTCATCCCCACCATTAGGGAAGTAGGTAAGGACATGACTTGTAGGTTAGGTTAGGTTAGGGGGGAAAGTTTAGGTTAGATGACGTCCTTTTTTATTCCACGCGGGAGAAACTGGCGTGATATACAAAGGCTCCAGTAAACATATTCTTAACGGCTGAAGGAAAAGGAAAGGAAACTTACCATGAGATCCGACTCTTGGGCATCATCCCATGCTCTTGTCTCGAACTCTTCCATTTTGTACTGCTAGTAATGCTGCAAGAGTAATTTACCTCTATAGCATTAACCAATAAATCATCATTAACAGCTTTAAAAATCTACACCAGGTCTATTTCAGTTAACTATAAAGGCTCCAATATTCACCTCCAAGTCATATAAATATTTCGTAAATAGCAATTTATCACAAATAGCGTAGCCTACCGTAGGCTCGAATTAAATATACGAAACAGTAGGCCTCACAAGTGTTTGAAATTCAAGGTTTGATTATCAGCTGTATTGGTAAAAAAAATCTATACACTCTAGAATTACCAGTGAACATTTAAATAGCATAACAATTAGCATATTTCTTACCAAATTTTCGAATAACACTGATAAACAATTTTGCATGCGAGACCCGCTGGACAAACTTGTAGTTGTATGTAAACAAACAAAAGATCTACCTGTAGTAAAATTACTGTAATGTTTCTTAAATTCTGTTTCAGTATTGTTTCTAAGAATATCAGTTTTACTCTTCAGTGCACTCTGATTAGTATGAGGAGATTTTCCATAGAAAAACAATAAACTTATTTGAATAAACTTGATAAAAAAAATCATCAGAATGTACTTGAATCCATTTTATCATAATCTAAAGTAACAGATGATAATAAAACATTAAAAAAATATATATATAAAAAAATTGATGTCATTATACCAGCTCTGAATTTGGTGAAATGCATTCTGTAAAAATAGTACTGTGTGTGTTTATTATAAAAAAAAGCCGAACCAGAATTTCAGACACAAAGGGCTGATGAGCTTTCAAACAGCTAAAAATTCAAACACTGACACTGATAGCTTGGCTATGAAATGCAGTTAATAGAGTAGGAAATCTCAACTCGTCTTTGCCTTCCCTTTTCTACCTGTATTCTTTTCCTTGACTATCTTACCTTCATTTCCTTTTTAAGTTGTGTACTTCTTCCACCTTTATATCACACTTTTAATGTATTTCTATCATACTTTTACCAAATCAGTTTTTTTTTTTTTTTTCTTTTTTTTTAATGAACCATACCTTGTACTAATCTTTCTCCATCTGTTGTCGCTATATTGTGACAAAGCTTAATCTTTTTTAAATGTAATCCTATTTTCTACTGGCCACATACCTATTTCTGCTTTTACTTCAGGGGTGAGGAACCCTTTTTGGGATGAAGGCCATCTTGCAATTCCTCAATGCTCCTTAAGGCCGCATAGAATTTTGATGGTTATTTTATCCTCCAAGTAATTTATTAGCAATCTAAAGAAAGAGTGACAGGTTTATGAAAAATTAAAGCATCACAATTTCAAATATTTGAATCGAGTACTTTTCATACAAGTAATCAGTAAATTGATTATATTTAAAACTAAATTTTAGAATATTTCATTCAAGTTTGGGTAGTTTTCAAACTACCGTAAGTAAATGAATAATATCGAAAGCATGTCATTTTCAAATTACTTTGGTTAAGCAAGTAGGTTCTTTGTATTGAAGTGATAAATGAAATAATATTAATTTTTTTGGAAAAGATATCTTATAAATATCAACAATATAACCTTTTCAAATATTTTATATTGGCAAGTAAGTACTTTTTAAATAATCACATCTCTTAAAAATGCAACATCCCAGTAAAAAAAATTTGTATCTGCTTAAACACACTTAGCTGTTTTCATTGAAAAAAAAATCACTTGCTTTCTTAAGATGTTCAATAAATCCCTAGTTTTTAGCCATCATAGCTGGACCACCATCAGTGCATAACTTATTATAATAAGGAAATAAAATTTAGTCCTTTGTGACTAAATTTGTTAAAATGTCTGTTCCTCTTGTCCTTGCGTTAAGGTTGCCTAAGGGAAGCTATTTTTCATACAATCAAAACTCATCAATGAAAGCACAAATAAAATATTTTTATGCCAAAATTCTGGAAACTGTTGACTCATCTAAAACTAACGTAGATCACAGCGAGGAGATGGACAAAACAGGAACTCTCTCGTCCATCATACATTAGATCACTCACTCACTACAACTAGCAGTTTATCCTTGTCAGCTACAACAGCTGTTGCAGCTGAGAAGGAAACTGCTAATATTATTCAGTTACGATTAATTGAATTCAAGGAAAAATTGCTTTCAGTCTAAGGGAGGTACATCACTGAACACAACTTTCCCATTGTCTGTGTGTACATATTTGTATGTGTACATACAGTAAAATGATTTCAAACACACAATATTCAGTACCAAAGCAGAAATATACTACACATACTGTACATATATCAAAGGCCGTAGAAGGCCGCACTTGATGGTCCACAAGGCCATATGCTGCCTTAAGGTGGCAGGCTCCCCATCCTTGTCCTAGGATGATGATGACGATTGTTAATACTGTAATACAGCCTTCCTTTCATTATTTTGTATTTTATGCTTTTCAGTTATTTAATTTTTCTCTATTTTATTCTTCCTCATATTTCTACACTGATGGAGATAACTGGAATTAACAGGATCATATATTCGAATTCATCTGGGGTCACATCACCACCTATGCCACGTACGTTTCTATTCTTCATTATTTCATGCTTCGTGATTTCCACCTTTTCTTTACCTTATCGAATGTTCAACTTATGACCTACCTTTTCATGTTACCATTCCCTCAAATATTTATATTCTGTTACTCGTCTAATATCTGCATTTTGAATTATAAATTCACTTGCTCATCCTTCTCTTTATTTTCAATTATCAACATTCCAGACTTCTGTGCTCTGGTACTAAACGTGAACTTTTTCAAGATTTCAACCCTATGGCAGTTTACTATAGCACCCTCTACCACTTCCTTCCTGCTGCTGGGAGTATGATTATATATATATATATATATATATATATATATATATATATATATATATATATATATATATATATATATATATATTAGTTACTCTATTTCTATGTTTCTTATAAGTGTTACGATTTTCTAACTCATAGTATTGAGATTATCTCTCACTATAGAACATAATTTCGGATCAGACATTGAGCCTTGCTTTTCTTTTCCCAATAACCACGGTCTAGGTATCTCAACCGTGCCTATAACCTTATCTCTTCTGTTTTGTCCCCCGGAGTGTTCACTACTGCCCTTCCTGTCTTGCTCCTTTCATATATTACTGAAGTATCTTTTCACTCAACCGTTTTCCCAAGTCCATTTATTTAATCTGCAAGACAAAGATTATCAAAACACCTGAGCGTATATTTCCATATCATATGTATATCGGTACCCCTAAGTACAATATCTCCTCTATGTAATAAAGAGCAAGTGTCTGGTTATATATATATGTATATATATATATATATATATATATTATATATATATATATATATATATCTATCTATATATATATATATATATATATATCGATCACGCTCAGCTCTCCCATCCCTAAGGTAGGCGTGGGTGAGAGAAAAGTAGTCATACCCTAATGAGATGTGTGTGTGTGTGTGTGTGTGCGAGCGCCTGCATATCTATCTAAATATCTATCCGTTAATTTTAATGTATTGCATTGAGTGTAATCATATGGTCTACTGTCCAATTCGCTACCATTCTACCACTCTCGTATTTACTTGCTTTTTCTGTAATTTCTCCCTTGATTTTACTCAATCTTAAAATTTCAAAAAATTTGTTAATTGTTGTCCAGACTTAATTTACTTCCTTTTCCGATATTCACTAACAATATCCCCATATTCTATTATCCTCCTAACGGATACCCCTTGATTCTCTATGTCGTTTATAAATACATTTGAGCTTTTCTTCACGTCTTTCCCTACATTTTTAACATTCTGTTAAAAGAAAACATGTCAAAATTATGTCATTGTGTTTGGACGTATATATATATATATATATATAGGCTATTCGTGAAATAATCAATGATAGCTAACAGGAGTTCACTCCAGAGAAAAGCAAGATAACAGTCCCTGTGTGTTGTTTCTAAGAATACAGCATCGAAGGAAGATCTTTTCATAGATAAAACTTCTTTAGTGTCAGCTGATTCATAGGCCTACTGTACACAGAGGAAACGTCAGCAGCCTTCGAGCCCCATAGACCGGTTGTGTTACTAACTTGAATTTTACAAATACTCGCAAACTCCATAGAACGAACCTCTCTTTTAAACCTGTGCCGTATATTCTAGTCAACATTCTTACAATTATGTATTTTTATTTTTTTAAAAAAAAATCCCAAACTTCTCACTCTTCACGTAAACGAATTTCATCAAAACGTTTGGCGATACCAGCATAAATTTTCACATGTTTACCATTTAGCATCTCTCTCTCTCTCTCTCTCTCTCTCTCTCTCTCTCTCTCTCTCTCTCTCATATCTAGGATGAGAATCTAGTGAGAGAATGCGAAGGGTGGAAGTAAAATGAGCTGAAAAAACAATAAAAAAATAAATGATGAAAATAACGATGTGACCAACAATTTTCCGCCAAATTAAACTGCCAAATAAATAAGGGCAATACTTGATAAAGCAATCCTAAGGAGTTACCGGTCAGATTTTATTTATTTTAGAATTTCAAGATTTATTTACAGATTTTTTACTATTTATATATAAAATATCTGGATGTGATACATGTATAATGAGAGAGAGAGAGAGAGAGAGAGAGAGAGAGAGAGAGAGAGAGATCATTTAATATTGACGCGTGATAAACTGTCTTAACGATTCCAGTAAACAGGATTCACTTATCGTTAATACTGCAATTAGTGGTTTTGAGAAGAATCAAGAACTTTCGTGTTCTCTCTCTCTCTCTCTCTCTCTCTCTCTCTCTCTCTCTCTCTCTCTCTCTTTAAGCCAGAGAGAATAATTTATGAATAATCCATTTCATTTATAAAATCCCTATAGTGAGTCAGAATGTTTCTATACTCCTCAACCCCTTTTACACAGATAGATGAATAATTAGAACAGAATGATCCCCAGAACAGATATGTTTCATATAAAAATCGACTCAACAGGATTCTGAATACCAATCATGTTTAAAACTCTACACCAAAATTCAACAACAACGCCAGTAATAATCATAACGATAATAATGTGTTGTAGCAAATCAGTCCAGTGAGGGAGTTTTCTAGAAATGAAAATAAATTAAATGAAAGAATAATGTAAATGACAGTTGAAATATTACTGATAACAAACGAACGAAATTAAGCTGGTTTTAGCGAAGAAGTTATAAGCTTGTCCTGTACTATATTAATAACTTAGTAAATGAAGTTGTTGAAAACTTATAAACTTAGAAAAAAGTTAGTGGGAGCAAAATGTAATCAGGAAAAAATCATATGAAATTAAAATGTAAGAGGAAAATGATTGGATGCAAGATATTTTAAGACCTAAATTAACGAAAGGAAGTCAGGTAGGAAAAGAAAGCCCATAAAATAACCAGACAAGAAGAAGAGATTGTACGCCCGTAGCCATCCAAGTTCCAACCTCCTCCATAGCCTAAAGAAAGGTGGCCATTGTGAACGAACAAAGGCCCTGTGGACAAAAGTTTGTGAGACATACCAAATTGTCTCTCTACTGAAAGCAACGTGGAAAGGAAACTGGAAAAGAATTCAACTAGCAATCAGGTTGGTATCAATCTATAATTCTTGCTGCTATTATCGTCAGCAACTTCTTTTGATGTCCGGCATTAGCGCTTTCCCTAATTTTACCGTCCAAGTAATTACTATTGATTTCAGCAAGGTGCACATTTTCTATGATTGCTATTGGCATTCGTTTCAAATAATTGCTTGATTGCGGTATCTGCATCACGTTTAATTACTTTCTCCACATCCTGGAGGTCAGACCAAACCCTGATACACTCCATTTGCTAAGTATTGTAGTTACTGGCATGGCTACGAATGAAATCAAACTTCTAAATGCTTGAGAATGTGTACGGCGAACATATTTTGTAGGTCCTGTGGGGCACAAGGCTTTTCCGGTGATGCAGAGCCATTAATAAACAACACTTGAAAGTAAAGTAATATAACAGGCTCTCACCAAAAATGAGACGTTTCCGATGAAGGTTCTTATCGGACCAAACCATGTTTACCTTTCCAGAGGTGGGCTTTGCCAACTCGAAAGTTAGTACTCTTTTTAGCATGAGCATATTCTAGAAACTTATTTTGCGGACAGTTTCCGGTCCTTGTCTTTCATTTCCTGTTGATTAGCTATTTTCATGCAAATGCGGTACACGATATGGTCATTTGTTTAACTATTGTCCCTCAGTGTTGTTACCATCATTTTGAATAATGGACGGATGTAACTGCGCGGGCGCATATGCGTTTGAATGTGAGGTTCTCACTTTAACTACATATTCGAATAATTATAAAAGGGTTTTCATGGAGAGAGAGAGAGAGAGAGAGAGAGAGAGAGAGAGAGAGAGAGAGAGAGAGAGAGAGAGAGAGAGAGAGAGAGAGAGCCAATATATTACAACGGATTTTTATATTGGTTGGTTGTGTTACGTATCATGAGCTTTGTTTACCACCCAAGAACTGAGAAGGAAATCTTACCACTCCTCTAAAAGAAGAAAAAAGCAATAAGAATATTCAGTCTGTTAGAAATTGGCAAGAGTTCAATATCATAAGCAATACTGCGGTCGAATGGCATTCTGTTATACTATAGTCACTTGCTCCATCCAAAGCTGACAATATGGTTTAAAATTTCGAGGCAATGTTTGGAAGAATGTTTTATTACCTCACACGTGTAAAAAAAAAAAAGGAATTATGTCTAGACGTCCAAAATATCGAAGAGAATTGCTATACGACGTGCAGCCAACGAATCGTGTCGACACGAAAATAGTTACAGATAGTTTGAAATTGCAGTCAAGATGAATGCGTAGGCTACTGCAAGTTATAGACTACACTGGACATCCGAAAGACTGAAGATATTAAGACTTTCAAAACGCAACTGAAGACTTTCTCATCCTCCAATTACTTCGATAATATGGATAACGTTTATATTAAAAATGTAACTACTTATTTTTCATGGCTCTAAAATATTTGTTGCACTTTCTGGATTAGATGTGGACTGTGGACAATTCAGGCACTACGGAACCTAGGCCTACATTTTCTATGATGCCTTGTCATCACATACACGAGAAACAACCATATTGAAAAAAATCATTCGCTGCATTCCCTGAAAGGAAAAGTTCATTTTCCCCTTGTATTTTTTTCCCAAAACACGTCACTAATTGATTGATAAGTTATCATGATTTAATAGTATATATATATATATATATATATATATATATATATATATATATATATATATATATTATATATTTATTTATATCATCATCAGCTGTTACTAGTCCACAACTTTCTTTTAAAAATATTCCCTGATTTTCCATCAGTGGGCTTCTAGAAATTGATTTAATAGTTTAATGAAAATGAGTATATATTTTATGAATTCATATATCTCTTCATTTTCTCCTGCTTATTCTTCTACCTCTGATAAAGACATTGCACATGTCCTTCCACTTGCGTCTTTTTATGGTCTTTCGATGCCAATCTATACCTGGAATTTTCTTAGCTCCTCAATCCATCGTCTTCTCTTCCTTCCCCTGCTTTGATTGCAATCACTAGGGACCCATTCTGTTATTCCTCTCCATCTATTGGTTGTTATTTTCCTTATATGTCTTTCCTATGTCCTTTTTTTGCTGTTGTTAGAATATCCTCTACTTTAGTTTGCTCTCGTATCCATGTTGCTCCTTTTCTGTCACGTATTGTTATTCCCATAATTATTCTTATTATTGGTCTTTGAGTTGTAACCAGTTTATGTGCCAGGCCTTCAATAAGTCTCCTAGTTTCTGATGCATAAGTTAATACAGGGAGGACCATCTTTTCAGAAAAGGGACATTTTACTTTTCATAATTTCATCTTGTTTACCAAAAGCTCTCCATCCCACTTTTATCCTTTTAATTTTGGTCTCATGACCTTGGGATCCCCTTACTGTCTGCCCCAAGTGCATATATTCATTAACAATACCTAGAGGTCTTATTTGCTGTCTCTGCTTTTTCATTGAACATCATCTTAGTTTTACTCATATTCATTTTCAGTCCTATGTTTTAGCTTTCTCTATTCAAATCTTCTACCATCTTTTGCAATTCCTCCCATGATTCACTAAATAGAGGTATGTCATCTGCAAATCTCAAGTTGTTAAGGTATTCCCCAATAATGTTAATTCCTACATTTTCCTAATCTAAATTCTTAAAACTTCTGGCCCCGCTGTGAATAATTTAGGAGGGATTGAGTCTTCCTGTCTAATTTTTATGCAGTTTTAGGATTGCTGTACTTTCCGCATTGATATCTTCAAGTGTTCTAAAATAAGGTTAATCTATTCCTTGTCTTTGAGGTGTCTCCATTACTGCTGAAGTTTTGAGAGAATCAAAAGCTTTCTCAGTCTATATAAGCTAAACAGTGATTTGCCATGTATATATATATATATATATATATATGTGTGTGTGTGTGTGTGTGTGTGTGGATGAAACATCTTTAAAATTCTCTACTATAAAGTCAATTCTTTTTAGTGAGGCAGATTTGTACCGACTCGCAGGAGTGCCCTTTTAGCTCGGAAACGCTTCCTAACAGCTGATTGGTAGGAAGTATTTTTGTCCGACCAATCAGCCACCAGGAAACTTTTCCGAGCTAAAAGGGCACCCCTGCGAGTCGGTGTAATTCTGTCTCACTAAAAAATCGACTATAGTACCACTAGTGTGAGCCGTTTCCGACCGGCTTCAAATTTTTTGGATATCGTTTGATCTCGGCTATCGTCCACAAGTCCAATCAGCTGTTAATAGTTACCAACATTAGCTGGGAGTTTCAGCCTCAACATTCAAAACTGCAGAGATAACAGAGGGTTGAACTTTTGCAGTAAAACCCTTTTTTTAAATAATGGTATGATTGGTAGCTAGGCTATATCTCCTGCCTACCATGTTGAGTTCATAGCGCTTATTCTTATGCGATATCATTTATCATTTCACAACTTTCTTTTTAAAATATTCCACGATTTTCCATCTGTGTGATTCCAGAAATTGACTTTTCTGTCTGTCTATTTATGCGTTATTTTGCCATTCTGCGAAAAATAGGCCTATGTTTTCAAAAGTATTAAGATCTTTGAAATAAAGACTCCAGACTTCATATATATTATCTATGGGTCGTGGGGATTCACACATCTACTGTATGTGGCGGTTCCAAACGTCAAGGTCAAGGTCATAAGTAAGATTTCAACATTGCTTGAGGTCAATGTTGTGGCAAAAGTCGTGCGTACATGGTATAGTTCAATAGGGAGTTACATAAGCCTTAACCTTTGAACTATAAGAGCACATATCTAATCACTCATTTATTTAGCTTGTGTTCCCAAGCATTCCCTTTGTGCATATCTTGGTCTATCCTTTTAAAAATACATTCCTTTTCACGATCAGCCATTTCTGTTTTGTTTGTCAATACACTGATCTTTAAGGGCACCAGCCACCCATTGAGATACTACCGCTAGAGAGTTTTGGGGTCCTTAGACTGGCGAGACAGTGGTACATTGGATCCTATTCTCTAGTTACGGTTCATTTTCCCTTTGCCTAACACATACACCGAATAGTCTGGCGTTTCCTTACACATCCTCTTCACTCCTCATACACATGACAACGCAGATTACCAAACAATTCTTACTGCACTGTAATTGTTCAGTGGCCACTTTTCTCTTTGTAAGGGTAGAAGATACTCTTTAGCCATGGTAAGCAGCTCTAATAGGAGGACACTCCAAAATCAAATCATTGTTCTCTTATCTTGGGTAGTGCCATAGCCTCTGTACCATGGTCTTCCACTGTCTTGGGTTAGAGTTCTCTTGCTTGAGGGTACATTCGGGCACACTAATCTATATTATTTCTCTTCCTCTTATTTTGTTAAAGTTTTTATAGTTTTTATAGGAGATATTCATTTTAATCTCGTTGCTCTTCATAAAATATTTCATTTTTCTTTGTTTCCTTTCCTCACTGAGCTATTTTTCCCTGTTGGAGCCCCTGAGCTTATAGCATACTGCTTTTCCAAATAGGGGACGTAGCTTAGCAAGTAATAATAATAATCATAATTACACATTCAAATCGATTTAATAGTCCAATGAAAATTCTTATATTTTGCGAATTCATCTCTTCATTTTCTCCTGCTTATTCTTCTAACCTAATTTCTAAAGTCCAATAAGTGATTAATCGGAAGTAAAAAGTCTTGTAATACTATGAATTCCCGGCTTTGCAGAGGAATTGCATGAGGTTCGTGCGTACGTCGTCCGCTGGCAGCGACCACAAACCGACTACTACGGAACGGAACGATGAAATCTTTTCCAGTGTTGACCCAGAGAGAGTTGAGGTAGGTTCTACGTTGCTAACGGACACGGCGCTCTCTCACGTGGATACTCACTCGGTCTAAAGTGAACTTTATGAAGAAATCTCTGTAACTCAAGACTAAACTAACATCAAACGTTACAGAAGGACTGATAGAGAAGTGTATATTAAAGTTTTACAATTACGAATAATATATCGTAATACCGCTCTCCTCGTAATCAGGACATGAAGTTTTCGTACTTGTTGAAAAATTAAACAAGAAGAGTTTTAAATAAATTTTGTCTTTTATCGTGGATGAATGCTTATGTGTACAGAGTGGAGGCAGTGAAGTGTGGCCATGGTCCAACTGGTGAAATAAAAGCAATTCCGTGGTTTTTTTTTCCCTTCAGGAATCTTATGGCAGCCGGTCCTCAGCGATGAACTTCATGCCCTTCTTTATATCAGGTAAGACTAGAACAGAAAATAGAAATAGTAGATGGTCATCTAATAGTAGGAGGTATTATTCAACTTTCACATATTGCGAGAGGTGTGTTAGCCCCCAAACAGGGCAACAAGCTTGTTTGGTTGTGGCCTTGCTCTTAGGCATGGTTTTTGGTTTTTATAGTTTATATATGAAAGATGTGTTTTAATGTTACAGTTCTTAAAATATTTCAATTTAATTGCTCATTGCTTCTCTTATAGTGTATTTATTTCCTTGTTTCCTTTCCTCTCTGGGCTATTTTTCACTATTGGAACCCTTGGGCTTACATCATCCTAGTTTTCCTATTTTGGTTGTAGCTTAGAAAGTATTATTATCACATCTGGCTAATGACAATGTCAAATATAACGACAAATAGGTTATCATGGGATATTGCGTTAACTAAAAGACTAATGACACTAAATTCTCACCATTTGCAACACCAACAATCCGAATATATGTGGTTGGCCTACTTTCGAAACTATTTCCAAGCGTTCACATTACTACTTCCATTTATTAATTGGTAGCCTTTATGTTGAGGAAAATTTTCGTTCACGTTTAAAACTTTCTCCTGTCTTGTTGATATATATGTCCTTATATAGTACTATGCCAATATTCATTACTTCGTTGGAACTTGGTTTTGTGGGAAACACACACACACACACACACACACACACACATATATATATATATATATATATATAATTATAAACATTTAAATATCTTGATAACTGTCCGAGAACAAAAATTAAAATTTTCTCTGACTTGTTTAGACCGTAGGCCGTAGGGGCAACAAGCGTCAAATACCAAGAGAAAATGTGTTTAACAACTAAAAACGAGACAAGAGTAGAGACGGCTTTGGCCTAATCCTAGGAAAGGAAGGATTACTTTTTTTCCTTCGTTTTCTATTGCAAAACGAGTGCATTGTATGTGAATACATATATGGTGATTAGCAATCGAAATGTTTAAATGTAATATTTTCTTTTAACTCGAGATACTGTATACTGACCCTACTTTTCTGTAGGCCTATGTAGTGTATGTGAAGTAGGGTTGTTCAGAGCGTGGGAACGAATAGAATGTTGAATTGAGGTGTTTGGATACTGGATATATAATCTAAGAAGAATTGATAGGCTGAGAGATGTGGAGATGAGGAAAAATATATAGTTTTTCTATATGAATAGATAATTTGCCATAGGTGACAAGGTGTACCAGCATATTTGTTGGTGGTTTGGTTATGTAGAAAGAATGAATGGTACTGAATCTGCAACAGGTCTCCAGATCTTTCCTATTTATATGATAGAGTATAAGTGATAGTGGAGGAAGGTCTATAGAGGTAAACTGGGAGACTTACTGAAAAGAAAGTGCAATTACATCCAGTAAGCTCAAAGCGCGTGCAAAATAGGAATGATTGGTACAGTGTGCCTAGTTGGTTCAAACTTCTGCACCAATGTTGTGGGAAGTCATTACTTGCTCAATGGTTCATCTGTGACTGATTCATATATATATATATATATATATATATATATATATGTGGATAAAGAAAAGTTAGTGATAGTCAAGAGGATGTGTGCATGACCTTGTCTTCTGGATACAGAATGCTTTTGTTTCAGATATTTTTTTTACAAATCTTATCCTCCTTAGTGATATAGGCCTATTAGGTAATTCAGCGTTCCATGAAACCTAACATTAGTCAATAATGTTAGCAGTTTCTGTTTAGATAAACAAACATTGGGAGGAAAGTTCGTACGCTTATTTAAAACTCTTCTCTCCTATTTCTTGGTCTTTCTAATGTACAATAAGTGCTTTTATTAAGCAGTGCTCAAATATTCTTTACATTGTATGAAGTTTAGACCAACTATTAATTATGGTAATGTTGTTTTAAATGAAGCTAGTAAATCTGAAGTACGAAAATCGCTTTTTCATGAGCTACTACCTTAGTGGTGGTGAATATTACATTATTATTGAAATTATACCAGTAGAATAATAACACGAGTTTTGGTACAAATCATGGTCCTTTTGCTGAGCAAAACTAAAGAAGAAACGGTTCAGTAGAAGCAGCTTATCAGTGGAACAAGAGAAAATAGGCTAATAGGAAGATTACTTCGTAAACTAAAATTCAAATCATCTTTTAGGCCGATTTCTCCTTAAAACTGAGCACAAACCATTTCTCAAGTTCACCCTGGAGAGGTCCTGCCAGCCTCCACTACAGCCCCACCCTATAGAGCCATTAATGATACCCGGTCACCATCCATGATCCACTACACAGTGGAGAGTGGCTTAGTGGCCATTACATTACGCCAGTCCCCTTTTACCACTTCCCTGGCATCTTTCTTTTGTTTTCACTGCCTTTGGTTTTATATGAACGAACAGTTTCTCAACACTTGGATTTGTAAGACGTATTTCTCAATTCTATCTTCTTTGTTCCTTTTATTTTCATGTTCAAATCATTCATTCACGTTACGGCGTCTCCCCCGCGTAGTGGATCGATGTTATGATGTAATTCCTTGCTTTTATTTTTGTTTTATTTTAACCACGTCATTTCTTTTTGCTATTTGTTCATCCAGTTTTCTGTCGAGACTTTTTAGGGTAAGATCTTGTTTTGTGCTATTAGGCTATTCATATTTGTGGTGTTCGTTTTGATTATTAAACAAGTTTGAAGTTACTGTTCTTTTCTTTGGGTCTGTTATTCATTACATTATGTTCTAATCGTGCGTCTGTTGTTCATTACATTTCATTACGATTCGCAACAACCCCATTATTTTTACCAGCATTGGTTCCATCTGGTCAGGAGGACAGGATCTAGTGCTATCTGTTCATTGGCATATTCAACGGACAAACAGATTATCTTCATCTGATTGTGTTGTAGTTTGTCCCCGTTCCCAGTTTACCGGGTTGTCTTTTGATGTTAGCTCACTTTAGGGCTTCCAGTACGTCTACTCTAGCTCCACAAGAATAGTCTCAAGCCGATTATTTAAAGCATGCACTCTACTTAAAAGCATTTGGCTTCTCATCCCAGTGCCCAAAATAGGTTTTGACTTCCCTTTCGTTCTGAGTTGTTTGTTAAAGTTCGCCTTTGATCCCTCGCGCGAGCGTAGACCATCCTTATCGCATTAAGTAGACCGAGGCACGTTAACTGTAGCTTGATAAATCCCGCTTCCTGTTCCCTGTGATGTGAGAAGTAAGTAGCAGTCTAATGCTACTTTTAGGGAATTGGATTACTGGCCGTTTTTTTAAGCTTTCTGTCAAGTGATTGTGAGGGTTTTTACGATACCTGATTGAAATCTGTGAAGATCTGATTTTGCTTGTGTGCCATTAGACAATTTCGCCGATTGGGTTTCTCACAATTATTTTGACTGATCACCTAAATCTCTGGGGGAAAGTTTAAGACAGACGAAATGAACATATAATTCCGATAAAATTTATGGGTTCGAAGACATTATTTCATTAATGATCGAATGTAGAATATACCTTTAGAGTATTAAATGTTAAAAACACACACACACACACACACAGACTCCACAAAGATAAAACACGAAAACGTCCTTGAGAGGAAACCAGAAAAAAAAGAAAAAAAAAACTTTAAAAGAGAAAATCTGAGACGTCGAGAAGAGAAAAGTCATATAGCCTAATAGTTGCTGTCGTTCAATGAAGAGAAGTTGATCATCCCTCCAGGGTCATTTACTCTTATTTTACCATTTGTCAAATGTTCAGTGGATATTAGAGAAAGCATTGCCTTCCTAATGACACAAGAGGGAAAGTACAATCTCTCTCTCTCTCTCTCTCTCTCTCTCTCTCTCTCTCTCTCTCTCTCTCTCTCTCTCTCTCAGAGCTCTTGTGATAATGGTTTTATTCTATCTCCTAGTGATACTAGGTTGATGAAAATGTCACTATTAAACAATTTTTTGAATGTATTATACATTCCCCCATGTATGTATATATGTATTAACATGCATGAATTTATGCTTATGAAAATATTTATGTAGAATATTTACGAATGCCCTGTCAAGGATGCGTGCTTATGAGAAAATAAACATACTTTTTTCAGTATCTTGAGCGTTGATCCTCAACTAATAAAAGAAATTAAGGATATGAAGAGTTGAACGGATTTAGGTGAAGCTATGATGATTTCCCCCTCGGTTCTTCCTATTGTTTATATAATTATCTAAAATTTCCCTTTCGTCTTCTGCATCTGCTTGTCTGGAGAGAAAGTGGGAGACGTTGATCGTCTGCAGTCACAAATGATCTGTAGGATTCCGCTATTAGTTATCCTGTACTGTACGAGTTCCGCTGCCAGTTTTCACTTCCTCTTTCTCTTGTGGCGGTTCTGGGGCCGGTGTTTTCTCAGAACTCCTATAGTACCCATTCAAGAAAGATACAGTTATGGAATTATAAGTGCTTTTAATGTAGATTTCAGTGAGAGAGAGAGAGAGAGAGAGAGAGAGAGAGAGAGAGAGAGAGAGAGAATTATACTAGAGACATTGAATTTGTTAGAAAGTAAATATTAGCTTCATCTAAACATCCTCTCCTTGTTCATTTTATAAACATACACCATTTTGTATCTTTCCCTGCTTTTTACAATCCACTCTAGTGTAGTAAATAAGTTTTATGCCTTGGGTTATGACAATAATAATCTTAGCTATTAAACTGAATATCGGTATTAATTGGCACTGTATTTAACTAAGAGTGTGTTAAATAATTTTGCTGTACTTTTAATAGTGTTAAAAATCTCGATTATGCATATACAACAACTACAGGTAACAGCTATGGTCGGAAATTTCGCACATACAGATTATTAAAGTTTTGACAGAGCGTGTTCCTGGTGCATTTGTTTAGCGTGCCTATATCCTTAGAGATTGGTAATGTAGTAATATATCTTCTAAAACATTTTATGGTAGCATACTAAACGTCTAATTTTCATAAATCAAACATGATAATTAAAACCCGTAGAGTGAAATTTAGTTTGTTTGAATGAGAATTATTTCTCTCTATCGTTAGTAAACCCTTTAACCTCTGTATTCAGAAAGAGAGGAACATAGAATGTAATCAACACCAAGCATGGCGCAAATAGTGATAAACAGCGCGTCGTAAAATTGAATGTTTATTTATGAATTGAGTGAGGTAGTGTTGAATGGCAAGGATTCGTCAGGTCACTGACCCTATCCTGTCTTTTAAGACTATTCTATAGACCTTGTTTCTACCCAGGGCTACCAACTTCCCACTTTCTTCTCCTCAAATGTAAGTCGGTCATTTCTTCTTCGAGGCGAGAAACTGTCCCACCTTTTTTTTTTGTGCGGTTTAGTAGCATTGCTCTGTCATCATCCTAACTAGTGCCCCGTTTGGGTTAGAAATTCAGGATTGACAGGTTCAGTGATTGTTTCTTTACATTCTCTTTGATTGCTGAAACGTCTTTCGAGAGGCAGCTCTAACCCTGTCTACGTGGTTAGACAATATTACTTGGATTATATTTCCTATTATTACACTCCAGGTTTATTTTATTTTCAGATGGAAGTAAATTCTTCTGCAAGTTTTACTAGCTTTAAGTAATCACAGATGGGGTTCTGTAGAGCAGTGGATCTTAGAGGCCTTGTCAAGCCAATTATTATTAGTGGCCTGTAAGCTATCATAATCATTCCATTCTTGGATTATAAATTCTTTTCGCGAACGTAGAGACCGAAACAGCCATTGTAATGTGTGATACCTTAAAACCGGTGAAAATACTTCTAGATCCTTTGATCGTTGACATTTAAAAGGTCTTGTAACATAAGTGAAATGCAATGTAGGCTGAACTAGGTGGTCATTGTAAGTAACTGATCAAGCCTGACTATAACCTCCCGGGTCATGTGAGTTCTTTTGACCCGGAAGTAATATGGGTGTTTAGTAACATTTAATATAGTTCGAGTGATATTGGAAGCGCTTTTTTGTGTAGAGTTCATGAAAGTTTCAATTAGCTAGGATTGATAATTTTTGATCAATTTAAAAAGAGAGCAATCGGTGTATTAATTGACGTTTTTTTTTTTTTTTTTTTTGTCGAGTGATCAAACTAATGTGCAAGTGAGGCTAATGATTAGTTTTAAAGGTGTGGGCATCATAAGAATAATTAACGAAAGTAGAGATAATTCACCAAGGAATCTATACTCACAAATACAGTAACTAAAGCTATATACATGCTTACATACACTGTCTATCTATCTATCTATGTATACAGTATGTACAGTATATGTACTTATATTTATATATGTGTATTGTGGTATATAGACATGTGTATAAGCTGACCAGGAACTGGAACTAATGAAAATAACCGACAAGAAAGAATTGAATGAGACTATGAATAGATATATGGTTAAATAGAGATACAAGAAAGAATTGAATGAGACTATGAATAGATATATGGTTAAATAGAGATGCAGAACGTGTATGAGACGAACCGTAGATAAAATGATTAAAAAAAGGTGTCAGTGTCGCCTGAGACTGATTAAGTAAATAGGAAAACCATGAAAGCTGATATGTAAGGCGATTACCCGAGTTAGCGAAAGACTCCGATTTGCAGATGAATGAATGGAATGAATGAATAAAGCGTCGCGTCGGGCCAGCAAATGAATGAGCCCAAGGCTCATAGCTACGAGGCATAAGGGAAAGTAATTGTCTGCCCCCTTCGGTGGCGAGGTCACACCGTTCCCTTCAGAGGCAGTTATTATTTTCTCGACCCTTTTCGGCTACTCTTGCAAATTACCGACCATGTCATCCAGCTAAAACCATTTGGTCTGTGGGTATTCGTCCGGACTTTCAATCCCCTCAATCGCTTTTCTTGAACCAAGTTGCTGAATGAGAGCCTTTATCAACTTATTATTTAGGTCATCGTCGATAATTGGCAGCGTTCTCTTCTCTAGATTATAGACTTTTAATTACAGTAATTGGTGTGAATTTTTTTTTTAGTGATCAACGCATAGGTTACTGTGGGTTCAGTGTAATTTTTTTTTTTTTTCATTTTATGGCCATTCCCTTGATGACTATGATCTCAAGTTAACCTATTGAAATTATCTAAGATTCTAAGGGGAACGGTCCCGTCCCTACTGTCCGAGTTTTAAGTAATATCGGGTTACTCAGGTGTTGAGCAGGTTTACTATTTCTTTTAATGTATAGCTTTATTCTTTTGTTACTAATGATTTCATCATATGATTTATTTTGTATCTTACTGTTTACATTATTTCGATGAATCTTATATTGTTATCATTGCTAGAAAAAAATAAGTAGTATATATCTTTCTCTGAATAAATCTCGTAAAAAGAAAGAACTCGCCTTCAAGAGTTTATATATAAAAGGATAACCATCTTGCTTACACAGTTTTCCTGAGGAAGATGAATGTAATGGTATTGGCAAATGGTAAGTCAATTGCACCTGGCACATTTAATCACTAGGCAATTTCTTAGGCCTACCAGTTAGTTCGGAGGTCTGGTAAATATCTAACGCTTTGGGGGGTCGAGTTGAAAGTGTACTACTTTAGTCATTAATGAATTGCTTTTACAGCGCCCCTCGGCCCTTAAGTGCTCGTAATTTTTAGTCTTTTTCTTTACCGCCATTACCACTTCTCTTCTTTATCTTGCCTGGCGGTATGCCAGACTGAGGTTCGAGTCCAGCTCAAACTCGTTAGTGTCTTGTAGTGTCTGCAACCTCATCATCCTTGGGAGGTAAGGGTGGGGGTTTTGGGGGAGCCTACAGGTTGACCTGGTGACTCATCAGCAGCCATTGCCTGGACCCTCCCTGTTCCTAGCTTGGATGGAGAGTGGGCATGGGGCTGATCGTATGTATACATGTCCCAACCCTTGTATGAAAAAAAAAATGTAAATGTATGTATGTACATACATGCTCAGTATCTAGGACATTGTTCTGCTAACTAGATAAATTTTACTGCTCCTTGCCTCTGCCTTTTATGAGTGGCCTTTAAACCTTTAAAACCCAAGTTTCATGAATAGAATCAATAGTAATTGTTAAAGAATTGAAAACGCTGGCCGGTTTCTGCGTCAAGTACGTAAGATTGTGTTTTTTTCTGTAATTGCAAAACATATGCATAACATTGTTATATGCGGCATAATAAGACATTAGCATCAATTGTATGAGCCTTCTGGAGCATATCATGTTTGTTAAAACGTTTGCCAAGTAAACAAACGAACACACAAGATGAAATCAACTACACGTGAATTGTGCAGTCTCGTTGTTGCCGGAAAGATTAGGCATATTGTTTTGGGTGGCACTTGAGGGGCTGCTCATGTAAGGAAGACTTAAACTGAGTGGATTAAAGATTGGTCATTTGTTGTATTCCTCCCTCCTCTCTCTCTCTCTCTCTCTCTCTCTCTCTCTCTCTCTCTCTCTCTCTCCCCCCCTTGTCCATCAACGTTTGTATCATATGTGTATGAAGGTAATTACGTATGTATGGCTGTATGTATGAAAGTGAATACAGATTTGTTACTACAAGAGCATGCAGTTATGTACAAAATACTCTGAGAGGGGAACACAGTCCTATACTACCTTCTGACAAGATGTGTAATTAGGTAAAATTTGCATTCGAAATTTATTCTCGGGTTTATCACAAAAAAAGTTAATTCCTTTGCAAAACTTAAATTAGACTTGCTATAAGTATATTGATTTTTATAATTATGTAAAGTTTTGTGCCGCCAGTGTCAGGTAATGTAACGGAAAGCCCTTTGAATCCCAGAATAAAAATAATAAATTTTAAATGTGGAGGGTTTCTTCAAAGGAGAATGCTGCTTCAGAAGGATTTCTGGCGATGGAGTGCCTTTTAAATATTGGGAAATGGTAAAGAAAAAAGGAAAAAATATTCGTCTTATCACTGCAACCAATTCCTACTTAGAATTCTCACACATTTAGTTGCAACTGACCCACAATTTTGAACATTTCATGTTAATATTTGAATTTGATGTTACAGGTAAAGGTTTTAGTTGAGGTAAATTCGTTCTAATTTTAGTGTTTTATAGCAATATATTGTTACTGATTGACAAATATCCGCATGTACGCACGCAAGCACTTGTGACATTTAATGTTTCTGCGGATTTAGTTAGACAAATGTGTCTGTCATTAACACTTCATTTTACGCAGAGAAGACCTACAATTCTTTGCTGAGTTATGGCACGTTAGCCCATTTCTTGTATTATTTTTGCTTTAAATATGCATTTACATCACTGGCAATCTGTGTTTGACCTATATACTTCACGTATGTTCTTTTTTCGGCTACAGTCTTTTCTGTCATGGTCGAAGAAATGCAATAAAACACACGTGACATTTCGTCTTGCAAATATTTATGTAGCCAGTTATGGATTTAAATTTAGTCTTTTTTATATTAGATAATGAAGAAGAGTTTAATGAGGAGATGCTTTGTAGCTTCCATATTTACACAAACAAAACTTCATGTAAAAAGAAAAAAATATATATATTTTGATAGGAAAATAAACTAAAACTAAGGAATACTTTCAAAAATTAGATTTTGGCGAAGGATAATTTTTTTTAATTACCTATGATTTGTAATGAGACGGATGATTGATTCGTGATATACATCGACCTTTGCGTGCAAAAATACAAAAAAATTAGTATTTTTCAAATAGGTTTAAATTTTGAAAAAAAAAAAAAAAAGTATTTGATCCCCGAGGTTACATTACACAGCAACCCCAGGTTTTGGGTGTTTTCCTGCAAGTGCTGCAGAGCGAGACAAACTGACAACGGTAATGGTGAAAGTGTGACACTTCGTTTGTAAGCCTTATCTCCTTTTCGTTGGACGCAGCTCTTGGTGTTTTTATCTCGTGATTCGATTCCGTTTTCACATTTGTTGAAAGAAAGCTGTTTATGAATAAGTTTTTACTTTTGAAGTTGTGTTTTAATGGTACTCTGATGTTACTTGGCTGTGATGTATGTTCCTGATACGTGGGTAATGATTCCATAAGGTATATTTTTAGCTTCATACAAATGTCATGTCATCTTGTGTAAGCGCATTTTTCTGGAATGAACTAGATTTTCGAAAATACTTAAACAGAAGAAAGTGGATCATTGGAAAAATTCGTTTCGGAATTTGCAGTTGAATGATAGGTGCTTTAGTCTATCTATCTAGTTAGATAGATATATAGTATATATATATATATAACTATATATAACTATATATAACTATATATATATATATATATATATATATATATATATGTATTCATAAATGTATTCATCATGTCAATTATTGAAATATGAATTTAGGTAACTGATGACTTTTATACTTGTTACTATAAACCTTTAAAACATCTCTCTCTCTCTCTCTCTCTCTCTCTCTCTCTCTCTCTCTCTCTCATCACAAGTTTCACCTTGGGTAAATACCGGCGGTCACCAAATACCACATTGACAACGAAAATTTCCAGCGAGTGGCTACAAGTCGAGGATAAAAAACAAAAGGTTCTTTCTCGTAGACAGGTTCTAATGAATTCCAGCTGTCAGATTCTTGCCACAGGCCGCCATCCGGAGGGGCCTGAGATTACGCTCACGTATCTCTGGCTAGTCACCCTCAGGTCATCTTCGATCTTCTTCCGTCAATGGCAAGTGGATCTAAAGTTATTTTTGTAGTGTTGAATGGTTTGATTGATTATCATTTCTGTATTCATTATACACATTTTAAATGTAGGAAGGCCCTTTAATGATTCCGATGCTCTTCATTTATCTGATTCCCATTGCTAGGTTTTTTGTTTATGCTATGAGGAATTGAAGAGCATGAAATTATATGCGAACCAATGGAAATCATAATTTTGATGGTCTTGGTTCATTCGTCTCGTTGACAAAAGTTTTACTTTCATATCATAATTTTTAAGGTTTGGCTAAGAATTCCTGTTTTAAAACAATTTTATTCTTTTAGTGCGACCTTGATGATTTTTTGATTGGTGGTGTTACCCCAGGAGAGTTATTTGCGTTCAAAAGGACACATTTATATTAAAGTATGATTTTTTATGATATTTTCTACTGATTAGGACTAATACAAAAAACAAGGCTAGGCCTAAAGGACAGATGTGAAAGGAAGAAAAAGGGTTGCCGAGAGAAAGATAATGTTTTATTAAGCCTAAAGGATACCAATGAAAAGGTCGAGGCATAGATAAGTAGTTGACGGTGGAGATGAAGAGAGGAAAAAAAAAGATAATTAGGGAATCAAAGGTTTTGGAATTTCTCGGTAGGAATGATTGAGAAAAAATGAATACACGAGGTGAAATAGCAAAGAAGAATAAGACAATTAAACTATGAAAAGACTTTCTGAACACCCCCCACAAAAAGAATTAACACCTTACCACTGAAAGAATTATTGAAGTTCCAACGATTCACCTTATAACTATACTTATTTTTTTTAATGAGACGCATTTGCACTAAATCACAGGGGTGCCCTTTTAGTTCGGAAAAGTTACCTACTAGCTGATTAGTTAAAATTATTTAGTCCAACCAATCAGCTAGTAGGTAACCTTTCCTAGCTAAAAGGGCACTCTTGCGAGTCAGTGCAAATGTGCCTCATTAAAAAAATTATTATAGGTATTTCAATCCATAATTTGATCAGAAGAAAAAAAAAAACTTAGAAAACTGCGAAGTACCCCCCCCCCCCCCCCAAAAAAGGCAAATTTCACCTAGTAGGCCTACTGCTGCGTGGTGGATGGTATACTCTAGGAACAGCTAAGTGCAAAAACGGATAAAATTTGTCACACATATGAAGTATGCGTAGTTGGTTCACCGAACTAATGGTTAAAGTTAATACGAAAATCTGGATTAGCAATTTAACGGA
>NC_090765.1:47857308-47874808 GCF_036898095.1 Palaemon carinicauda | reverse complement strand
GGTGACATAAGTCTCCTTATTATATTTTATATATGAAAGATCTATTTGAATGTTATTGTTCTTGAAATATTTTATTTTGATTGCTCATTATTTACTCTTGTAGTTCATTTATTTCTTTATTTCCTTTCCTCACTGGGCTATTTTTCCTTGTTGGAACCCTAGGGCATATAGCAACCTGCTTTTCCAACTAGGGTTGTACTTTAGCTAATAATAATAATAATAATAATAATAATAATAATAATAATAATAATAATAATAATAGTAATAATAATAATAATAATAATCCGTTAACAGATAAGACATTTTTTGCTGCTGATGGTCGCAGACAATTAGGGCATGGGTGCTCCACTTGGTCTCGAAAATTGCGTTATAACTTCGTGACCTTCAATAACACTTCATTTTACGAGAACGTGGGTCTCGGATGAACTACTTCTGGAGGAAGGTGAAATTATACAGAGAATTTAATAAAGGGAAAACTGATATGGTTTACGTTTGATATTTATAAATTTTACGAGTGAGAGAGAGAGAGAGAGAGAGAGAGAGAGAGAGAGAGAGAGATTCAAATTAACAAAACAATTGGAACCGATCGCTTTAAGTTTTATATACACATTCGATTCATTATGTAATACCGAAAGATTAAATTATTGGTAAAAATTGGCCTTTAAAATGTATTACTAATAATGGTAATGGTAGTAAAATGATAATACTCAAAATGATAATAATATTTGAGAATAAATATAAGAAGATATATTAGTAAAATCTAGAAAAACCTATCAGTTATTGGATTCATGTGTCAATATAGATAATTGATTGATTTTATATTCTTTGTCATTTTTGTTTTAATTTGGGAATACTGTACACGGGTTAAATCAGTACTGTTACCTAAACACTGCAAACAATTTTCTCACACAAATACCTGGAAACTACTGTTTTCTTTAAGTATACATCATAGGCGATAAATGAAAGTAGAATCAAAGAGACTTAGTTATGAAGATAGCTTTGACATGCAGATAGTCCGAGTATGATCCAAACCATAGAACTTGATTATCCTTGAGTTTTAAAGCATTGTGAAAATCTGTTAATCAGTTTTCAACAGACAGACAGAGTTCTAATGAAACATCTGACATCTGTTATAAAATTTTTTTGAGACAATCTCCATCACAGAAATGACAGGGTTCGTTAAACTGGCGTAGAATGATAACACTTTTTTTTTTCTCTTTCTCTCAGTGAATCGACCAAAGATTAAATTTCAACTATTTAAAATTAGGATATATGACGTTTTCGAATGTTTAAAATATCATAAAACTTATTATTTATAAAAGTAAAAGACCTTGCTGGGAGATAGATCGTTAAACACTCACGTCAGACAACGTAGACAATGATAAAATCCACTTCTGAAAGTTAATGTTATATTACAAATAAACAACAAAATTGGTTGAAAAGAGTTGCCATCATGATATCTTTGGTAACTGAACAATCTCCAGCTGCTGACGCAATGTTTGCACAAGTGATTGCACTTTTGTTAAATGCAAGATATATCGCAACCTTCCGAGCTGGGAGTGAGTTATCACTTGTTCGGGTCTGATGTGATGTCAGAAAGTATTACAAATTTTTTTTTCTTCTAGGCCCTTATGTCGATGGCAGTTCGAATTGGAGGAAATAAATGATATAGGCTTTTGTAAAGTAAGTTTTTCAGCTTATTAAAGGTTCTTCTAATCAAAATTTGAGTTGTCATAAGTAAAAAATTGAAGGGAACCACGAATTGATATTTGCCTAGTGAAGGGTAAACCACAGCTTCATATCAATGTATGAAAAAAATGATAAGGATTACCTCTGTTCGATACACTTGTGTTTCTTTACATCTATCTATGTATGTGTCATTCGTCACTGACCAAGTTATTCTATTATACTAGGGTACGCGATCAGTCAAAAATGATGGCTAAATATTTAGATAGATATGCACGCACACCATCTCACCAGGGTATGATTACTCCTATCTCCCTTATCCGCAGGACGTGGAGAGCTTAGCGTGACCGGAAATATATATGTATATGTATGTATATATATAAATATATATATATATATATATATATATATATATATTCTTTATTATATAGGGAAGATAGTACAAACCAGCCTTTTACCTGCTATAGAATTTTTAAAAGGAAGATAGTTTACGTATATATATATATATATATATATATATATGTATATTTATTGTTGTTACTCTTCTTAGAATATTTTATTTTCCTTTTTTCCTTTCCGCACTGAGCTATTTTCCCTGTTGGAGCCCCTGGGCTTATAGCATACTGCTTTTCCAACTAGGGTTGTAGCTTAGTAAGTAATAATAATAATAATAATAATATATGTATGTATATATATATATATATGTATATAGCCAAACACTTGTTCTTTATTATATAGGGAAGATAGTACAAACTAGCCTTTTAGCTGCTATAGAATTTTTAAAAGGAAGATAGTTTACGTGTATGTGTATATATATATATATATATATATAGCCAAACACTTGTTCTTTACTATATAGGGAAGATAGTACAAACCAGAATTTCACCTGCAATAGAATTTTTAAAAGGAAGATAATTTACGTATCAATGAAGCAAAAAAAAAAATGTGTTTTATTTTGATTGCTAATCAATGTCACGAATGACTTAATGAGGCAATCCCCCACTAGGTATCGCCAGCAAGGTGTCGTGACTTGCCTGTTCCAAAGCGAGAAGTTTTTTTTTTTTTTTTTCTGGTGCTTGCCCAACGAGGCCATCTTTAATTATCACGTCCATGCAAGAACTAACGCACGCCAGCGATGGTGGTAATGGCGCAGGAAGTACAGAGCTCGAAACCTGGATTCTCTACTTACAACGGTTCAACGGAACAAGACCATTAAGGTAGCGGGATTACTCTGGGAGTAGCTGGAGTGATGGGATTTTACTCTGTAACGTCTCCTGTAGTCTCATCTGTCCTCTCCTCTCTCCTTTCCTTCTGGTTTCTTCTATTATTATTATTATTATTATTATCTGCATCCTTAGTTGGAAAAGCAGGATGCTATAAGCCCAAGGGCTCCAGCAGGGAAAATTATCCCAGTGAAGAAAGGAAATAAGGGAATAGATAAGCTTCAAGAGAAGTAATGAACTATTCAAACAAAGTATTTTAAGAACAGTAACAACATTAAAACAGATATTTTATATATAAACTATAAGAAGTGACATAGCCTGTTCAGCACACACATACATACATACACACACATATATGCACACACACATAAATTATATATATATATATATATATATATATATATATATATATATATATATATATATCTCGCTGTAATCCTACTGAGTCCCAAGGTCCCTTTCATCTTCTTGAATCTTGTAAAGATGGCAGAGGGACACTGACCTGTCTCTACCACCAGGCCAGATGTCACAGTTTTCTTTCTGCTCGTACTGCGTACCCAGAAATTCCAGAATTACTTGTTTCCAGTCCTCGGGAATTACTTTGTTCCCAGTCCTCGGAATTATTTTGTTCCCAGTTCTTGGGAATTATTTTGTTCCCAGTTCTTGGGAATTACTTTATTCTCACTCCTTGGGAATGACTTTATTTCCAGTCCTCGTGAATTACTTTATTTCCAGTCCTCGTGAATTACTTTGTTCCGAGTCCTCGTGAATTGCTCAGTTCCCAGACCTCATTGGTTCCATGTCTTTATTTACTTCATGGCGTTTCCTGTGTCATTTCCCTCATCAGCTCATCCGTCTTAAAAAAAAACCAGTAGTGAGAAGAAGGTTGATTAACGCAAGACCTTTCCTCCCATTAGACGATAAGTGGGTTAATTACCTTTCCGCTTTTCGGTCAAGGGAAGGTTCGGGGGGGGGGGGTGTTTGGTGGTCAGGGCACTTTCTTAGCTGTGACAGTCATATTTGTTTTATACCGTAAAAACTCGAATTGCTGCAGTGTCTTTGATTTATATTTTACTATGTAAACTCTTCAACTCCATGAAGCGTTATTAATTCGCATGAGATCAGCGAAGGATTTCCCAACTGATTATAGTCAAACCATTCTGTCGTGGCCGCTGAAAAGAGCTCATTTCCGAAAGGTATCGTGTTCGAGTGTAAACACTTGGTTCATTTTCCCTTGAAGGAATCACTCTTTGGAGACAAGTCGAAAACCTTTGAAAAACAACGATAAAGCCAGATTAAAAGATTAGGCACCCCATATCCCTCACTCTTTCTTTACAACTGTACTAAATCGTCTAAATAAAATCATCTTTACAATACTTCCTTGGATATTGTCTTTTCTGCTGGTACACTATAAGATATATATATATATATATATATATGTGTTAAAAACGGACATCAAAGCATAAACAATGCTTGTAATGACACTGGAAGGGTTTCTTTATCTCCAAACTTATGGCGGTCGGGTCACATCTGTCAATCAATTGTCATCCAGCTTATAAGATTAGGATTTCTTAAAGGAAGAGTCAGTTTAATCTTTGAGGTATCTTTTTCCCACCCACCCTCTCTCTCTCTCTCTCTCTCTCTCTCTCTAGATAATATATATATATATATATATACTGCTTATATATACATATATATATATATATATGTATATATATATATATAATGTATATATATATATATATATACTGTATATATGTATATATATATATATATATACAGTATATATATATATATATATATAAGTAGATGGATGAATGAAGAAATGTTGAGTTGAAAGCTCAAGATAAAGAAGAATGTCGAAATCTAACTGAGGCCCTTTACGTCAATAGGCGTAGGAGAAGATGATATATATATATATATATACACGTATGTATATATATACACATATGTATGTATATATATATATATATATACTGTATATATATATATATATATACATGTATACATATATATATATATATATATATAAAAGTATATATATATATATATATGTAT
The DNA here is from genome assembly GCF_036898095.1 of Palaemon carinicauda. Lineage (NCBI taxonomy): Eukaryota > Metazoa > Arthropoda > Malacostraca > Decapoda > Palaemonidae > Palaemon > Palaemon carinicauda. The sequence goes on along the minus strand of NC_090765.1, from coordinate 47,869,841 downwards.
ATAAGCATATATATATATATATATATATTGTAAGAAAGCATTATAACTTCTTTTAACTTTTCTTTATAATAAAAGCATAATAAAAAGTAAATAGTCAATCATGTTCAATTAATTTTCCTGTCTTTTTTGTTTCCTATTTGATTCAATTGTTTTCCAAAATCATAATATTCAGATATAAGGAAATTAGTAGTCTTAAATTCATATATATATATATATATATATGTATATATATATATATATATATATGTATATATATATATATATATATGTATATATATATATTGTAAGAAAGCATTATAACTTCTTTATACTTAGCTTTTCTTTATAATGAAAGCATAATAAAAAGTAAGTATTCAATTATGTTCAATTAATTTTCCCGTCTTTTTTATTTCTCATTTGATTCAATTGTTTTCCAAAATCATAATATTCAGATATAGGAAAATTAATGATCTTAAATTCACGAAATACTTTATTTGGAATGATGCAAAATTAAATCCTAAGTAATTGAATAAATACAATATATATCGATAGCCCAACTTCAAAATATTTAAATTATAAGAATTTTATTTGTTTGTACATAGTTGATTTTGACCTAACATGTATAGTATATAAATTTCATTCCTCATCAGAGGAATCCAATTCAACAATAAAAGACTGTAACAAATGTTCTACAGAAAGGTCTGCTTCCATATCTTCCTTTTGAAGTATTTCAGCGTGCCTCACAGCATTAGCCCAATTTTCTCTTGTTACACTATTCAGAGCTTCTTCTAATAACGATTTTATGTCTTTCATTTTGAAGTTGTTCTTTTTGATACATACTGCTTAACTGCCCCCCAAATCAACTCTATGGCATTGTACTGGCAAGGATATGGAGGCAATCTTACCACTTTATGGCCTTTTTCCAGGGCCATATTATCTATTACGTAGTTTTTTTCTTGGCATTCAGTCAAAGACTTGACCATCGTTATTAATTCATTTTTAGTAAAGTAATCTTTTGGGTCTTTTCCCTTTTTAATAAGCCATTCTTTAATCAATGCTTTCCTATCTGACATTGTTGGGGGCTTATCAGTTCTCACCGAATGATAGGAAGCATTATCCATGACAATTACTGATGACGGAGGAATGTTTGGTAGTAATTTTGATTTGAACCAGTCTTAAATACGTCATGGTTCATTTGCTTGTGGTAATACCCGTCATTTTTTGCTTGAAAAATTAAAGCATTTGGTATAAATCCATCTTTGGTGCCAGCATGAACAATTATGAGTCTGTTGCCTTTGCCACTTGGAGGATTAACACCTGTTGCCTTTTTCCCGCTTTTATCCAATCAGCATTTTCCCCACACAATAATTTTGATTTACCCAGGTTTCATCTAAATAAAAAAAGGGGGGATCTCCACTTTCTTTCACTTTCTTAATTTTTCGAAAAAAAACCGTTCTTGCACTTGACACTTCACTTCACTTTCTAAAAGAAATTTCCTTCCATTGACTTTAGCATGAATGAAACCTATATAATGTAGCACTTTCCTTAGAGATTCTTTGCATCCATTAAATGGAATATTTACTTTAACTTCCGCCAGTATTTTTTCAAGGGTGGGGATTTCATTTCGTGCATAAAAAACTTAACACTGTTCTTCTTAAAACACATTTATCAAAGTCGTCTAGAGCAGTCACAGGACAAGGATGAAGCCTAATTCTTTCTTGAAATTTCGGTTTTCCAAATCTTCTTGCGTGACTCGTCCCTCCTTGATGATTCGAGGTACTGTTCTTTCAGGAACATTTGTGGTTTCAGAAGTACGGATACATGCTTTGGTGACATCAGTAAAAGGGCCGCGGTTCATCTTCTCTTTTGTGAAATACTTGTACACACTGTGTACTATTTCCCTGGCATTGGGACGGAGAACACGGTTTGGAGATGTTTCCATGGTTTATGTTTGCTAGATAATGCATTCTCTGTCTCAAACACTACATTTTATACCCCAAGATCTACCATTCAAGGGATTAAATATAGCTCGCTGATATTTGCTACATAAATTTACCTTGAGACCTCCAAGGACAGGTCAGTCGGATTTCAAACTTCCCTTCTGTGCGAGTCCTATTAAAACGGTAGGATAAAACTGGCAAATATCCTTGGATTATGATTTTGGGGGACATGTACTTGGTTGTAATTATCCTTATGGAAATGAATACCTTACACTGTTAAAAATATGCCGAAAAAAACGGTAAAAATCCAGTAATAAGTGTTGCCAGGCATTTACCGTCTAATAAATGGAAATATTGACGTTAAATGGTGATATTATGACCATCAAGCCTTAATAACATAACAGGGTAGAGTAAAAATTACTCTCTCCAATATTTTACTGAATTAGGGCGATGAACAGTATATTTTTACGGATAATGTCCGATTAAAATTACGCTTATTTAACAGCGTACCTAATGAAATATATACTGTATGCTCGACAAGAATAACAGGAGAGAGAGAGAGAGAGAGAGAGAGAGAGAGAGAGAGAGAGAGAGAGAGCGCAGATTTAATCTTGTCTTAATCCAGTGAGATTAGTGAAAAAGGTGAGGATGCACCCTGGGTATACCTTTTTTTATAGCTTATTCTCACTCAGTTTGGATGGCTCGTCTCTAACCGCAGTGTTCATTTTTCCTTAAAGTGGTCGAAATATTTTGACATGGGTACGCTGTACAGGGGAACAGAAATCGTCTCAGCGGCCACGACAGAATGGTTTGACTATAGTTCTTTCTCATTACAAAACTATGGGCGATTCCTTTTTTGCATTAATGGTGGGCTTCTCATAGATGTAGCAGCCTGTGTCGTGAAATTCAGTGAAATATATACATGCCCTCTATCTACTTATTAATATATGTAAAACTGTATTTGTAAACATTGGTAGGAAAACTTTATAAAAGAACAGACCTTTTAATAAGCACCATGAAGATTAAATCACACCAGCTTCTTCACTGTTATCTCCAGTATTTTTCGTTAGCAGTCTCTAGCAACATCAATGCCCTACGATTACGTGGTTTATTGACGCCTGAGAGTGAATGGCTACAAATAATCTACGAAGCTTTTGATTTAGCAGCCACATACCCGATGGAAATCTTCCATTTAGTACACTAGCGACACGTGATTGTAATGTGTGCTGTTCTCGACTTATTATCTTGGAGGATGCTATTCTGAGTAAAATTTGACCTCGTTGTGTCTCGTCAGCTCTTCGTTTCTATACGCTTGGTGGTGTCTCCATTTAAACTTTTGTATTTGCCAGTGTGTTATGATCTTTTCAATTTCACAAGTAACCAAGATAACTTTGGACTAAAGATAAGCAGTTTTCGGTATAGATGGTGGTACTCATGTATATGAATATTTATATGTATATATTCATGTACTGTACACACGCACACACATTATATATATATATATATATATATATATTATATATATATACATACATACATACACACATTCATACATACATACATGAATAGATATATTTATATATATATATATATATATACATTATATACAGTATATGTATATATACACATACACACACACACACACATATATATATATATATATATTTATATATATACAGTATATTTATATATTTGTGGGTTTAAAATATATAAGAATCATATCACTAAAGAGGGTACTGTTTGGCTTCATCTATAAGCCCCAGAATGAAGCCTTAAATAGTTATCAAAATTTCAAGAAAATGTATTTCACCTTAAGAAGGTGAAATTGGAGATCTGAGGGAAGGTGCCGATGTTGTTCCTGAATATTCAACAGAAGATCTTTTCTTCTTATTCTCCTGATGGATTTCAGAATGTCCAAAGAGGCCTATATAAGAAGTATTTTTCATCATTTGCTATTTAAATCTAAAACAGGTGTATGTGTTGAAAACATGTTATCATTTGGAAGACAATTTTCTGTTGGTGATATCACATAGGTAATTGATAATCTCTTATCGTTGTTTCCCAAATGCGTCAACGTATTACCAATGGATATATTCATAAACCGCTTTTCGGATTGAGTCACCAGAGGGGAGTCACTGTCTAGCTCCTGGTTAAATTTTTCAGGACTTCTTATATGGGGTTAATTAGATAAAGAAATAGACCATCAAAATGTTCATTTTAATCATATATACAGTATATATATATATATATATATATATATATATTCAAATAAGCCATATATATTTTTGATACGTTAATGCCTGAGGCTCTGATCCCGAGGTCGTTAAGAGAATCCAGATATTAATGTATCAAAAATATATATGGCTTTATATATATATATATATATATATGGGTCATGGTAGCAATTTTTTTTGAGTGCCAGCATCTACTGAGGTAAAAAAAAAAACTTCAGTTGTATTGAGTTGATAAGAAGCCAGAAGATTAAACTTCTGGTACTATCTCTGCAAAGGGAAAGACACACACACACACACACACCACACATATATATATATATATATATATATGATTATTGTTTAACAGTAGATCCGAGTGGATTAATTGTTAGATTGAAATCCACGTTCTAGAGAGAGAGAGAGAGAGAGAGAGAGAGAGAGAGAGAGAGTATGGAAGCCAGCGAAGAGAGAAACTCCCGGACATCAAAGCAGAATACAAAATAAAGGAACTGTCTGGTTCGAACACTTTGTCATTACATGTATGCAAGTCTCTCTCTCTCTCTCTCTCTCTCTCTCTCTCTCTCTCTTAGGAGTGACTCGACGTTTCGCTTCAGTTCAGTTCCTGTTTGTTATGATCAAACGCAAGTTTTTACAATAGGCAACAGCTGTTTGGGGATTCTCTCGTCCGGCGGGCCAATTCCCTCATGATGTTACTGTGAAAGACGGAAACACAAGTAAAAGTTTTGCTTTCGAAGATAAAAGGAAAACTTCGTTAAAATCAGAATTGCGTCAAAATAAACAATATTTTATCTTGCAGGGGTCACTGTAAATACTATTGCATTGCGGGTGATTGTTTAATATTCTAGCAATGTTTTCTCCTTTAGTCGTTGTATTAGCATTCGGCGTGTGTCCTTCGTTGGGATGATAGCCAGAATATAATCCTACAAAATTGATGAAGTGAGAAAGGACTGGGCATTAAAAGGGAGTTTGAATCGTACGTCAGGCAGCGCGTGATTCAAGAGTGGTTTGCCTACTGACACACTGAGAGAAGACTGGTTTGCGAAATTCATCCCTGGCGAAATATGTCTCCATTTTCAATACGATATATATGTTTTGAAATTCACAAGAACATCTCATCGGCTTTTTTATATCAGCCTTGTTTAAACAGTAAACTATTGAATACTGTTATCCAAGCATATGAATAATCATGTTTTTATGGCTAGGAACCAAGATCAGTCCATTGTTTTCACTCTTCAAATGACCGTTATCTCTGGCACCTAAGACCCTGTTGCAAAAGGGAGCTCAAATCATTTCACTTCCATCGTATAGATTTGTGTTTTTTCTCCTACAACAGTCACCTAATGTTGCCAAAGTATCATTATTAGATGGAATAAAGCAATTATGATTTATCTCTGATGTACTGTATAGGATGCACCCCCCTCCTTACAAGAGGAAAGTTAAGTTGGAACTCGAACCTTAATGTTAGATTCTTATCCAACTGTTTAGATATAATTCGTTTTCAAAGTAATATTAATTTGAATATTAAATTTCCTTTCACTTTTTGGAGGAATGTTAAAGACCTTTGTAGCAAGCGTGTAAGTGAATCGAGCTTTTGTCTATATAATATCTTGATATTTAATCTAAGAACATGTTATAAAACTGAATTCATAAACTCCTAATGTAACATATTCTTTACAAACCCAAAACATGAATAGAAATAGCAGATTTGCATCCACCCAAAATATGTATTTAAATTAACATTGCATTATGCCAATAAACCTGATAAATTAGCACATGTTACGCAAATAAATTTACACGTGTTAATACAAATGAATAATTTCCTTGGATGGTTCACATTGTTGCATACATTCATTCATACGTATGCTGTATGCATACCACCCAGCAAATAGACCATGACGGTGTTATTCTCACAGGAATTGAGCAATAAATCTTACTAACTCTGATGTGATTAGCGGAAGTTGTGGTAACATTTTTACACACACACACAACACACACACACACACACACACACTTACATATATTTGTGAAATTTGCATGAATGATGGAAATGCCATCTGACAAAAAAGTGATTACATGTTTTGATTTAGCAAAAATAAGACGTTGTCAAGAATAAAAGTTCAAGGGATGGATGAACTCAAATTGAAATGACGAGTACTGAATTATCACGTTAGCTTATATATATATATATATATATATACACATATACAGTATATATACATAAATGTATACATAGATATATATACATATATATACATACATATATATATATATATATATAGTCTTTCAATTATCTCGCATCTTTTGTCCGATTTGTCAATGTTATGTGCGTGCAATACTCTCTCTCTCTCTCTCTCTCTCTCTCATTGCCTGCTGATAACACCTTGCACGGATGATCATGAACTGTGAAATGTTTAGGCACGAGTGCGAGTATGGACACGCAAGCGCACATGCGTACTTCAGGCACAAAAGCCTCCAAACTTCAGTATGAAGTAAAGCTCAACAACGCTTTAATTAGTTTGCGAATAAAAATATATATTTCACTAACTTTAAACATTTTTATATATAATTTATTATATGTATTAAGAATATGAACGTGGTATTTGTCCAATGTTAGAGGACGAAAATAAAATGTAGATATCCAATTTAATTTCATTATTTTTAAATTTCATTTTACTCATAAAGGAATAAAAAAAATTTGAAAGAATGTTCCCTCTCGCATCATTAGAAAATGACCCGGAAGTGCGTCCATTTCATTAAGAGAAACCGGCTCTTGATTTTGCCTGCGGGTTGTACATGCGCCCTACCTAACTTCCGTCCGGGAGTCTTCTTAGAAATGAATTCTTCCTTAGTTTTTCGTTTCACTCAAGAAAGTCATGTATGTATATTTATGTATATATATATATATATATATATACATACATATATATTATATATATGTATATTTATATGTATATATGCATATATATACAGTTTATATATATATATATATATATACAGTATGTATATTTATGAATATATGTGTATATATATATATATATATATACATATATATATATATATATATATGTATATATGTGTGTGTGTGTATATATCCTTCTATCTATCTATCTATATATACACTATATATATATATATATATATATACATATATATGTATGTATATATATCATTATTGAGTCTCATGATTGATGAGCACATCCTCTCTTACCGAGCAAATAGACGTAGGTTCGTCTTCAAGACGAGGACGGATATATATATATGTATATATATATATATATATATATATACTGTATATATAAACGTGTGAAAGTTTTAACTGAATACATTTATTTGTAATAAAGATTTACAAAACTTGAAGGTCTAAAACTAGTCGAGGTTTGCGAGGTGGACCACTGAATATCCCAACTGTCTCTTTAATGGGATCCTCTTACAACATACCTGTAGGTGTTCTGCGTTCTTTTCATTTTCTTTTCTAAATGTTTGTAAGTTAGTTTGTACTATTCCCGTGGCGAATTTAAAGTTTTTATAGCTGTGCTACTACTATTGAAAATGTCATGAAAGTATATGATGTAAAACTGGTCGGGATTCACAAAGGGTTTTAATTTTCTTATGTCTTTTTCTTTTGATCATGTGTTCCTGTGAGTTTTTTTTCTTATAAATACATGTATATAGATACACATAAATCTATATATACACATATATATATAGATACACAACACATATATATGCATATATATATATATGCATATATATATATGCATATATATATATAAGAGAGAGAGGAGAGAGAGAGAGAGAGAGAGAGAGAGAGAGAGAGTGTTACTGTACGCGGGGCAACGTCGAAGGTCGTCCTTATAGATTAATTTCGTCGAACGGATGCAAATTTTAAATACTAACGGAGAATATACGAATAAGTCATCGTTCACAATGATATTAACTGAGCACGAACAATATTCCCCTTTACGTGAATTGTTTCATAGCCATCCAAATAAAACATTTATGAAAGGAATGAAAAATACAGCGCTTTGAATTACAAAATGCAAATGAATAAAATGTGTTTGAAATAAGAATGAATCTGTTTGAATGTTAAAGGTGACGTAATGAAGCCCGATAAAAGCCCAACCAATAAAGATGTAATTTCCTAGAACAAGCCCAGAGAACTGGACTGGTGGAGAAGGAAAATTGCATAGTCAGTTATTTCCTAATGCAACGCACTTTCTAGTATCAGCATCCTGGTTTCATCTTCCTTCATGAGGAGGGCCGTTGCAGAACTTGAAGTGTCAGCTTGAACCTAGTTATGCTTAGCATGACCAAAGGAAGGACACGACAGTTGGATGAGAGAAGAAGTAATAGTTCCCCTTTTGAGTGATAAATAAAAATTATGTTGCTCTTCCCTGCATTTTTTGCCTCTTTCTCCACCTCCTTACGAATTTTTCTATTCTTTTCTATCTTCTCTTCTCCTTCTTCTATTGAACTAGTGACCAAAATATATATTTGATATTCAAAAGAGAAACGAGATTTATGCCTTTGTCCTCAAAATATTATTTAGGTTTTATCAATATGGGTCAGTTTCCCTCGCTCCACCCTTGGCGACGCCCATCTGGAACCAAAAGATGAAATATTTTAGGTTTTTTGCAGAATGCAGGTTTCTAGGTCTCATAATTCCCCCAAACAAGGAGGAAATCTGTATTGAAAATAGGAGACTCGGTACAGACGCATTTTGATGAAGAAGACAAAGGAAGGCGTTACAAATAGCGAGGCAGATTCATGCGGACCCAAAGTGGGCTGCTCTGTCTAGATAATGAAAATTTATTTGGATTTCGAAGAAAGGTCTAATTTGATGATTCTGAATTTTCTCTCGTATTTTCTATTTTTTTTTCTTGCCCCTGATTAGTACTTTTATAAGTCAATAGTGTGGTTATATACAATTATGTAATTTTTTTTAATAGAGAAAATGAATATTTTATTTGCTTCATCTTTCATATTCATACTGAGTACTATTTTTATTTTTGTAGTTTATTATGTATATATATATATATATATATTATGGGTAGGGGCGGGTCCGGGTGTTGGCTTATTTTTGTGGATGGCTATCTAGGTGTTTACGTATATGATAGACATGCATTATGTGTAAAGGTATAGTTACCGATGACAAATTGATATAGAAATAAGTGTTTATTATATAAGAAAGACTAACATTTTTTCCCCTGTGAAGTTTATTAGCAGACATTAAATGCAGATGATACGAGAAACGAATGATGTAAAAGCGTGTAACAACTTTCGGGTGAAGGTGAGATGAAGGAGACCAAGGCGTTGCAGTGTGCAGGTTCTGTATAGAAATTACTCGTAGAAATTACTCTTGAGCATTTTGTCTCTATCAAAATTGGGCGAAAATCTTTGCTCCGTAGAGTTAATTGAAGTTAGAAGAACAGAATTTCAATGCTTTATAAGAAGGAATCCAAATTTGGAGATTGAATGGAACACTGCGTTTAAAACGAAACCGATGACAGACAAGGAAATAATGGGAAGATGAGGAAATTGGAGCCTGTTCAAGTCAGAAAGAACGACACAAATGATAGGAAATTTATGAGATGAATGAAATAAATATAATAGAAGGAAATCAATAAGAACGCAGATATAAAATAAGATAAAGGACGGGAGAAAATGAGGGATAAGAAAAAGAATTAAAGAATAATAGTAAGAAGCGACAGTCAATGCCGAGAGCCAGCCAGAGAACTTATGACCCAATAACGGCAGAGTGGGAGAGGAAGAGGCCCCTCCCACCTCGCCCCCCCCTCTCCCACCTCTGCTGGCTGTGAGTGTGCCTGTGTATTCATAGGACTTTCTAAACGCACAGCTGAAGTTTGATAACCCCCACCCCCGGCCCTAGCCCTCTCATCGTAGCATGCTCTGGTGGGAGTGGGTGGTTTTAAAGGCGGGGTTGCCCAGGTTTCCCTGTCCGTAATATCACTCCGCGAGATGTGCAGGGGCATCCCTCCTAGCTAGTTCGTCGTACCCTGTTTCTAATTGATTAATATTTTGTTTTTAAGGTATATTAATGAATGAAGGCAGTAAGGCTATACGATATGTTTCCGTAATTATAATAGATTTTCTGTAATATGCATTGTCACAGAACACTAGCTATCTATAGTTTTCTGTATCTGTATGGGAATGTTGCTTGATTTGATAACCTACACATATTCAGTTGTCCTCTCTCTCTCTCTCTCTCTCTCTCACTCTCTCTCTCTCTCTCTCTCAGTAATGTTATGATTTTTTTCTCCAAGTATATAATGCTGTAAATTCATGCCTCTGAATATCTGTATTTTCTCCTCAAGTGTAAGCTAATCCCAAGATCTTACAGACTGTAACTAGTCCATGCTTTCGTATTGAGATGCCCAGCTCGTAAAGGCATCCAGACGGTTTGTGGTAGATGTCGAGCGCTGAATATCGAACAGCTATTAATAGAGATAAAAGATAAATCGCGAAGAGTAAGTTTCCTTGAAAGTTTGGAGAAACCACGTCTCCTCACGCTGAGGAGATATGATGTTTCGAGATTTGGTGGAATGCACTGCACTCTTTCTCAAATTGTTGTTTTATTCAGTATTGAAGTATTGAGTTCCTTAACGTTGCCTTACACTTCAGGAATGACATTTTTTTATGTTAAATTTTTTACGTTTTAAATTTATTAATAATTTTATTTCTCAAATGCTTGGTCACTTTCTTGATTTATCGATATGAACAGATTTAAGTACTAACGTTTCCTTGTAGGTGACATTTTTAACTTTTGTCCTTGTTAAAGGTTATCGAAGATCAGCCTCTTAAGTTATAAGGAAGACCTAGGAGTCTGAGAGCACTTGAGAAGGAGAATGTGGCACGAATTTTAATGTAGACACGAGGGACGGATTATATTGATTTTTAAGGCCTAGTTTAATCATTCATCATGTTAGGCTTTTAATTTGAAATGTTCAGGATGCGATAAGAATTATAACGATAAATCTAATGTTCAGTAAATCCTTTACAGAACCAATGAAAATAACTATTCCTTGAGAATCTGGATCATTACTTCATTTGCGCATTATGATCACAATGATTATCAACTGAAGACAAATCTTCAGTTGGGAAAAGTTAAGCCTTTATGTGGTTAGCTGCTGATTAGATCGTGGGCAAGGAAGTAGGCAGAATTTGATTGATAAGAATATTAAAATCTATAATCTTGAAGAGATATTTACTGCTTATTCTCAACTGAACCAGCTAACTTAAGATTCAATTTACAGCGCAAAGAGCCTTAAAAATAGATTTAACAAAGTGAAAGGTTTATAAATTTGATAAATATACGTTTATCGTTAAAATGAAGAGAGAGAGAGAGAGAGAGGAGAGAGAGAGGAGAGAGAGAGAGAGAGAGAGAGAGAGAGAAACTAACAGTATATCAATAAAGCCTATAAAAAAGAGTAATGGGTGTTCACCCATTTGTCATCCCTGCATGATGAAAAAAGAAAGTCATCACTAACATGACAGCGTTTGAGACCAACCCTTTCGCATAAAATTTCATGGAAATTGATCTGAACTATGATAGGCTATGGAATACTTTACTAACAATAGGATTCCGATTAGTGGCACAGGAAAATTGTATAAAATCTGACTAGGATGTTTTTTTCTTTATTTTTTTTTATTTAAATACATGATAAAATGGAGAGACATCAGAAATGACAGGATCTGTAAATATTACGCTTGGAGATGTATCAAGTTATATTTTGTTGAATAATAATTAGGCATTGATGATAAGTTACTCCAAGAAACCTTTTTTCTACTTTGACTTGTGTTAGAAAATTTCATAAAAATTTGTTTTGTTCTTTGACTTGTGTTAAAAAAATCTTAAAAATCTCTTTTTCTACTCTAACTCATGTTGAAAATTTCGTAAAAAAAACTACATTTCTATTTTATTACGAATAAATGAATTATTATCTTTAAAGAATTTAAATTAATCTAAAATAATTTTGCAAAAGTAATTTTGGAATTTGGAACAGACTGCAATGAGTGTCTCCTTTAAACGGAAAGAGATGAGAGAAATTGTTACAGCTTCCGTCTTGATTACATCTGTGATGAAATCTTCGCATGATATAAAAAAAATAAATAAAAAGAACCTGAATTTCATCAGTTTACTCTGTGGTTTTCCCGTTATTCTCTGGAAACTGTTTACCCAAACAAACATTAAAAGCAAGCAGTATGTTGCAGCATAAACGGTGAGGAAACCAAGTAAATGCTATAATGATAGGAGGTTCGGAGATAACATCTCGGGAATGACAAGCCATTACGGGAGATATGACATTACATCATCTTAGTGACTTTTTCTCTAATCACCTGTATTACGAGAGGAAGAAAT
>NC_090765.1:47846714-47851808 GCF_036898095.1 Palaemon carinicauda | reverse complement strand
AACAAAACAGTTAGGACTGATATATAAAAATCATAAATTAGGGATAAATAAATAAGGGGAAAGAGTTCACAAAAACAAAGAGGAAAAACAGGACACAGCTATCAAATAAAGACTCGGGAGAACTGCAAACACTTTTGCAATGTCTAAAACATTAATCTTTTTGGGTGAAGAAAATTGTCAAGTCTGGTGATATCTAACTTTTGTAAGAAACTAATTACACGAATTTAAGGAAAGCGAAAAACTAGAGAAAACACGCGATTCTATTGAATAACTGTTTACATCTTGGAAAAGTATAAATGAATGCAATATAACAGCAAAACATTGATAAAACAATGCAGCATGCTCAGATATAGGGAATAATAAATATTGCTAATTACAATTACACTCTCATTAAATCTAGGAATGAAATGATGCTGGGTCAAGATATCGTGCACTTTTGAAACTGGGAGAGTTGAGAGTTTGGGTGGTTATTATTAGCTTTTTTGTTAAGTAAAGTATATAACAATTCTATAACCACTATTTTGAATCTATCAATAGAAGCTATGAAAGTAGGTAACTTCCCAGAAACTTCAGATTAAACGAAGAGGGTCTAAACGTGTCACAGCAATTAAGAGAATCTACAATGCCAGTGTCCTGGATACAAAAGAAAGAAGAAACAGACTACACAATATATATATTTACACTGCACCAACATGGTGATATATGCACTTAACATCTACTCATCAATAAATAATAAATAGCAACATTTGATAAATAATCATAGCTTGAATATTCTCTGATAACAAAACACATAGGGGACATAAAAAACATTAACAATTTGTAACTGTGTGCTTAACCCATCAACGATCAGTTTCATTCATTTCAAATTGTCGTGACAATTGTTCATTGTACGTATACCAGTTAGCATATATTCTAATAAAAGTTTCCAATACCGCGATGCTATATCTAACAAGATTGTAGTAGAAAGTCTTTGAAAAGTTTAAGCACCTTTTGATGACACTAATTATTCTCTTTAACATTAAAAAATCTATTTTCAAACTAAACCTCAACAAAAATGGCCGAGACTTTTATTTTGTATAATAATGGAAGATTAACTACAATAATCCCATGCTCAAAACTATTCATAAATATGCAAGCAACATCCACGAAATAAATGCATTACTATCCGTAACAGTATTTCTTTAGGATGCACACGTTCTGTTGAAAAAAAGTAACAATATTGCAAACGCTCGAGCACTATATACAATTCATGTTCTGTTACATATTGCCATTTCATAAATGCGCAATCACATCTAATAACTTATTCTTAATTACCGTAAACAGACAAAACGGCCTTTTATTATTCCAGGAAACCCATAAGCAGTGGTGGACGAGCATTTACTGTACATATTTTTTTAATTGCAATGCTAATTTATAGTATGGCTTTTCAAAAAAAATGTGTTTTCAGTTTTTGATATCTTGATTGTATTATGTCATGGATAACCAACACCAAAACTTTACTGCTTTGTACTGTAAGTGTCATCTTTACGTTCACCATCGTAATGAGCAGTAACGAAGTATTGTAAGCCTTTTTTTAAACCAATGTAATATAAGATATGAGATCACGTTTGCTTTTAGCTGACAAAATCACAATTTCTGTAGTGTTGTACCCAAGATTGCTGACTTTGCAATTATATTTTCTTGATTATTTTTGTCAGGTTTCTTCCTTTGGAGTTTCAAATGCAAATAAATTAGATTTATTCAAGTCAATTATTTCTTTTCTTAAAATTTGACAGCGTTTAAACCAATTTGCAAAATCATGCTCCATATTATAAATTTTCATTATTGCAATTATAACCGTTTAAAAGATGCCATGATGTAGCTTCTTTAGACCAAAAAGCCACAACAAAGCTTTGTGCTTTTTTTTTTTGTGTTCAAAGACTCAAACGAAGTGTTTCGGGACAACAAATCTATCTAATGCACATAAATGATAAAATAGGTCACATTGATGGGTATCAGTTGTGACAGAGCAGCAGAGCTTTTAACAGGCGTCTACTACTAAAAATTAGAAAAATAGCACCAATTACATACCACTGCTAACTTTGTTCTTAGTTAGTGAAGTCTGGATTATTCCTCTGTAGAGAAATTTTTTAATTAAAAATTCGAAGCAAAACTTAAGAAACCTGCATTTCATTGCAAAAAAAACCATGAAGATTTTGTTTCCCTATGATTTAAAGAATGCTGTACTTTCAATTGTGACTCTGTGTATGTGTATTTAGGTATATGTGTAGGCTATGCTTGTGTTAGCTTATACAGTAGTGAATTAGTGAGAATGCTCTCTGCAATTTAATTGTGTCTGAGACTTTCAGATGGAGGTCTCAGTGGAATATATCTTCCTCTGAGATTATCCTGAAGTTGAAAAAGTAAGGGCTTGAATACTGCGCCACGGGCACTTGGTAATGGTACAGGAGAACCAGGTAAACTGCGACCACGATTAGTTCGAGATCCTATACCCCCTCGCTTTCTGTGTGACGAATCCTGCAGCTTCCTAGCTTCCAATGGTAGTGAATATGTCTCCAAGTGCGGCAACTGACTGAAGGCTGGAGGAAGAATCTGAACATAAAAGGGTGCATTGGGTGGGAGTGAATGAGAGACAGATTCAGTACCCTCATCCACGCTCACGTTAGTCACACTGCCAACAGAAAAAGAAATCGACTGCCTGTGCACAGGCTCATGGCTTGAATCCTGCTGAACATCTATGTGATACACCTGATCTTGTTGGCCAAATGATTGTGACGGGGTTGCCAGAAAGGGCTCTTGAACCTGTTCTGGTGGTTTCTTGACTTCTTCTGGCACATTCTGAATTGGAATATGTTGCTTGTTCTGTGAATTCCTTTGACTCCATGAATCTTGAGCATAACGAGATGGTGAAACAGGATTAGGTGCCCTACCCCGACCAACTATGGTTTCTAAAGGAGGAGGGTTGAGGTTTGGAAGTGGAGGTGAAGGAACGTTTCTGTCAAAACTAAGATGTCTAGTTCTGGGAGAGGCGGCTTCAGTTATGACTTGATCAAATGGAATTCGTCTTAGGACAGATTGTGAATTGTGTTGCCTTATCTGAGAGTTCATAATTGTAGCGAATTCCTTGGGAGGGGATTTTGCATCGGGTCTTGTAGATATTTCTGACGAAAGAGCCTCTGAATCTTCAAAGTGAACTCTCATGTGACTTGAACGTGGTTGGGGAGGAGCATCAACAGCTGTTGGGAAGTCCCTTTGAGGGTTTCCTTTACGAAAAGAATCAATAGGAATGGAAGATGGGATTTGAGAATTATGAGAATATGTGAAAACATTTGGATACGATGAAGAGAGTGAAGGGGCTATATTAGGGGCTTGGACCAGTGGAGTGCGATCACTCAAGTTAAAAGGGAAATGAGGTGGACACGATGAAGAGTTTCTGCAATTTACTCTGCTTTTATTTTCAGTAACAGTTTCAGGTCTGAACAAATTACCAGGAAAAGGATCAAGTACGAGTGATCTTGCGGCCTCTTTTTTATTAATCTCACCATCAATTAAGCTGTTGGAGTCTAGAATAGTTGAAATATCCTTATCAAGGTCTGTTTGAATGTGATGTGGTCTGTGAGTTGGTGGAAGAGGTCTTGGGGAATGTTCAGTCACTGGGAATAACCTGTCATCTTCAGAGGCAGTGTATGTTGCGCTTGTTCCAAGGGGAACTGGAAGATTTAGATGTTCAGACAGGGGCTTTCGTGATGACGAACTGGGCAAAGAAGATTTTATAGTTGTCGTGATAAGCGAGTCCGGACTATCTGATAATTTGGAAATTCCATCAGAAGTTAAGGGAGTGGTACTAGAAAAACCTTGTGTTTGGTCACCAACTGAAACCCCGTTAGTTCTAGGAGAAAATGTATTGTCAAAAATGCTCTTTTCTGTCATGTCTGAGTTGAGGGTAGTCACTCTGACTGTTGTTGAATTTATATACTCAACATGTGAACTGTGGAGAGTAGACAAGAGATTACCAGTAGCTTCAGAGGTTACTGAAAACTTGGGCTCATGTGGTGTTTTGGAACTCGATGTTTGAATTTTGGTATCAATGGCTTGGAGCTCACCACTGACTGTCGAAGATATACCTTCGATGGGCGTAAATGGAATGCTTTCAGGCGATCTCACAGCATCAGGTCTGTATCTATTACCATGTAGATGTATACCCATAGGTCTGTGAAGACCTCCAAGATTTGGAGCTGGTATGACATTAACTGGCTCTTCACTACTGACAGCAAAGTTGGTCTTTCCTATCTCCAAACCTGAATGTGAAGTAGTCTGGGCTTTCACGGGGTTGCCACTATACCTAGAAGGTTGGAGATTATTTGGTGGTCTTTGTCCCACTGACTGTAGAGGAGGTAGACGTTGTGGTCTGGATGCATCATAAATGCCAGGGGGATGAGCCAAGTGGTGGCGCTGTGGGAGTTCCAGAGGGACAGGAAGAGATGCCTGACCATGACCTGATGTGATAACACCTGTGTGGGTCTCTATGGGTGAAATAACTGGAGCAGGAATTGGCTGAGTAAGGTTAACTAGGCCATGTGTTACTTTCGTAAAGTTGAGGTGTGATTCTAAAATTGGTGCTACTGCAATATGTAGAGCAGCTTGCCGCACTTCATTCTCCGTCTCCTGTAAATAAAAAGAACAATAAATGAGAACTGGATTAATTTTGGCAAAATAACGAAACACATTACTATAAAATTACCCACGTACCTCTAATAATGACATCCAATTAATCCGAAACGATAACATCCCTCTTTAATTTCATAGTTACCTATGCAGCACTGTAAGCCTGTCATTAAAGAATCATAAATAAAAACAAAGTTTGTTGAAATCAGGTTTTGTGCTGACTCTTCACATAATCACCAATTATCAGTTCTTTGATTTTATCAGCCCTTTTGCTCTCAGGACTTATAACTAAGGAAAGATAGTTTGTAAATTATAATAACTAGTATAGTGAAAATTACTTCAATACAGCTCTGATAATTAAAAGAAACACAAAAACCAAGAGAAAGTAATGAGTGATTAACTTCAAAAGACATGATCTGGAATATTGAA
>NC_090765.1:47811714-47841714 GCF_036898095.1 Palaemon carinicauda | reverse complement strand
ACACAAAGGTATCAAAAAATGCAAAATATAATAAAAATACAAGAGATCGAAGTATTAATATTTAATCATTTCTTTATAAACATCAGAGAAGTCGTGATAACTAAACTATCCTATATCTGGCTATTCCATTGAAGGAAAAAATTGTAAGAAAACCATGATACATGAAATACTGAATAGATAATAGAAAATTATATATTTTAGATGTAAAGCTAAGAAAGAACTCAAGGCTGTGTTTAACAATCAAATGTTTCGAGTAGTTTTATCCTAAATAATTCCATCCATCATGATTTAAAATATCCCGTATCGTATGTCTACACGGCTTAATAAAAACTTTTTCACATGTATTTTCTAAGCAGTTAAGGCATAAATTCTTTCTCTCCCATATGAAAGTGTAAGATTTGAACTTAAATATCTTCATTTGTTGAGTATATTGCGAGATAGCAGAAAGGGGGAACAGAAAACCAGAAAAAAATGGACATAATGAAAAGGGTAACTTCTACTTGGAAAATTTTTCGATCGTACCACAGAAAGGTTCGGTGTCCCTGGTGACGAGATAGAGCTGGCCTCTGCCTTCCGCATCACTTGCGAAGTAACCCATGCTGCCGCAGGACTTGCAAGGGAAACAGTTACCTTTCAGGAAGGTCTCGTAGTCGCGGCAGACGAAGGCCGGGAACTTGCATTGGGGCACCATCGAATGCATGTAATACTTATAGCCCCTTCGGTGGTTGCACAAGTAGCGGCCGCCCTCTTCCGTAGCTGTTGGAGTGAAGACTTTACGTTAGCTTCAGTAGATAATACCAGGGTATTTTTATTTCTGGTTTGTGGGACTTTATAGAACCTACCCATTCCTATACTTGTAAATCATAGTTTGCATTTATTTTGACAGTAGCGTTGGTAAATGAATGATGCAAATCTAAACTATATCTTTACGTACAAAGGTTCGTCAAAAACATTATCAAAAATTGGATTTTCACACAGGCTACATTATAATTGAATGAAAAGTCATACATACACACACACACACACACACACACACACACATATATATATATATATATATATATATATATATATATATATATATATATATATATATACTGTATATATATAATACACACACACACACATATATATATATATATATATATATATATATATATATATATATATATATATATATATACACACACACATACACACATATATATATATGTATATATATACACATATATATATATATATATATATATATATATATGTATATATATATATATATATATATATATATATATATATAATTTATAATCATATTTTGACAACAGTTTTGGATGATCAAACCAATATAAGATTTAGTTTCAACTTTCTCACGTTCGGATCTATTACATACAGCACCAATGTGTTACTACAGGTATCTTTAACTGCAGCTACACTGCTCTCCACCAGCTACTTCTCGTCTGATTCTACTACCTCGTCCCACCAAAATTCATCTCTTCCAATTTCTACCCCAGACTACAGTACATATAAAAAAACATGATCCAAATAGTTTGAGATTTAAATGCGAATCAGTGTTCTGATTAAATACCTTCTTAATAATAATAATAATAATAATAATAATTATTATTATTATTATTATTATAATACCTGAAAATCCTGTTCATTTTCTTACTTAAAGGGATAGATTAACAATACTCACGCCAAAGTATATCCGAGACGCCACCCAAGAACAGATTTGTGCAGCCAGTTTGCATTTTGCCTCCATTGGGATAAAAATCGACGTGGCCCATAGGCTCGAAGGCACCCAGCCCGCCCATCAGCAGGGAATCTGCATTCGTGTGGATGACATCTACAAATTTGGCGTCCGTTTCGTCAAGTCGAACAGACGGGGAGTAAGATTCGAAGAGAGGGCCAGCTGGATCTAAGCCTGAAGGAGGGTATAAGAGAAGGATATTGAAGGTTTGGTATCATGAGAGGACTCTAATACTTTAGGTCTAAATGATATAAAAGTGTGTGATCATAATTTAGGTTCAATTAGTCCTAAATTAAGAAATTAGCGATTGCACATTAATTATTTTCTGTATAAAAAAAATTTTCATTTACATAAATTTCATCCTCCATTTGTTACATTTTACACTTACCTGATATTCTTGATAGGTTTTTAAGACGAGCTCCTGCATGGCCGGAGACGTGAGCCCCAAGTGAAAATCCAATCAGGTGGAAATCATCAAGAGTGGTGTTGAGGAGATCATTTATCTGCTGTATCAGCACTGCCACCTGGTGGAATAAAGATGAACAAGTCCATAACATTACTATGAATCGGGAGCGAAAAGGAAGTATTCAGAAAAGGAAGAGGAAGTATTCAGACTTTATCAATAGTTGATGATAGAATAGTAATGGATTCCATACAGTGCTGCCACAAAGTGAGAGAAAAAAAAATCGATGTAATGTCTGTTAATAGAAAAAGTATATTGAAATTGAGATTTTCAAGTTATTCCTCTTAATACGAGATGAAACTATTGCACATATATCTCGAATACTTTTGCCACCTGGTGAGAGAAAATTAAACAGATTTAGAAACAAAAAATACCCCTCTCAAAGAAAGCATAATCAATGATTTCAAAGAGAAGGTATTCTTGATGACAGGCTCATTAAATATGAAGCTAACCATATCTAACTGCTGATAAGAGTAAATTACACCAAGAAAGAAATAACTAGGTTGAATAATGACTGGCATCTGATGATGGTATCATTGACCGGGCTTTTTTTCTTTAAAGTTTCACAGCCTCCTGGCAAAATGATAATCAAGCAAGTCACTTGAAGTCATTACTGGTACAGTGATAAAAAATAACTGACATTTTCAATAAAAAAAAAAAACTCCACATCATACAGAAATCAGTTCTAAGATCTTATAACGTCTTTCAAAGTAAAGGGGGATTACAGAAAGGTTTATTGGCCAGTATTACTACCAGATAGAACTAATATCAGTTATATCTGTATTGTTGCAAGGAATTTCTGTTTATAGGAAAACCATAAATATTTAAGTAACAACTAGAAACTGGTCAGAGATACCTATAATTAACTCTTTTTTTTTCTACCTGCTGAGAACAAAATTGATTACATTCTTACGGGAATTACTATCAAGTGATGAAGATGGAGTTTGATAAAGGCTTTGAAAGCCTTTCCACTAATATATATATATATATATATATATATATATATATATATATATATATATGTATATATATACATATATATATAATATATATACATATATATATATATACATATAATATATATTTATTTATATATATATATATATATATATATATATATATAAATATATATATGTATATATATATAATTATATATATAATTATATATATATATATATATATATATACATAGAAAAAGATCACATGGGTATCCGTGAATTGGTTTTGCTGCTAGGTGGTGTTGGAATAAAAACAAACTTACCAAGTATAGCAATACTATGGTTCAATGATTAAATGTATTCTATGAAATAAGTGAAAAAGAAAAGAGATATAAGAGTGTGTTGCTCTTAGCGACTATTGCGACTTAAAGAGATAAGTTTGGAAAACAGTCTTCAATGAAGGATCTCCAGTCAAATAGTTCAATAGTCATAGTTTTAGACGCTCTTTTAGTATCAGATAATAAACTTTATCTTTTTATTTCCTAAAATCAAAAAGAATAACCACAGTGTACAAAAAAAAAAAGACAAATATTTATACATGAATCAACAAAAGAAATTAAAAAAATATATCGAAAAATATTGTGAAAATCTACTGCTAGATTTTGTTGAATGTAACCAACATGCTAATTGTAAGCTTGGTTTCTTTTAACGATTATATTAACTCCCATATCATTTGATTTGGCATTAACTAGTAGTACGAGAAGAGCAGAGAATAACACAAGAGGTCATATTACACAATTAGAAAGACAAAGCTCACAAAACAAGGACCACAGAAGGGAGAGTTTTAGAGCTCAAACGTTATGAAGGAACGGACAAAAGCATCTTGTCATATACAGTCGATTCATCCAACATCAGATCAAAGGAAAACAAGAGAAATGCTTAACCTTGCAATCCCAGGAAGAGTCGTTAAGACATTTTTTTATTGCAATACGTAAAAGATGCTTAGAATCAAAATATCTCTCTCACCTGACGCCCGACAAGACGAGTATTACTGGCTGCTCTGACGTAATTTGGAACCTCGGCTCCCTTTTGCCAATTGACACATATGATGTTCACATCCATCTGAAGTAGAAATTGTATTAACATCAATTCAAAATATTTCTTTCACAATATTTATTTTCTAATCCACCTTCCTGTCTAAATTTTCATGAGTTTATCTGGAGTATAAATTTGTATTTTCATCGTTTAATATCTTCTTTCACAATCTTCTATTTTTAATTCACCTTCCTATCTAAATTTCCATGAGTTTATGTGGAGTAGAAATTTGTATTTTCATCATTTAAATTTTTTTTTTTTCATCTTCACAATCTTTTATTTATTTCAATTCACCTTCCTGCCTGAAATTTCATGAGTTTTGCTTATAAGATTTCAAAATACAAGAAAAGAAGGAAACCTTTCAGAATGAACACTATATTCTAGTTCAAATTGCAAGTTGTATAACATTCTACTACATGTTGCACTTTCTCACATGGCCAGAATTACAAGGAAAATTCATAAAATAGCTGTTCTTGGACGAATGTATGTGGATTACATACAGTACAACAATTGATGTGAGGGCCCCTTGGGGCTTGTGCTTCAGGGAAGGCTGAAAGTGGAGCTAAACTGTGTGAGAGAGAGAGAGAGAGAGAGAGAGAGAGAGAGAGAGAGAGAGAGAGAGAGAGAGAGAGAGAAGAAAATGCTAACCACTTCATGTTATATTGTCCACAGTATAGTGATATAAGAATAAAAGCAATTGAGCTCCAACA
Organism: Palaemon carinicauda; assembly: GCF_036898095.1. NCBI lineage: Eukaryota > Metazoa > Arthropoda > Malacostraca > Decapoda > Palaemonidae > Palaemon > Palaemon carinicauda. The sequence goes on along the minus strand of NC_090765.1, from coordinate 47,836,761 downwards.
ACCATACGAAGAAGATAGTGCACAAACAGTTGGAAAATTCCCTTTTTGAGAAGAAAATATTGAAAATAAGAAAAGTGTAATACAACAAATGTGGATGAAGAGAGAAAAACTAGTGAAAATAAGGAACACACAAAAAAAGACACAAGAGGGCGCCTCAACGTGAACCTGAACGAGAGAGAGAGAGAGAGACCTACCAAGTTGAGAATGATTTCTTTCATTTCACTTATCCAGACGCTGTAACAGGATGACCCGAATCCGTGAATGAGCATCTTCGTGGGCCTGGATGTGTTGAAGTGGGAGTCGAGGATGGTGCTGATGTTTTGGGACTTGATGACCTTTTCCCGGTCTCGCCTTTCCCGGGTGAAGAGCAGAAACCGGGTGTTGATCTGGTTGGCGAGAAACAAAATGCAAAATTATTATTATTATTATTATTATTATCCCTTGCCAAGCTAAAACCCTAGTTGGAAAAGCAAGATGCTATAAGCCCAAGGGCTCCAACAGGGAAAAATAGCCCAATGAGGAAAGGAAATAATATAAGTAATAAAAAAAAAATAAACGTTAACAACACTTAAACAGATAATTCATTTATAACTATAAAAAGACTTATGTCAGCCTGTTCAACATAAAAATATTTGCTGCAACTTTGAATTTTTTAAGTTCTATTGATTTAACTATAGCTGTACCCGATTAGGAAGATCATTCCACAACTTGGCCACAGCTGGAATAAAACTTCTAGAATACTGTGAAGTATTGAGCCTCATGATGGAGAAGGCCCGACTATTAGAATTCCTTGCATGCCTAGTATTACGAACAGGATGGAACTGTCCGGGAAGATCTGAATGTAAAGGATGGTCAAAATTATGAAAAAATGTATGCAACATGCATAATGAACTAATTGAACGACGGTGCCAAAGATTCATATCTAGATCAGGAATAAGAAATTTAATAGACCGTAAGTTCCTGTCCAACAAATTAATTAAGGAGTTTTCAAATCAAAATTTGAAAAATGGTGACTATTCATAAACTGGATTGTATAGCGTGGTATTGTCTTTAAAATTGGTATTGTAAAATACATTTAGAAGAAATCCCTCTCAAATACATTTTTCATATAAAGAAATATATTAATTTCTATTTGAATGAGCTCTCAGTTAGTGATAGATCTATCTTTATTACTGAGTGCGTTTTTATTAAATATCATACTCGAAAAATGTAAATTTCTTTTCTCGCACATAATTTAAATAATGGAAATGCCAGCAAATTAGACCGATAATTTATCATTTAAATGAAAAGCCAAAAACAAAGTCACTTGATAATGGCATTTTAAACAAAATTGTATAGAAGAGGAAAGAGAAACTTTGGAAATATCTCAAAATAAAAAGTAATATATATATATATATATATATATATATATATATATATATATATATATATATATATATAAATATATATATATATATATATAGAGAGAGAGAGAGAGAGAGAGAGAGAGAGAGAGAGAGAGAGAGAGAGAGAGAGAGAGAGAGCCCACTGTCCAATGATCATAACTCCGAAGCAATAAACGGAAATGACAAAAAGCGGGAAGCACTTTGCCTTTTAAATGCTAAGTCAAAGTGATGAGTTTGCAGCTTTTAGCTGGGCGGAGCTACACCAGTGAAAGCTGCATCCAACAGCCTAAGAGGAAGCTGTTGGATATTGTGATAAAAAGGGAGAGAGATACACAGAGAAGTAGGAAGCAAAAAAAAAAAAAAAAATAAAGAATCAAAAGACCATAAACGTAAGAAAAATTATTACTGCATACAAGAGAAGGGATTGCAAAATAGAATGGAAATATATGTCATGAAGTTGTGTAAGGATTTTGGAGAGAGAGAGAGAGAGAGAGAGAGAGAGAGAGAGAGAGAGAGAGAGAGAGAGAGAGAGAGAGAGATGACCTTACGCACATTTATATCATAGTTTTCATCCCGTATATGATTTTTATGGGATTATAATAAATCTGTAAAAATTTAAAATATATTTATATTTCCATTAATTCTTTTAGAAGAAAATCTTAATGTCAGCCTTCCTTTTTTTTCGTGTGTGTAGACCGGGAACCAACAGGACGCACCTTAAAGGTCACACCCCTTAAGCATACGGTCTTATTAAGTCAGATATTGGGAGTAATTTGTACTTTGCTTTTAAATCTCAAATACAATGAGGCTCCAGTTAGTTGGCCTTTGATACACGAACTTCTGTTTTCAGGATTTCGTAAGAATTAGATGCAATAAAAATTTACAGTAATGATTGATAACGTATAATTTGAGAAACTTTAAATCAGGCTTTTCAATCTTCAAACTAATTTTAGATAGACTACATTGTCTTGCTAAAAGCTTTGGTTGAAAATATTATGATAAAATCATATTTGGTTTTGTAAAGTAAAAAATATGTACTACTTTTGAATATTGTTTGCAAACTCGATTCCTTGAGAATGCTTTTCGTATATATGTTGTCTTGTTAGTAGACATTAGGCATCTAGCTTTCAACACCATAGCTTTACTAAAATTCATTATTCAATCTAGAAAACATCAGATTTCCTTGAAATACACACAAAAATTACAAAATGTAAATCAAAAAGTTTTGATAAATTTATTATCCAATTTAGAAAACTTCAGTTTTTCCTCAAAATACAAAAAAAAAGAAATATAATGCAAAAGGAAAAGTTTTGAGAAATTTATTATTCAATTTAGAAAACTTCAGTTTTTCCTCAAAATACAAAAAAAAAGAAATATAATGCAAAAGGAAAAGTTTTGAGAAATTTATTATTCAATTTAGAAAACTTCAGTTTTTCCTCAAAATACAAAAAAAAAAAAAAGAAATATGATGCAAAAGGAAAAGTTTTGAGAAATTTATTATTCAATCTAGAAAACTTCAGGATTTCCTCAAAATACAAAAAAAGAAATATAATGCAAAATAAAAAGTTTTGAGAAATTTATTACTCAATTTGGGAAACTAGGATTTCCGTAAAATACACAAAAAAAAAAATATATTATATAAATTCAAAAGTTTTTGGAAATTAATTATTCAATTTAGAAAACTTCGGGATTTCTTTAAAAACAATCACAACGTAAATTCAAAAGTTTTTGGATAGTTCCATAAATTCATTTTGAAATATCGATAAACTCTCCTTTCCACTACACAGTGGCCTTCCATATTCGAAGCATGCAGGTAGTACAACTCGAACAAGGTAACGCAGTTTCCTTTCGGATTTCTGTGTAACTGTTCAGCGCACGGTTTCACCAACGGCTGTTACTCGTTTTTGACAATGACTTACGAGCGATTCAGCTCGCACCAAGATGTCTCTGATTTTGTGGGAAAAACCGCAAATTCATTTTTATCTTACGCAATGCTGTAGCTAGAAATTATGCTTCCAATCTATCAATTTCTTCCAATGTTTTCCTTTGAATCTCAAAAGCAATTTTGACGAATTAAATTTCGCCAATTTTCTAATTTCATATATATTGATTATACCATTTCCATTTTTTACAATGACTAAGAAATAAAAGGTCCTTTCTTTAATTGTAACGATTCGTTTCTGTATTTACGTTTCTTTGACATATACACATATGATACTATTTATATGACATGAATTTTCCGTGAAAATTATAATTTTTCATTAGTTGTCAAATCATGCTAATTTACATATACTTCAGCCCCATCGTCAGCATCAGAATTATGGATCTTGAAGTAATATTATTTGTGCTGCAATAACTTAGTTTATGCCTCAAATGATCAGCTTAATGTCTTGTTTTGTAAGTCTAGTCTTCGACGGCTTAATGAGCAATAACGTATAATCTTTTTTTCTTGGCTTGGTCAAGACTCATTAACTTATACATATGCATATTTAATGATTCGCTTGCATTAATTTATCTACTCCTCTTTTAATCGAACAAATTCTTTATAGATATCTTTTTAAAAATAATCTACAATTCATGATAAAAATGATGTATATTGTAGAAATATTCAATTTACGCTTTATATAGATTAGCTTCGCCTCTATTTAATAAGATTAAAGAAAAAAATGGCGGGTATATACAGGAAATGGAAGATAATGATAAAATGTGTTTTCATAGATGTCTTCTCATGGTTGAGTGGTGATCATCTTGTGTTCATGAAATACACGAAAAGGTAGAAAGTACAAGTCTCCACATAGGAAGATACTTGAATGATCAACTCTGTTGATTACAACAGTTAGGTTTGAAGACGAGGTTAAATCGTTTACATCTTATCATATTAATTGATTAATTGGAATAGCGGTGTAGAATATTTCATGGAATCTTACAATGTTCCACATTTTCTTTGCTAAACGTTGTATCTCGCATTTTTTATTATAACTATCACAATTTACAACCTTACAAAGCTCCACCAACCTGTCACAGATGATTTGAATATTCCTTATCAAGGGAAACTAAACTTATTACGATAGCAGAAAAGAGAAGTGATGTCGAGACGTTTTTTTTTTCAGCGCTCCAAGAAAATTCTTGAGGTTTTTCGCATGAGAGGAGTTTGTTCTTTCTTATGCATATAATTGTCATTTGATTTATTCATACACCTTAACTGGCTTAGTTTTATTAAATTGATACGGAATTTTCTCCTATATTTGGTGGTATTCACTTGAAAAATTTTCAGTTGATGAACCGGTAGGTGATTATTCATTCTCTTCATGCGAAAATCTTCAAATTTCGTTGACGTTTTGTGTTCTTACGTCGTCCTTTTCAATTCATGAAGTTAAGATTTTATTCTTAACTGATATACACAAGTATTTTTTACCATTTCTTATTCTAATTCAAGTATCAAGCAAATTAGTTAAACTTAAACATATCTTTCCTTTTATTTTAATTATACATATGTATCGAAAAGTATTGTGAATATCAATTCTATATTTTCTTTTGCTTTAGACTGAGATAAAAAAAAAAATACTCAATTGTGATTAAGACTAGGAAGATCTTGTCCAAGGACACTAACCTCTTCAGGAGGTGAAGGCAGCATGTCGAGGTAATCGAAGGGTCCTTCATCCCAGAAACAGCCAAGATCCTTGTAGCAGACTCTCTCCTCGTCTCTCTTGATGCGCCTCCCTCCTCTGGGGACGAGAAGAGAAAACAAAAGGAGGATGTTAGGAGCAGGGGCCTCTGTAAAACCTGACATATACCTGTTTTTATTTAAAAGAAAACCAATGTTCATTGTTGGTTCATTATTGCTGACGAGAAAAAGGAGTGTGAAGGAATGCATTTCGGATATTCTTGGTTGTGGGGGTAAATCGTTAGTTTCTTTGGTCGCAACAACCTCACCATCCTTGTGAGCTAAAGATTAGGGAGTTTGAGGGAGCCTATAGGTCTATCTGCTGAGTCATCAGCAGCCATTGCCTGGCCCTCCTTGGTCCTAGCTTGGGTGGAGAGGGGCTTGGGCGCTAATCATATGTATATTTGGCCAGTCTCTAGGAGTCTAGGGCATTGCCCTGCTTGATAAGGAAATGTCACTGTCGCTTGCCTCTGTCATTCATGAGCGGCCTTTAAACCTTTAAATGCAGAATTTTTATAATTCAAATCAAGAATGCTTGCATTAGTTGTTGATAATTGAGAGTGAGAATTAACACAGATAAATTTAGAAACAAATTCATTAAAGTCTTCGAGAAAGATGTTACACATAAAAAAAAGACATTAGCTAACACCTACGAACATCAATGATGAGATACATGGTAGGAGAAAATAACTGCTACACTTTACCAGTTAAACTTGAAGGTGAGGTTGATTCTCCCTACCCCAAAATAATATTGATTATTAATCATCAGTACGGATTTATGTACGACATAGATAAGAATAATCTTAGGTATTCTCTTGACTTTTATACCAATAAATACCATTACTATATGAAAATTATTCAATCAATCTATTCCATAGAATTTAAGTATTTATCAGCATTAAACCTTCACACGTACAAAGAAACGCAATTTTTTATCACAGTGTATTATTCAAATATTGGGACGGTCATCATATAGCTAATTAGCTAGTTTGCATGCTACTGAATACGAGTTATCTAACTTAAACGTTCATCATTATATATATAAATAAATAAATAAATAAATATATATATATATATATATATACATATATATATATATATATATATATATATATATGCGTGTGTGCTCGCCCGTGTAATTAATACGTGTGGAAAAAAATTGGCAATGTAGCTGTGAATGGCATCACAATAAATAATGTATTATTTGTTTTTAGTGGAATTGGTTTGCAAACATCGTAGACTACATGAAGAGAATAAAGTTATATATACATATATGTGTGTGTATATATACATACATACATACATATATATATATATATATATATATATATATATATATATAAACATGTATACATATAATACATCTTTTTATTTTTCTTTCACACAGAGAGCCTGCAGGGCCTAAGAGAGTAATTTCCACTGCGAACAAAAGTTGCATTGTTTACTATGGGATACCACTTACAGCCTTCAATTACTTTCTTTGTCTTACATGTATTAATCAAAAGGACAGATATGTATGAGAAAATTATATGCATCTCATTTACAATCATTCTTCAACCCGAGAACTATCTTTGTGTGTCGCTTTAATAAGTCTTAAATAAGCATTCATCTTCAATCTCATTCTTTTCCGCAAGGTTATAACGTCCCTTATTTGCCTGAAAACAAAACAATCTCTACCATGGCATCCTTGAAGAGGTCGCATTTATCAAGGTTCATTTTAAACCGAAAAAAACACAAAGACGACGATGTTCCTTTGGAAGGAAATGTGCATTTGGCTTATTTCATTTTCCGTTTCACGGAAAAAAAAGTAAAGGGGCAGACATTAGATTTCTTGAATTGTCATAATTATCATCTTCAATGTCAACAAGCTGAAAAGCAATTTGATGACATCTACATGTAAACGAAATGGCTTTAATGTTCTAATAAAATTCAAACCACGTTTCTTAAATTATTATGCAGAACTTGTAATAAAATTTTTTATTAAGATTTTATAGAATTCTCTTTACGGTAAAATAAATAACCTAGTTAGCTTGTGTCTAATTACTCAAGGGACCAATCCTACATTTTGCAGTCTTACTTCGAGTGTAAATAATTTTTCAAGTTTGGATGATTTATTTTTTCTTCTCTCTAATGCATAAAAGCTTTTTTAAAAGTATGGTATAGACCTTCCTATACGCAATCATACTGTATAGGCCCTTTCTCTTTATCCTGAACCAATGGGAATTATTATCAGTGAATGTAACGCTCACACAGGAAGGCAGCGGATGCTTGTGAATAAGTTACATACTAAAATAGAGCATTCTTCTTTTTTACTTAAATTAGAGTAGAAATTATATTCTTACAACAGGTCTTTTGAGTTGTATATGTTTTCAATATATTTAAACATGAATAAACAAACTGACTTACTTTTTCATCTTTTTCTGCAACTTGTTCAACTCCCACTGGGCCATACTGGTGACCACAGCTTCGAAGATCTTGAGATCATCTTCTTCGTCCAGTCTTTCACTTTCCGGGTGAGACATGACGAATCCCATGTCATCTAGGACACGTTTCTTCCACACTCTCCCTTTCCGTTTTCTTTTCAAAGATTTGTCTGTATCGTCTACTACCTGGTTAGTTTTTGCTAATCGGTTCCAATAGCTTTCGCGTTTGTCCATACCGTCCAAGGCGCTTTCTGTTTCACTGTCCACTTGCATCTCGTCCCCATTTTGAATCGGCGTCGTCTGTTCAGATTGACTAGGGGTTTCTGTGACGTCATTTTCTGGGACTTCACTGCCAGAAAGTTGTGCACCAGTTTGTTGATACTCAGAGGTAGTTACTGTCATGGCCGGGTCGTAAGACACCGTACTTTGCTGAAATGACGTATTTTCTAAATACTGAGACCCTTCACTAGCGGTGTCATCGCCGGGAACATCTTGTGTAGATGGTTCATATTCATACGGAACGGTTGAATAATCCCACTCCAGTCCTTCCATTTCTGTTGTGCTGGACTCTCCGGTGTCATTTTCTGTTGTGTCAGCTCTTTTCACCAAAGATTCTGTCATGTCTGTGTTCGAAATGGTTGAATCAGTGATATCCATCCAGGATTCCGTTGCACCTAAAGTATAACCGATTGTTTCTGTCCCTATTGTTCCATCAGTGGACTGGGTGTAATAACCACTGCTGGTTGTCGTTCCAGGGGCGTCATCAGTTGCATCAGCGGTAAAAGGTCTAACGAACTTGATGACACCCTCTTTTACAGTGATGCCAAAAGGCTGTCCATTTCCCTCCCCTCCCATATTCCAAGATGAAACGGTGACGTCATCGTTATCATCGTTCGTCACAGCCTTCTGCTCTCTATACAAGTCTTGACTTTCATTTGTAGAATTTACGCTTTGCCGTACGCGTGGGTGCGTTTCCACGTCGCTTTCTGTCACCGAAAACGGCTGTTCATTTTGTAGATCGCTCCGATGGCTGAGGTTAAACGAGTCTCCTTTCGTGACGTCATCTCCAGTCGCGATTCCTGATTGGCTGATGCTCAAAGTGCTGGCGTGACATTTATTCCATGATGAAAAGACTAACACGATAATCGCTGAAAAGAAAAAAAGAAATAATAGCGTTAGGGAGAATAATTCTTTGAAATATTTATGTTCTCTTATAATTTACTATTGCTAATAATGATAATAATAATAATAATAATAATAATAATAATAATAATAACAATAATCATCATCATAATAATAATGATAATAATAATAATAATAATAATAATAATAATAATAATAATTTCAAAATTAAAGTGATGACCCATTGGCATATCATTTAAGCTGCCGTATATAAATGTCACTTGTTTATCAATTACCAAACGGCGGTTTTATATATATAAAAAAATCATGTCACGTAATCTTTACTATAAATGCCGTCCTTATCGTAACGATTAATGTTTAGGAGAGAATAATCCCTAACTATTTCGGGGACAGTTTTGATGCGGATGGAATCTATCATTAGCTATGCCACCTGGAAAAATGTTGCCAGATATTTGCAGTTTTAAAAACGGATATATTGACGTAAAAGAGTGATATTACGGGCACCAAAAACTAAAAGATAATAACAAAGTATTGTAAAAATACAGTCGCCTGTAATTTACTGAAATACGGCTGAAAACAATATATTTTTTTCCGGAGAATTTCCTATTAAAATTACGTTTCTTTCTAACAGTGTAAAGTAGCTATTACCTTGTTATCCTTAATCAAAGTACATGAGGTGAAGTTAATGGCCATTATGGCTTACCTATTTACAAAAATAAAAAATAATTTCAAAATTCTAAAACCCCTTTGTAAATGTCAGTCCGTCTACTATAGTCCATTTCTTTCAGCAAGGCATATATGCACCGACTCGCAGCGGTGCCCTCTTAGCTCGGAAAAGTTTCATGATCGCTAATTGGTTGGACAAGATAATTCTAACCAATCAGCGCTCAGAAAACTTTTCCGAGCTAAAAGGGCACTGTTGCGAATCGGTGCAAATCTGCCTCGCTAAAAGAAATGGACTATAGTACCCAACAACCTTGTGGTTTGTTGAAAATGAGCTTTTAAAGTCTATTTTATTATTTCCAGAACTACTTTTCCTTTTCTTAATATTTCTACACAATTGAGACATAAAATGACAACACCTTTTCATTTATTACTCCCTATCCCCAAATCTGATATGATTTTCATTTTCCATTCCATATGGGGGAAATTGCAATGTGCCTCTATATACTACAGTACATTCTGTTGCGTTGTACAGCCAGAGGCTTTTGTTTTCGTGCACATGTGCGTAAAATGTAAAAGCGTCTGTGCGCGTGAGTGCATTACTTCAAATGTAAGTTTTTTTTTTTAAACGTACTTTGTTGTAAATAGCATTCTTGAGTATCTTAAATTTCCCAATTAAGAAACAATATAATCAAACAATATACGGTTGAATAGATATGCATGTGTATATACAAGTACAGTGTGTATATATTATTATTATTATTATTATTATTATTATTATTATTATTATTATTATTATTATTACTTGTTAAGCTACAACCCTAGTTGGGAACGCAGGATTCTATAAGCCCAGGGGCTCCAACAGGGAAAATAGCCCAGTGAGGATAGGGAACCATGAAGAATAAAATATTTTAAGAACGGTAACAACATTAAAATAAATAATTCCCATATAATCTATAAAAACTTAAACAAAACAAGAGCAAGAGAAATAAAATAGAAAAGTGTGCCCGACATACATACATACATACATACATACATACATATATATATATATATATATATATATATATATATATATATATATACGTATGTATGTATGTATGTATGTATATATATATATATATATATATATATATATATATATATATATATATATATATATATATACATCTCCCATTGAATACTGATGTGGAGATTGCATCTACCATTTCAAGACACCTCTCAAGTCTTCAATTTACTTTAAAAAGTTTGAAAATACGAAACATTTTGTTGTGTTGTTGAATATACTTTCTTTTTTTCGACAGCTGTTTCCACTGTCATTTTTGGCTTTCATCGTGACTTTTTTTTATAAAAAAAAAATTGAGATATAATGTAATATAATGGCTAACACAATGAGGAAATTTGAAGAAGAAAATAGAGAAACCTCTGAAAATTTTAGAAAAATAACTATTGAGACTTTCTAAAGGAATTAACCCTCCCCCAGAATCCTCATATCAGTTTGAAGTCTGGCAATGAAATTCTGACTAATGAAGAAGACCTTCCAGGAAATTCCACGACCTCCTCTGGCTTAGGTAAAAAGTGAACGCAAAGTCCTAATGGCAATTATAGAAAAAGGACATATAGAAAAGGCCGAAGAGAGTTTTAATACTCTTAATACTAGGAACAATTAACAATAGACATGTGAGTATTACACAATCATTCATGCGTATATATACATAGATATACATATTCATGTATATATATATATATATATATATATATATATATATATATATATATATGTACATATATATATACATATATATATATGTATACATATATATATACATATATATAAACATATATATAAATATACATATATATATATATATATATATATATAATATATATATATATAAAATATACATATATAAATATATATAAATATACATATATATACAAATATATATAAATATGTATATATAAAGATATATAAATATATATATATATGTATATATACATATATATATATATATATATATGCGTGTGTGTGTGTGTGATCCTGTGAGCGCTTGCAACTTAGTGTGTCGAAAGCTTGGGCGTAAAGCGAGAAAGAAAGAAAGCTACAATTCTATCCTAGCGTATATAACTACCAGAGAGGGCGTCGAATAACTGTGAGATTTATAAAAAGAACTTTGATATCGCCTCAATGCTATAAGTAAATAGAGCTCATGATTCAAACAGCTGGTGCACATTGCTCAGTCAAAGCAAAACAAAATCTTATTCAGAGAAGACTGATGGTTGAAAACCGCTCGCAAACGGAGAACGAAGCGCGTGATCTCTTAAAGGTGTAAATTGAGTACTTCCATGATGGAGTTTCGACCTTAGATGCAGAATCACGTAAGATTTAAATTACAGTGAGGTGCATTGATTGTTTCCGCCTTACAGCTATTCGGTAAAAAGAGAAGAATCACGTATTAGAAAGCTGTCTCTAAAAATTCCTTCTCTCAAGAAAAACGCGATTCAAGTCGCTGGTTTACCCACTTTGGGAGTAGTAATTAAAACGGACGATTATGACAGATGTGATTGAACGCATTAAAGCGATTTTGGAAAAGAAAACTAGGAGAAAATTAATTGTTGAAAAGGAAAAGGAAAAATTGAAAAGAACGATGAAACCTCGAATTGATCGACAATATTAAGAGTACTTATAGAAAGAAACAATCATTCAATTATTGCATAGTTAACAAATACAGAATTATATTTATTGATTTGGGCTTTAGAACAAGGCACTGGCGCATCTAGGCCCAGTACACTATGAGGTCAAAGATATTATTATTATTATTATTATTATTATTATTATTATTATTATTATTATTAAAAGCAGGATGCTAGAATCCCAATAGCTCCAGAAGGAAAAAAATAGCCCAGTGAGGAAAGGAAATAAGGAAATAAATAACAAGAAAATTAATGATCAACTAGAATAGTAAAACTTTTAGTAGAGGTTGGACAGCAAGATGAATGAAAGGAAGCAAGAACGCAGGTCAAAGAGAACATAAAGGGATTGCAGCAAAGACCCTTAGGTAATGCTTACGGTGCATCACAAGAGGCGTACTGATGGCTGACCGCACACACTCTCATGTAATAAACAATCCATAAAAAATACAGTCGTTAATTTCTACATTTTTGGGATGACAAAACATTTGATGACAAATTTGCTAATTGTTTAATAACAAATATTTGCAATAACATAGCTTCTTTTATGCGGAGAGAGAGAGAGAGAGAGAGATGAGAGAGAGAGAGAGAGAGAGAGAGAGAGAGAGAGAGGCTATATTTCAATTTGCACTATATTTTAAAAGCATAAGCATGAGAGAAAAAGACAAGAGAAATTTTCAACACTAATGATAGTGATATTTCAGTATACTTTCTCTAAAATTTTTATGTGGTGTACGCTGGTATTTCATGAAAAAAAAACCTACGCGCGTACTGGTGTTTTATTTAGAAGATTAATATACTTTCTTATGATACAATGTGTCTGCTTAGGAAACTGCATCTACAATGTCTCTGTGTGTCATATAAATATTTTTGTCTTTTGTTTACAGACTAAAAAGAAGACATGTTAAGAATTTATAATATCTCCATGTGTTATGTTTAGATTTTAATACTTCTGAGGACATATATGTAAGATAAAAGACATGACAAAACCAAACACATACTTAATTATTTTGCGATATGAAAAATATATTTTTTCCCTTCCAAATGGATGCACGTACTCAATCTATGCGTGTAGCAATTGGCTTGCAACCGCATCTGGTGGAGCCATAAGGGAAAACCAATAGAGGTAATTTCCCAATAAAACAGCCATGAAAAAATGTTGACGTAGCTGATGACTTCAATACTACAGTATTGACCTCAAATCCAATACCAAACAATCAAATATCAAGTGATATTTATAAATAATGGTTGATTTAATACTAGAGATATATATTAATGAACGCAATTAAGTTAAATCTAAATTACATAACAATACATACTGCTGATTCAGATGTACAAAACATGGATGCAGGTCTTCATTCAAGGGTGTCTATTAGATTATTTCAGCATATTAAATAATTATCAGAATGCGTATTAAAAAAGCTGTTTGATAGGTTACCAAACTTTCTATCTATCTATCCGTAGATTTCTCTATCTATCTCTACGTGTAATTTCGTTAGAAAACAAAATGCTTAATGATTTTGAAAGCGCCCATCCCCATCTGATCAGGTCATGTTCGGAACCTTGGAGGTCAAACCAAAATGCCGTCGAAGGTCACGCCTGTTTTCCCAGCGAGGTCATGGGTTGGCCCCGCTTGGAATTAATGCCAATTTAGTCTACGAAATGAGCACGCAAAGAAAAGGGAAACAGGCGGAGGTTTGCCAGGAATTACAGAGAAAGTGAGAAAGTGAGTGAGAAAGCAGATAGGAACGTCGAGGCTCATCAACGCCCAATCACATAAAGTCATCTCTCTCTCTCTCTCTCTCTCCTCTCTTCTCTCTCTCTCTCTCTCGTTGAGATTATTATTATGGCAATGTCTCCATGACTGACCTTTTACACAATAAGGAATTTACAGAAATTTTTAAGGGAGTTGTATAAGTTTAGGAAAAGATTTCACTCACTACATCTCCTGGCAGTTGTTTTCCCTCTCGGTTTTAACAATTTTTACATCCATCTTTTTTTCATACTGATTGTTCTGGAAAATTTCAACATTTATATTGATTTTCTAAAGGAATTTCTTTTGACGTAAGAGCTCTCTCTCTCTCTCTCTCTCTCTCTCTCTCTCTCTCTCTCTCTCTCTCTCATATCAGGAAAAGTTTACTTCGTTTGTGTTTTGAGAGGAAGCAGTAATTTTTAGTCGATATCTTTTCCGGAATTCTTCGAAAGAAATGAATGACAGTGTTTGCAAACGAAACAAATATTCTTTTATATTCACAGTACAATGACGGGAGAGAATTAATTTCACCACATTTACATTCCGTTACAACTAAGAACAACAACTTAGAGCTAAACATCTTCCTTGCTATCCTAAGTCTTTCTAAGGAAAAAAAGTTTATACCAGAATATGTATTTCGCGTCCGTTGAAAACTAAAACCTTGCCAAACAAAAATGTTCTCCAATAAGTTATGTATCAAAATGAGAACTTTTCATTGAGAGGGGAATGTTAAAAAAGAACATGAAATTCAAAATAGAAAAAAAAAAATGGAATATGTAATTTGTGGCAGAAAATGTGTTATGCAGGATCATTTATAACTTTCAGAATTTGTTTTTAAAGTATTTTAACCTTCACAAAAAAGGAAACCTTTTATACTTGTAGGCAGTATATGCTACTGACACCAAATGAATTTGTAATATATATCAAATTACTAATTTCTTCGTTACGCTTTTTAGCGACACAACCGCAATAAATCAAAAGAAAATCTATTTTGTCTTTTCAAGCGCATCTTCACTGAACAAAAATTAAGGCACCGAATGAATCAGTCAAAATCATTTCTGCTATTCAATCCATGGTTTTTTTACGTAACAGAAGTCAACATGGCGGAGCATGACGTAAATGTTATTTGCGCCATCTATTGTGACGAAAAAGAATCACTGGGAGACAGACAACTGCGGTAATGACATAGGTGGTTGCTGTTATTTACACGGGATGTGGTGCTGTTAATGACGCTCTTGCGTTACTGTGATATTTTCTTTCCTTTAATTAGGTGACGAGACTTTCTCCCAAAGCAATGAGAGAGAGAGAGAGAGAGAGAGAGAGAGAGAGAGAGAGAGTGTTATATGCAAATCAAAATATTCATGCATTTTTTGTCTTTAGCATAAATCTAAAGAAGTCACATATTATAACGTTAAATAATGAGAGAGAGAGAGAGAGAGAGAGAGAGAGAGAGAGAGAGTTCTATAAAAATCGAATTTACATACATATTTTTGTCCTTAGCATAAATCTAGTTATATATTCTAATGTGAAAAGAACAGAGAGAGAGAGAGAGAGAGAGAGAGAGAGAGAGAGTTCTATGCAAATCAAATCTACATACATATTTTTGTCTTTAGCAGAAATCTAGTCATATAATTTGATGATAGATAATGGGAAAAGTTAATGATGCTACACAAATGAATGATTAACCTATAGCGTATTCAGCTTCAGAATTCGTTTGAAGCAATTGGAAATTGAGAACTTAGTTTTATGGTCTCTGAATCTACCGAGTTCATCCTTAAGGAGACAAAATGGGACAACCTATTGATATGAGTTTTCTGTCCCAAAGAGTATCCGCTGTTTAGTTAAATCTAGACTATTTCCTTACAACGATACTTTAAAGTAATGGAAATTAGAGTTAACAGTGTGTGCAGAGATCAGAGAGAATTAAAGATCAACGGTAAAAAGGCAGTGTCTTTAGCCTTCTGGAAACGCTGTAAACGTTATGGGCTGTTCAGTAATGGTATTAGCTGTTTATCTGGTAGTTTTAGCCTTCTGGAAGCATTGTAATCTTTGGAAGACCCAGGCCTACATGGCTGAAGACTATGAAGCACGAAGTAAGAGATGATGAATGAAGAAGTATTGAATTAAAAGCTCAAGATAAGAGACGACTGGCGAAATCTAACCGAGTCCCTTTGCGTCAATAGGGGCAGGAGGAGATGATGATGATGAATATATTTGTAAATAAAATTTACTAAGAACATTAACTGAAAAAAAGTATAAAATACTATCATAAGCACAAAAATTACGCAAAAATAGAAAGTGATGGACAATATAGCAGCGAATGAACAAACCAAAGGTAAACAAACAATTAACAAACAGCACAATTAAGCTCGTTTCTGCTTTCACGCAAAATAATGCTTTCAGTAGAAACCAGTCCTACCACAAGCACCCATACCACATTTCATGGCTTAAAAACACAGGTAATTTACTCTCTCTCTCTCTCTCTCTCTCTCTCTCTCTCTCTTTCATTAGATAATACTATACACAGATAATTTTGACTGTATTCTCGACATGAACATTAACAAGAACGCTTGCACATTTTAAAGCAATTGTCATATACTGTACATTATGTATACATCAACTCAAGCATATTTAATTGTAACTATAGTATATTTCATGCATGGATGGTCATCTTAGGCCATATATATATATATATATATATATTATATATATATATATATATACATACATACATATATATATATATATATATATGAGTATGTGTGTGTGTGATTTTCAACTAGTCATTTTGGGCGTGAAGGTGTCAGCTCCACGACCTTAAGTTATAACCCCCAGCGTCTTTCAAACAAAACGCACAATTCATTGGCTACGTCAGGAGACACGATATCGACTTAAAAAATGGGCAGAAGACTTTAGGTCCCTTGGGAATCAAACCAAGGAATTCTGACTCCCAGATTAGCACTCAGCCTTTAGCCGCCTGTCGAAGCAAATGTGTAGTAGTACCAGCGGCACCTCTGAGTCAATATTGAGTCGTTTCACCTTGCGTAGTACCTCCGGAGAAGAAAAACAAAACAGAAACTAACACTGATGGATCGTGGATAAACTACCATAGTTACTTCATACACCTACACCTAAGTCTCATCAGCAGTTTGGCGAACCGTGTAAACAAAATGCACTATCCACCTCTATTTTGACCTAACATTTGAGCTTTCTGGATATCATGGCTCCTCATTTCTAATGTGTTCATTCATCCATTTCTCTCATCCTGCCTCTTCAGTTCTGAATTGTACACTCATTCCACTGACCAATTGTGATCCATTCTTTCCCCAGGACCAGACCACCTTAACCTACTGTGACCCGTCCATTCCCTTATGTTAACTTTTGCCCTTCACGAATCTCCAAATCTCTCACGCTATCAATTCTTACAACGCACAGCTTATAACAAAACATAAAACACTAAATGAATTCGTCATGTCGAAATCTGATTATAGTCGCAGATTAGTTCAGCCTATAAATAAAGACAGAGAGTATTAAACCGTTACGCATCGCGACCGTAAAAGCAAGGTACGTCACACAGTTTTGTGACTAAATTTATTTGAGATCATTATCAAAACGGTTCACCCAAGAAAAATTACCTTAAAATGATGTGGAATATTTGTTGCAACGTTACTTTATGAAGTAAATCGTGTCTCTCTCTCTCTCTCTCTCTCTCTCTCTCTCTCTCTCTCTCATATATACATACACTATATATATATATATATATATATATATATATATATATATATATATATATATATATATATTGTCCCGTTTCTTGCTTCTGCTGCCCAAGAACGACCTTCAAACCCTTCAGTATACATTTATGTATACCCACCCGTTCATCCTATATTAGTTTTTTTCAGACTGCAAGACTACGATAATTATATGATTAACAGTGAAAAAAAGAGTGAAAATATAATGTATAATAGAAACTTTAATTAAAACATATATCAAGACTTTACCTAGCGATCAAATATTCATGAATATTCCTTGGGGTGTAATTCGCCAAGATACATCATTCAATAAGAAGGAAACTATTCTAAAGTTCACGATACATTTACGTCTTCCTCTGCCGTTAAAGAACATAACATAATAATGATAACAATAATAAAAACTGCATACAACCTTCGAAGAATTTTAAGGGTACTGATAATGTAGGCACTTAATACAATGCAACAAGTGTTTATGAAACAATAAATACTTTTGCTTGACTACTTTGAACCATTGTAGAAATTCCTGGATTTAAATGTTAAAAAAAAAAGTAAATGGTAATTGCATAACACTTATGAGAAGTCACATGTATGTATGTATGTATGTATGTATATATTTGTGTTGGTATGTGCGTATTCCTAAGGCAGTTAGGATTTGTTTGACGATAGTTTAAGGTTGACTAGCCATAGGAGAGCTTACAACCTCGCAAAAAGAAAAATGTAGGAACTTACTCTTCCACATAGGGACTTTTACCACATATAAGGAACACGATGAAGGAAACGTGGATTCCTGGTAGCCTGACCAGTATTAACCAGATGCTGGAAATGATCCGGTTAGCTTTCCCATGACGGTATTCGACGCCAAAGATGGGAGACTGCACTTCGACCTCTCAGAATTCACCTAACGCTTACGGCCCTTTCGAGTTTTAACAGCTGTGCAATCACTTGCCCCATGAGGCACTTGACTGAGTCACTCGGTGGTTGAATTGGAGGGTCAGAGGACGCTTCGTCTATTAATACCAGGATGTTCAGTACAGTTGGACATAAGAATTCTTGGCACACCTCGCTCTGAGGAAGTGCACCCTGTCACATACAGCATAGCGAGTGTGTCCCCCTGCTCAACACCTCTGCCATCTCTCCCTACACTATCTGTTTGGTTACTTGTCGATCAGTAAGGGTGTGACAGGGTGCACTTACTCAGATTGAGGTGTGCCAAGAATTCCTGTGTCCAATTATACATATCTACTATAGATCCAAGATACTTAGGTTAAGGACCTGTATTCAAATTCTGCGGTGTTATTTTTGAAAATCTAGAAATGGGGTCTGTAATCTCATTTAATCAGATTCTTAACAGTATTATTTCAAAACTTCTCTGCGAGCCAGCATTCACGATTTTCAAGTTTGGAACTAATTTCCTTTTTATAAAATTTGATGTG
This sequence comes from Palaemon carinicauda, assembly GCF_036898095.1. Taxonomy (NCBI): domain Eukaryota; kingdom Metazoa; phylum Arthropoda; class Malacostraca; order Decapoda; family Palaemonidae; genus Palaemon; species Palaemon carinicauda. The sequence goes on along the minus strand of NC_090765.1, from coordinate 47,817,854 downwards.
AATGTTCATATGAAGGTTGAAGAACTTTGCTAAGCATGTACAGAAATTCCATTCATTTAAAATATATTGACACTTTGTACTGTGTTGAAATAAGGGGTAAGTCAGAAGCCCATTGCAGGACAATATTATATGGGTCCGAGAGACAGCTGTATTCCAATCAAGATTACAAATACTGTAATGTGTAACTATACACTATAACGTATATGAATTCCTTATGCATATTTCACGTGAATGAGTGTAAATTGAACCTTTTTTTATTAAGCTTGTCTGCTGTTTTTTTTTCTTATTTTTTAACCATTACTTAAATACTACCACAAACGTGATCTAATTCAATATTGGACGAACATTATGATGCAAACAACTTTCATCCCTTTTTTCATTATTATTTCATGTAACGCTTTTTGTTCCATATTATTGTAAAATTATATGTAAATTTCTAAAAAAATTATAATAACAGACTTTGGATTTTTAACATATACTTTTTCCAATGAGGGAGATTTAAGATATACTCGTCGGAATAACTACTACAGCATATGAATTAATAAAGCTTGGTCTATTCGAGGGACTAGTGAATTTTTGTTAAACAATTTATCAAATATCCTATTTAATACAAGTTAGGATTTTCTCAATATTTTCCTTTTAAAAGTAATCTCTCTCTCTCTCTCTCTCTCTCTCTCTCTCTCTCTCTCTCTCTCTCTCTCTCTCTTAGGGCACTTTCCCAAGGTGCTGATCACTGACTGGTACCTTGCCCGTAATAACTGAATCTAAAACATTCCCATCTTTTACCACTTCCTTAATTGCGTATTTTTTTTTCTATTAATATTTCAAGCTTGCTTAGTTTTGTTTTGCCCTTACACTTTCTACCATATCAAGTAAGATACTATGGTAATGCATCCTTTGTATCGTCTCAAAATGGATTTGATTTCCCCCATTTTCCAAATTCACTATTTTTTCTCTCAGCTTTCCCTCATCAAACGTTCGTATTTCTCCATTACTTGATGAATAAATTTGTTTACATTGCATTTGTGAATGTCTCAGTCTCATCTCCTTGCTCACAATTAATTTTCTTCTTTCTTCATTATACCTGTTATCTTTTTACATTTTCATCGTTATTATCAACCTAACTCTCCCTTAAGTATTTCAGCAGATTATGTTAAAGCTGAGAAATATTCTTTTAACATTATTGCTTTCATGAATATGAGTTTAATTATGGATTTAAAAATGCTGTATAGCCATAGCAACCTACAGACAATACATATCAATTACATTCTTAGAATTTAATGTTACAATAGCGCTGTAAGAACAACTCTACGGTGTTAACATTTCAGGTATCATTGTCCCATTTACCTATTGTCTCTTCCATTTATAGTTTATAACATTAAGTGACAGTATGTACAGATTAGCTTCCCCATACACACACACACACACACACACACACACATATATATATATATATATATATATATATATATATATATATATATATATATATATATATATATAATGTATGTATATACGGTATATATACAACCAGAGAGAGAGAGAGAGAGAGAGAGAGAGAGAGAGAGAGAGAGGGAGCCAAACCTCTTGGTAAAGTGGAGTACAAACGAGTCTGCCCAATCTTTGTCTCTTACTGAACTTTATTTTCATTGGGCTTTTTTCTATCTTACTCTCTCCCATCCCCATCACAGCTTAAAAACGAGAGAGAGAGAGAGAGAGAGAGAGAGAGAGAGAGAGAGAGAGAGAGAGAGAGAGAGAGAGATTCTGATTTCACTCAATCCAAGAACACTGCTTCTTCTTGCAAGGCTTTTTTTTAAATCTAGAAATAAAACGACACTGGAGATATAGAAATAATAAATCAAATGTGAAGAGAAGTTGAAGAAAATGCTGTAGTAAGTTAACCACACTAATCATTGTGTTATTCAGACGCATTAATAATATACACTTTATATTAAAGGTAAATCATTAACATAGTGATAAAAGACAAAATTCATAACGGAAGGATACATCACCCGCTAAACATAAATAAAATTTTGTGTGTATACTGTATATATCAAGCTGTACCTGTGCTCATGTTCGTAATCTTTTCATCGCACTATTGCCTTCATACTTGAAGTGGCATTAGCAACATCCTCCTCTTTTCTCAGGAGAGTTTCTCTGCACATTTCCAGTTGCAGCTCTCCTTACCAAGCAAGCTTTCCTCTATCCGACTCCGGCTACCAGGCGACCTCTAAACAAGCCTTGGCCATCAAGTGGCGGACTCTGAAGTCGAGACACTTATGCCCTATATATGAAACATAAACAAAATACAATACCCAATATAATTGGGTTGGATAAATCTTTCATTTCATATCTTCCGTGGATATGTGGACAAACGAAATGGACCAATTAAAATGTCTGGATAAATCATTGGGATGCAGTTGCTTCCAATTGTATTTCGTCTGTCCGAAGCTGACAGATGGAGCTGGGAATGCAACTTGAATAAGGAAAGTGTCTCGTACTAGAAAAACTCTTACTCTGAGAGAGAGAGAGAGAGAGAGAGAGAGAGAGAGAGAGAGAGAGAGAGAGAGAGAGAGAGAGAGAGAGAGAGAGAGAATTTTCTCAAACCAATAAATAATGGCTAGTTTCCACATCGTTAAAATTCGACAAAACTTGTGATGTCTGACTAGATACCAGCACGTGACAACTCTATCTATTTTTATCTATCTATAGTGGCAATAAAAGTTGGCCATAGGAAAATGCGTCTTCAATAGACTTCAAAGCATACTTAGTTTCAGCACAACTGTTGGTTTCAAATGAGAAGAAAAGATGACTTCGTTTCTGTGCTTTAAGAATACAATTTGTGGCTGCATAAGTCTACTTCATCATGACATTCAAAACACTTTTTCTCCTTCAGTGTATGATGAATGTGATTGCAAAAGATGATGGAGATAATAACAATGATATTTGATGATCAGGTGAGCTTCAAAAGACTCCGGAAATTGACATATGATTTACTTACATGTTCTTCCTACATACTGTATATACATACAAACACCTTATGCCAAAAGAAAATAGAAAAGAAAGCTACTATATTTATACTGAAGTTAGCTACTGAGTAGACTTAATAGCTCCATACACTTTCACAGAAGGCTCATCGGAAGCTTGTTTAACCCTTTTATACAAACTACACCATTGCCCACTATGTAACACGTACTCGATTGCTACTAAGGTAGTTAAAACTCTTTTACATATATATCAAGCTTTCTAAGTCTTCGCCTCTTCCTCCCTCCTAGGGTTTCGAAATGATTAAATTATTCATTCTTCATCCACGCACTGTCATCATTCACTCCTCCGGAATGACCAAATACACACAAACTCACATGTGTGTGAGTATATATATATATATATATATATATATATATATATATATATATATATATATATATATATATATTATATATATATAATATATATATATATATATTATATATATTATATATATATATATATATATATATAATATATATATATAAAACAGTATGTAAAACAGAAATATATTTCTACATCGTCAATATCTAACGCAAAACCTCTCATATAAGAGGTGTACTGTAAACGCTACCAACCATGCTACAGACAGATTAAAAGGAATTGGAACCTAAGTATTTATTCAGTACCTAATGCATTTTCTATGTAGGTTGAACACCTTACATTAGCGTATTTTACTCAAACTTCACAACATATTATCAATGAGTGAGTCATACCATTAATTCGAATTACCCACAGAGTGACTCTTGTGGTCTTGTTGGTAGCACCCTCATATCCCTTACTATCCACGATCAGATCTTGATGATAAGTAGAAATTTACCTATAAACACACGAATTTGTGAGCTTGATTGTGCTCCGGCACTTGTATACTAAATATGTTTGCAAGTAGAATTGCTATCTCTCTCAAATTGCTGTACTGTATTTACCAGTGATTTAACAGTTTTACTGTAACGTAAATAAGATTTACCTACATCGGTGTTTTTCCTTAAGTAATTGACTTATTTCAATAAAATGTTAACACATGTCCGTAGACCATAAGGAGAAGAAAACAACCCGCACACCCACTCTGAGCCTAGCATCGCCATCTCCGGCTAAGTGCTGAACTGGCTCCCAAAAAGGTGAAAGTCGGAGCACCGGCTCCAGAAAACGCCTCCGGGAGGAGGCTCGTTTCATCCGACGGTGTCGACTCTGACGCAGCCGCATCTGGGACGTCTTGATACTGCGTCCTTTTAAACGGAAAACAAGCGTTTTCTAATAAGCGAAGAGAAAGGGCGTTGTCTTTATGGCAAACAAGAATGCAGGCATTTTCTACATATATTTATATCAGTTGTGAATTTTGGTCAATTGTAGTGGATGGTTGTTCTTGTTTCCATCACTTCTGCCAAAACAATTTCTCCTTTCTTAAATTAGCAGACGCCAAACCTGCTCTTTTTCGATAAAAAAAAAAGTTAATTCATATATATTATTTACCTCCATCTGTCTGTAAGTTATCCAAAATCAATTGGTCCACAAAATTATATCATATCCTTCGGTATCTTTGTACACTTTTGCGTCAGGCTTCGTGCTGATTTAAAACAGAAGTTAACATAAACTCCACCTCTCTCTCTCTCTCTCTCTCTCTCTCTCTCTCTCTCTCTCTCTCTCTCTCTCTCTCTCTCTCTGCCTGCTGCACTGAAAGTAGGACAAGGCCGCTGGTCGAATCGGCGCACCTCATCGCTCAGGCCAAGTAGTTGCACGTTCTCTACGGCCTAATAGTTTCGCCACTTCTTTGCTCCTTCCCGGGGTACTTTCGCGTTTATAGGCATCAAAACATTAATATTTTATTTGATTCAGACAAACTACTAACAATATCTAATAAATTGAGAGAGAGAGAGAGAGAGAGAGAGAGAGAGAGAGAGAGAGAGAGAGAGAGAGAGAGAGAGAGAGAGAGAGAGAGAGAGAGAGAAATACCCATGCGTTCACTATTAGGCATACAGATAACTTCTTAAATATTACGTTTCGAAAATCGCTTCAGGAAAACGTATCATCAACTAAGGTTACGTTGAAAGTTCTCGTGTAATGTACGATAACTGTGACATGCAAACATTTGTGGCCAAGAAGGATCGTCTTACTATCACGGCTATAATTGTGCAAAAACATTCCGTAATTCTGATTTTTTTTTCTTTTTTTTTTTTTTGTGTAACCACCAACTTCCTGTATCAAGAGGTAACAATAGATTCTGAATACAGTTAATTGCTCTTTCCATATCAGCCTTAAGCTCATTATGCATTAACAAGGCACAGCTGAGCTCGATGGGTGGGGGGATGGCCGGAAATGAAACGCAAACCTTACGAATGCGAACCCATGGCTCTACCACTGAACTCTGTCTACGCATATACACTCCAGTGAACACACACACACAATCAAGTATGTATATATATATATATATATATATATATATATATATATATATATATATATATATATATATATATATATATACTTATAGTTTATAGTTTTAATATACAACATATCTTTTGATGTTGTTACTGTTTTTAAATCATTTATTGTTAATTTTTTTCATCGGTTATTTATTTCCTTATTTCCCCAACTCACTGGGCTATTTTTCCCTGTTGAAGGCCTTTGGGCTTATGGTATCTTGATTTTCCAACTAGGATTGTAGCTTGGCTAATAATAATAATAATAATAATAATAATAATAATATATGTGTGTGCGCCCGCCCCTTTCTAAGTTGGGGTACCTTAACGTGGTGAAAGGTCTGTGTACCGCATGATCAGCAAAGCTGTACTAGCCACGTCACCTATAATAGGTTGGTTTGTTGTGCGAGATTTGACGAAAATCTCCCATTTTCGCCAATTAGTAGTTGGCCAGCGTGGTAATGAAAATTGGCCAACCCCAGACATGAATAAACACGTGTCTGAGACCTTTGTCCTGCAATGAACTAGAAGCGGCTGATTTTGTTGTTGTTGTTATGTAGATGTATTTCTATATAATACTATGATGATAAATTATAACAATAAAGGCCCTTCCTACTTAATGCCCTTTTCACTCCATCGATTACGTCCTATCTTGTTCTTCCAGTCCTAACACTCTAAGAGTTCCAAATTCCATAG
>NC_090765.1:47804214-47806714 GCF_036898095.1 Palaemon carinicauda | reverse complement strand
AAAAATAAAAATCTTGATGCTGGAATTCTCAGCACAGTTTGAGGGCTCTATGAGGGTTGGTTCTTTATGTCGTTTTCTCCGGTAGTATGGTGGAAACTCTTAAAATGGACTTTTGAATCTTCTTAGGAATGGGTTCAGTCATACGAGGGACTACTTTCAGGCCATCATCTGTACAGAATCCAAATTCTTCTATGTAGATTCTAACTGTGCTTTGAACTGATCCAGTTCCATAAACATCAGACACCAGCTGATCAAAGTTTCCTCGGTCGCCATGAAACACTGTTCCTCCAGGTTGATCCTTATCCACATCACTATTACTGATTACTGAAACTTTCAACCATGTATATGCCAGGACTGTTTCCAATTCAAAAGAAAAAGAATAGGCCTAGGACTCATAATTACCTAGTTTGTTTAGGAAAGTAGTTGATTGTTTAGATTTGAAGAGATGGCGGAGTGTCATACATAGTAGGATATGCGTTTTCATCTTCCACTTTCCACCTGTTGTTGCTTTACACATATCTTAAGGAACGTCACTAGATTTGGTGGGCCATAGAAATGTCTTGGTTTCTTTGAAGGCATTGAGTATTTTAGTGTAAAGCTCAAGACTAACTTCTTTGATCCAGTCATCATCTCACAAATTACAAGCAGAAAGAACTATTGTTTTCAGTGATTCCAAAGATTTACAAAATATCAGTGTGTCTTTATATGGGGATGATCAGAAGTCGATGCTGTCTTTCAGGTCAGAACAGTGTTCAATCTTCAACCTAAGATTGACTAGTTATTTCAAAAGCTTGTTCATTATTGCTATTGTTGCATAGATTCTTATTATACACATTTCTAAATGACAAAGTTTTAGAACCCGACCTTTGTGAATAACTTCTTTTTTTATAAAATCGTAGATGCGAAAATGCTTTCTCTATAGATCTTTTGTCTGATGTTTCCTCTGTTTCTGTGATGGTGTAACACTGCTGAAGTATTTGTCTCACTAAAAACTGCTTGGGTCGGCACTCATGGAATTAGGTCTCCCTTGCGAAAAGATCATTTTACATAGTAAATCTTCATCATTTAGTTAAATTTTCTTTTCTTCAATGGTTTTATACGCATCTGAGTGGAACTTCTGCAAGCTATGTATATTACCAGAGTCCTTTACCATGTCACCTTAACAAAATATACAGTATTTACCAAATATCACTATTTAACATTTTTTTTTTTGGCGACTTATTCACTTACATTCAAACATTTGTTTTTATGCTTAACAATGTGCGGCGACCAATTCAAAAACACTCTCCTAGGCAAATGAACAAATAATTAATCTTCACCTCGAACTACATTTGAAAAAAATACCTTTAAATTTTCTATAAAAAAAAAAAAATTTAAAGTACTTTATCTTTCAAAATGAGTTTGGAATTTGTCAGGAGAAAAAATCATCACTTGCTTATTTGGATTTATCGGTTTGAAACGGATAGAAAAGTTTTGATATCTATTTGGATATACTGTAACGTAAACTTTGGCTAAAAAAAACATATTTAACAGGGACGTATTTATAATGCAATATATAATTACAGATTAGTTATTTTTTCCTGAGAGGACTTTGTTTGCAAAGAGAAATACGTTAAAATCAAGATTTGTTTTCGCTTTATCTATGTACATTTTGTATTCCTTTAGCAATTCATATTATACTATTGAAATGTTTGCTTTTTTACATATGTTTCTTGACATATTGCAATAGTCCCCGCAAAATCTTTCGAAAGTCTGAATATGATTGACCGCCAATATAAAGGCTTAATGTAGATTTGAGCGTAGCGTGAAACAGGGGGTTTTGGTCCCCTATGTGAGAACAGCCCCGAGTTGAGAATGGAAGTAATAATGTGGTTTCTGGAAGGGTTACAAGATTTCGGTGTGTTTGGATAAAAGGATAAATTCCAGGAATTTAGAAGGTAAGAAAAACTAATTACGTTAAATAAATCCAAAGAAATATCTTGCAATTACAAATTATCAAAGGGTTAGTGCGCGGGGCAAAACTCACCTCGACAGAACTCTCAAAATTACGTATTATTATTATTATTATTATTATTACCTCCGACAATGAGGTCATGTTTTCACCTCTGTCTATTTGTTTGTCGCCAACCTAACTCAAAAAGTTACGGACGAATTTTGACCAACGTACTACAAATATAATTAAAAACGATGTATTCAGGCCGAATCTCTCTCTCTCTCTCTCTCTCTCTCTCTCTCTCTCTCTCTGAATGTCATTTAGGCCGGTATAACTCATGTACCGTGCTTTTTTTATTATTATTTTACATCGAACCATATCTGAAAGTACTTTTTCTTTCATCAGTGACTTGAACAAGGCTAATGTCGGAATAATCTAATGTAGCTATTAACGGAAGGAATATTTTAGCTGCGATACTCCAATAATTTCTACACGATTTTGCGGATTCATGATATATATATAAATATATATATATATATATATATATATATATATATATATATATAT
>NC_090765.1:47786714-47801714 GCF_036898095.1 Palaemon carinicauda | reverse complement strand
ATTTATCAAGTGTTCAATTGTTGCTGCTTCCATTCGAAGAAAATGACATTGTTCTTGGTTTTAGAAGGAATGTTACAGCATTCCTTTGAACTGTAGAATTTGTTTATATACAATACTAGCAGTCCCAGGTTTTATGTTCCTTGTTTGATATTGTATTTGAAACAATCTTTGAATCCTCATGAATGAAAGGGTTGGTGTGTTTCTTGCAACTTTTCGTAAAAGTATTTTTTACAGGTAATTCATATTGTTTAAGATTGCAACAACACAGAGAATAAACTCTAAAAAGTACAACATATTTTTTTTCTTTCTTTTTTTTGTCCAGTGAACACAGAGAGAAAATTAGAACCTCGTTTACATAGAGTGAACATGATGACAAAATGACGTATTCTATTCCATAATCGGTCATAAAACTTCATCTTCAATAACCAGGTCACTTCTCCTATAACCTGAACTACGTGTAAAAGACCTCCTCAGTGAAGGGGAATTGCACGAACCAGAGAACCAGAGCGTAATCATGAAAAAAAGATAACATAGACCAGCTCAAATAAATAATCAAAGAATAGAGAGACAACTCTAACTTAGGATGGGTTTCATCGTAGTTTCAACGTCATGGTAACTGAAGAAATTAACAAGAAATCTACTGAAGAAATCAAATGAAGAAATCAATGTCATATACATCACAACACATGTTCTTATTTCATATATAAATCTAATGTGACATTTGACATTAGATAATTCGGTTCCCTATTTTTCCTTCTACTAGTGAGCTTTGGAGCTCTGCCCTTATTCGTCTTTCCATAATAATGCCCCTATTTTAACTTGATCTACCAGTCTCTTTCCATTCCTTTATCAGGCTCAATAGCGCACAGGATTTCAGTCCCGTCAACATCGCCATGAAAAAATAGATCAATACACTTATCAAAGCGACTCTAAAATTGCTGAACTTCAAGCAAAAAATGAGATTAATTGGAGTTGAACAATTAATGAGAGAGAGAGAGAGAGAGAGAGAGAGAGAGAGAGAGAGAGAGAGAGAGAGAGAGAGAGAGAGAGAGAGAGAGAGATTACCATTTAAATTGAATTTTAGAAACTGTTGAGAACATGAACTAATAAATTCCATCCAATTAGAATCAGAAAGCGTGTCTACGTCCCCCCACAGTTCTCAAAAGTTAAATGGTGACATTTTAACACCTCCATAATGAGTTAAGTGGTTCAGTGCGATTTTTTATGAATTTCTGAATCCCTCTATAGATAAGGTGATGAACAAGGCACAAAAAATTATATACACCAATCCATCTTCCCTATATAATAAAAAGCAAGTGTCTGGATGGATATCTATATACATTTATGCATACACATATTATATATATATATATATATATATATATATATATATATATATATATATATATATATATATATATATATATATATCTTTCCGGTCATGCTGAGCGACATTGCCAGAGGTATAACTACTGGATGATGGTAAGATGAGAGAAGAGGAGAGTCACACAATATGTGTAGCAAGAAAGGTAACAGGGTGTGTGCAAAAGCTTGGCAAGAGATTGAACTTATTTGTAGAGGTCAAATTGGCAATGTATAATGGGATTTTTTATCTGATCCTTCAATATGGAAACGGATTTTAATGGTGAATACCAATAAAAAAAAAAGTTTGAAGCTGTAGTGTTAGAAGAATTGCTAGCGTGGGAAATGTTTAGCGGAGACACATAGATGTGGTTAAAAAGATTTCTATCGGATCAGAGTATTTTGAGTTGGATTTGTCATGTGAATACAATGGAATATAATAGGTTAAAGGAAAAAGAGAATAATTAATTATTTGAAATTCTCTGGCATCCGGACATAGAACTTCAAATAATTCATTATTCTCTTAAAAAAGAGCATAATTCCGAAGTGCCAGGATAAAGGAGATGAACTACATAGGTTTGGAAAGTTACGATGGATAAGCAGGGTCTTGATATACAAGAATCGTAAATGTACGTACAAGATTGGGGAGAATTGACCACTGTATGTAGGTTGTTACACACCTGCTGAAAGAGCAGTCTTTCTAAGGGTATGGAGGGACTAACATTTTGGAAGTTTTCCGGCACAGCTCATCCTAGATTCAGTAGTTAAAGGATAAATGTTGTTCTTCTATTGAATCCAACTGTTAAATAACAGATTATTACTGCAATCTCTCTCTCTCTCTCTCTCTCTCTCTCTCTCTCTCTCTCTCTCTCTCTCTCTCTCTCTCTCTCTGTCTCTCTGTCTCTCTCTCTCTCTCTCTCTCTCTCTCTCTCTCTCTCTCTCTCTCTCTCTCTCTCTCTCTATATATATATATATATATATATGTATATATATATATATATATATACATTATATATACATATAAATATATATATATACAGTATATATATATATATTATATAAATAAATATATATATTTATACATATGAATATAAATATGTATATATACACACACACACACACACACACACACACACACACATATATATATATATATATATATATATATATATATATATATATATATATATATATATATATATATATATATAGGGGTGTGTGTGACTGTAGGTGAATCAAAAGATGCCGCAGGACTCAATAAAGGTCACACCCTATGAATAAATCGAATGTTTTTAGGTTTTGATAAAATCGTGATTCATATGGCAACTTTACTTCTTGGTAGAGAGATGTGACTTAAATGAATACTCTACAGGAGAATTGGAAACTATCGAGATACACAGCTTGCACTTCAAATGTTCTGTGGAAAAATAACGCGAAAGTATAATCAAATGTCATTATGTGGGATGAGTGAGATCGCGTTTAGGGGTAGTAGAAGTGTCAGAAACGAGGGTCATTCTTATCCTAAAAATACAGATATAAAAGCTTCTATGGAACACAAACACATTGGACTCGTATTTTCATTCAGTTGTTGAGCAATGAATGGCCGCTGATTACCTTTTCACTTCGAAAACGTCATAGTGAGTAAGCCAAAACCTTCGAAACTTGAACGCTGCTTAAGTCATAAAGTGCAGGTCAAAATTTGATCTTAAGTGAGGTGGAGTATTCGCAGTAGTAGCCAGGCGTGTAGAGGACGAGAAAACCACATTTAGCGCATTTTAAGGTCTGTGGTTACCCGCCTCATGCGGTGGCTTCCTTCCATCTGGTGGGTGGTATCAGCCACACGTCCTTTGTTTTGGTATTGCTTCGTAATGTTTTGGTTTCTCTCTCTCTCTCTCTCTCTCTCTCTCTCTCTCTCTCTCTCTCCTCTCTCTCTCTCTCTCTCTCTCTCTCTCTCTCTCTCAATTAAAAAGTCATAGCTCGATAACTTAAACCGAAGCTATGTGGAAAAATAATATCATTATTGAGAGGGACGAAATTCGATCCTCGGGAGAAGAAATATCGACTTGGGAACATCCCTTAATGTTTTATCTCTATAAATGCAAGTTATACGTTTGGTACCTGATGGTGAGTGAACTGTGTTGGGTCAAAGCTCAGGTATAAATCCTAATACATTGTACACCTTTACTCCCCAGATCCCTTTATTAAGAGTATATGAAAGATTTCCAGGGATCGTCTACTGCAGTAACACATTAACGTGAAAGAAAGCTGGACAATTAAAAGCCAGAATTCGGGAAAAGGAGATATCCAGGGGTGTTTGGTTACGCTTTGACAGCTTCTATATATTACTAGTGTACGCGACCCGTCAATGGCGGCGTAATATTTAGATAGATATGCACATGCACCCTTATCTCACCAGGGTATGACTTCTCCCTCTCCCCCTACACGAAGGACGGGGTCAGAGCTGAGCGTGATCAGAAAGATATACAGCACTTACTATATATATATATATATATATATATATATATATATATATATATATATATATATATATATATATATAAAGAGGGAAAGAGAGATACTTGCTCTTTATTATATTGAGGAGATTGATATAACTGTGACAACAACAACAACAGTAATGATAATAATAATATACAGCTCCTCCTATGGTAGGACATACTGTGAAATAAAGATAATCACAACAACTGTTTTAGTGTTTTTTTTTTTTTCATCGTTAAAGTAACTTTAGTAGCAGTCATTTCGTACAGCAGTGACCAGTGAACAACTCTAGTTCTGTTTTATTAACCAATTACCGTAGCGAAAGGGCCACTTGAAGCCCAGCCCAAGGTCGCAAAACATTGCCAAATGAGCACATGTTACGCACTAGAAATTGTCCAAAGGTCGCTGTGTCCTCCCAGTTCAAATAGCCTTAGAGCCCTGGCTGATGAAATAATGTGAGTGACATATAATATGAACTGCGTGAAAGAAAAAGGCCTCCTCAGTCCTCTGATTTCCGTCCGGAAAGTGGCCTTGGGCCATGTGAAATGGACCGGGGAAATATTGACTGAAATATTGTTTTGGAGATGGAATACTGCTACACAATACTTTGTGGCTTTCTGAGAATTGCAAGCGGTAGAGAGGGGGAAATTTCTTCAAGCTACACACAGTCTCTCTCTCTCTCTCTCTCTCTCTCTCTCTCTCTTTCTCTCTCTCTCTCTCTCTCTCTCTCTCTCTCTGGGATTATTACGAATTGAGTATTGTATCATACTTTAGAATTAATTAAGTTTGAAGCTTATCGCATTTAAACATAGTCGAACAAAATGAATGGATTCTCAGAAACTTTTCTTTCTAATTTCCGGTTAGAGCAACGATGAATTAACAATACTTTCTAATTGAACGGTATAATAATTACGATGTATACAATTGTTGGGTTTTTCAGTACTTCATTATTCTGTATCTTTTTATCGCAGTCATTAACATACAAAGGAAAGGTCTGGCCCCTCTTTGCACTTTTTTAATTGGGTCTCCTACTTTCCCCTTGATTATTTTCTCCAATCACTTACTCTGTAAACAGTTTTATTCGATTCCTAACAAAGTCAAAATATAAACATCTGCAAACATTAGTCAAGAATGAACGATCGACATCTTTTGGCATTTCTGTGATTGACTGATGTACAGTTGGACGCAGGAATTCCTGGTCGGTCTACACACTCACCGCCCGGCGAGTTCTGTGTTTAGCCTCATCCACCACCTCTTCCTACACTCTATGTTTGGTTGCTCGTCGCGAAGTAAGGATGTGACAGGCTGCACTTCTTCAGATCGAGGTGTGCTGGGGTCTCTTGTGTCCAACTGTACGTGAAAACACAATTGTTTGTTTTTTCGAAAATATGGCACTTTAAAGTATAGTTTGCCCATCTCTTTTATGCACCAGTTTACCTATACACTTAAAATTTTGTATTAAAAGAACAGTAAAAGTCTGGCAACATTTATTCCAGGATTTTTACAGTTTTAAAAACGGTTATATTGACGTAAAAGAGAGATATTACGGTCACCAACCCGTACATGATTAAAACAAATGAAGGTAAAATTACGGTCGCCTGTATTTTACTTAAATACTGTTGAGAAAATTATACTTTTACTGAGAATTTCCGATAAAAAATTACGTTTTTCTAACAGTGTACCAAGGAAAACTGACGGCTACACATTCGACCAGCCTTCTGACCAGATCCACAATATTTCAGATCAGTGAATGAGAAGAGCAGGTTTACAACAACCGAATTACTTGACCTTTCGCAGACAACCCCGAAGAAGCAATCTGAACACCAACATAACAAATGGCGACGTAACACGAACTGGAACTCGAGTCAACCGCGTGGAAGGCGAAATCTCCGAGGAAAACCTTTCTCATTAAGTTTGTGGTGATGAAACAATCGGTGAACTTGATTTCGTAGCCGAACCCCCCACCCCCACCCCCCACCACCACCACACTACTCAAGTACATAAACAAAAACATGAAGGATTAATAACAAGAAAAAGCGAAAAAATAGAAAACCGCACGGAATCGCATATCATTAACGTCTGACCTAATTCTTTTCTGATTTATTTTTTTGTTCAAGGGCATTTTCTATTTTGTGTTTTTCTTCCTTTGTGACTTTTCAGATTCATTTTAATTAATGCAATAACGAATCCGAATCAAGTTATTTCATTTGTCGCATTGTCACAATTCCTTTGCATTTATATTTTACGGGATGCCAATAATTTCTTCCCCAGTAAATGCAGTTTCGTTCCTTAAAACCACCAAAATTACAGCTACATGTCATAAAATAATGTAGAGAGGGAGAGAGAGAGAGAGAGAGAGAGAGAGAGAGAGAGAGAGAGAGAGAGATTACGTAAGTGCTTAAAAGTAATAACAAGAAATGGGTTGACAGAGTTGCGTCAAAGACACAAAGCGCACTGAAAATCGGTAATCTAAATAAGGGGATTGCGTAAAAGGGAAGTAACTGCGTAGCGCGACAACAATACGCGGCCATTTACCTTTCCAGAGAAATGGAATGATTATGGGAAATGGCCAGTCTGGAGGGGACGAGTAATTACGAACATGGAACAACGCAGTCTGGAGGAGAATCCCTTTCAGAGGAATATCTACCGAGAAACACGATGCCATAAATTTGTATTGGCAAATCTAAGTGGGGCGTACTTTCAGATAATGCTCTCTATCAGGGTTGCCAGGTTTTCCAAATGAAAAAAGGCCAACGTCTGATCAACTGTAGCTTTAAAAGGCCAAGCTAATAGTAGAAAAGGGGCCAAAAATATAGCATTTAAGAATAACCAATTTTAAAGTGAGATTTATACTTCAGGTTCTTTTCATGGCACAATGTTTATATTAATATCTAACAGTATATTTAATAAAATAGGTTTATACATACATACATATATATATATATATATATATATATATATATATATATATATACATATATATATATATATGTATATATATATATATATATATATATATATAAAACAGTGAAGGTATCATAAATAAAAACTTGCGCCATGATATAGCTTCACTTGATATCCCGTTGAGAGGCATGCAATTTTCATATACCGTACTAATATTAAAAAATTATATGGCGTGCAAAAAACACAGTTGAAAAAAAACAAATAATTGTTGTCATTAGCGACCTGGCATTGCATTGAGTAACCTGTATTAACAAATATTAATATTTTCGTATAAAACAATAGTAATATGAGATGTGACCTCAAGAAAAAAACCTAATATTTGATGTAAAAAGCAAGGTAATACCAAAAGTTTTCAAGCAAAATGACATAACTTTCATAGACCTGTGGAAATGAATAACACATGCACACACCTTAATAGTCGTTATATATATGTATATATATATATATATATATATAATATATATATATATATATATATATATATATATTGTACACACACTTTAGACACGGCACTTAGTTTTTCCTTGTAAGTTAAAATGACACGAATGATCTTTTATTCTTTTATCTTAAATCTTCAATACTCGATATTTCATCATGCACTTATTTAGACACAATTTTTCCCTGTTGGGATTAAAGTACACATTACCAGTCAGTCTTTGATAATTATCAGTGATAGATTTCCCTAATACTAATTCATAACAAATATGTACCAAACCGTATTATTTTCAATTTAATCAAAACAATTATGAAATTATAATGTTTCACTGGTATTGTTTCTCGTCAAAGTCTTTCTTATTTCAAATTGCTTGAAGTATATTTTACGAGGGAAAAATAATCGTAAAAATCATCCATTAAAAAAGATTTAAAATTCTCTTTGTCTTGTAAAGTAACGTTTTGTTAACATACATAACTGAAAGTTTGTGTTTAAAAGAACAAATATTTTTTGAAACTCCCGATGTAAGAAAAACGACTCTCTTGAATTTAAACTGTTCTTTCCCAAATGACTGTGACGAAAGCTCTTGATCCTGTAATGTAAGCAAATCTATTGAAGAAGGCTTGAAATGTTTCAGGGTCATTAAGTGAATAACTGTGCTGTTTTACTTTTTTTTTAACCATAACCTTTTGTGTAAGACTTTTCACGAGGCCAGATATTTTATTGTGTGGGGAATGATGTAGTAGGTATATGAATGACAATAACATTGCCCCATTCTATTTGCCTTTATGTTTACACACACACACACACACACACATACACACATTATATATATATATATATATATATATATATATATATAATATATATATATATATATATATTATATATATATATATATATATATTATATATATATATATATATATTATATATATATATATATATATATATATATATATATATATATATATATATATATATATAATGTATGTATGTATATAATATGCTACAGACTGACTTCATATCTTTTTCTAGGAAAACTATTGTTATAAAAAACTAACTTGCATTAGCAGCAACCAATACAAATCCTGTCATTAATAATACTTCAACAATAATCAAGAAAAAAAAAGTTATTCAATATCAAAAACACCATATCATTAAATCATACGAAAACACAACGCGTATACGGACTTCTTTTTCTTTATTTTGTTAAAGATAGTCGGATGCGTAACAATCTCAAGCTCTAGACTGGCGTCGTCCAGCCCGGACCAGCCTCTTTCACCACTGTTCCCTATTTAAGTATGGAGAATGAAAGTACCTTTGAACTAGCTTCATGGACGGTACGTAACGTCCTTGAGGGTAGGGTCTTGCATAACCGTCCTTATTGGGGGTTTGGGTACGCTAGTAATTAAACCGAACGTCTTAGTTTCATGCAACCATCCCTAAAGAACTGATATTTACTCCAAAGTTCGTGATGTGTACCAATTATACATTTTCCCGCAATGTAATTGCAAGGCAGAGGCAACTTGCATATTTAAGGAACTGTTAAGTAGCATATCTAAGGAACTGTTAAGTGGCATATCTAAGGAACTGTTAAGTGGCATATCTAAGGAACTGTTAAGTGGCATATTTAAGGAACTGTTAAGTGTCATATCTAAGGAACTGTTAAGTGGCATATTTAAGGAACTGCTAAGTAGCATATTTAAGGAACTGTTAAGTGGCATATCTAAGGAACTGCTAAGTAGCATATTTAAGGAACTGTTAAGTGGCATATCTAAGGAACTGTTAAGTAGCATATTTAAGGAACTGTTAAGTAGCATATTTAAGGAATTGCTTAGTAGCACATTTAAGGAACTTTTAAGTAGCATATTTAATTAACTGTTAAGTAGCATATTTAAAGAACTACTAAGTAGCATATTTAAGGAACTGTTAAGTGGCATATCTAAGGAACTGTTAAGTAGCATATTTAATTAACTGTTAAGTAGCATATTTAAGGAACTGTTTAAAGCAGCATATTTAAGGAACTGTTAAGTAGCATATTTAATTAACTGTTAAGTAGCATATTTAAGGAACTGTTAAATTCGCTGCAATAAATGAAATGAGGGAAAGATTCGAGCAATTTCTGGGGTTCAATGTGGATGGTTCCGTTAGGAAAGCCGTCAGCGGAAAATTATCATAACAACAGGCGCTTACAATGTCTCGAGTGACTTGTGTTTATGCATTCATAAGTTTTCCTTGGAGTGTTTTGAACAGTAGGACGATTTCAGATGGGTTCAAAATTTTTAATGTTTTTTTTTTTTTCTTTTTTTTTAGTATGATAATTTGAGTAGGAACAACTGCATCAAAGTTTTTTTCATGAAAAAGGCTGCAAAATGGGACATTTTTCTACTTATCTATCGCATATTTTGTCGATTAATATATTTTCGCACGCATATTTACATATTATTCAATATACATACATACATACATAGGCCTGCCACACACACACACACACACACACACACATATATATATATATATATATATATATATATATATATATATAATATATATATATATATATATATACACACATATAGATGTGTGTGTTTGTGTGAGTGTGTGGGTGCTTGATTGTGTGTCTTCGTAGGGTTTATTTTTAAAAGGAAATACCTATGAAAATCATCATGAAATTATATTTGCATCACCTAATTTTATTCCGTATAGCAAGAACAAAATGACCTCGTCATTATCAAACACAAAACCAAACTTTCCAGCTGAATAAAAGTAGACTGAACCTTCTATTTACTTCCATGTCTATGCAATAAAAAAGAAAGATAAATTACAACAACGACTTAAAGGTCACATTGAGAGACAGGGTTCTCACGACTCAAGTCCCCATCAGCTGAGGGTTAACCAGCAGATGGGAAGCCACTGCACAAAACAACAGAGCAGACGTACACATCATGGCAACAGAGGACCGCTACTCTGACATCATAACCTGGGAGTCTAGAGGCTGATTAGTAAACGAATTGGTGTATAAAAAGAAAGCTGAAATTTTTCTAATGGGAAATCAATTAGATATAATATGGGAGAATCTCATGACTAATGGGTCAAGTGAAATATTGTCATGGGGGGGGGGGGAGAGAAAAGAATACAGCTGCCTGGGTTTACCGGAGAGAACTCTTTTACATAAAATAAACTAAACGCATCTGTTGGCAGAGGCAACATTGTTGTTGTAGTAAAGCAGATGTTTTCCACAGCAAAATATTCGTTACAGAAAAGGTCGAAGAAGTTCTTTAGCGTTACAGAAATGGTCGAAGACGTTTCTTAGCAATATAGAAAAGGTAGAAAAAGTTCTTTAGCGTTACAGGAAAGGTCGAAGAATTTCTTAAGCAATATAGAAAAGGTATAAGAAGTTCTTTAGGCGTATCAGGAAAGGTCGAAGAAGTTCTTTAGCGTTACAGAAAAGGTCGAAGTTCTTTAGTTCAGGAAAACTAAGAAGCAAATATACGTAGTAAACAAAAATGCAATTACTAGGTGGATACGGCCCCATAAAAAAGGAATAGCTAATAACAAAATTCACACACAACGGTACAGAAAAGGCGAACATCCCTCTTCATAATGACGTTTTTTGCATTACAATTGTCTGTACTCACGAAGTTTTGGCAAATTACTCATTTAACTTTGGTGTTCATGAGAGGAGAATTTCTTTCGCTATTCAGTGCCTCTAAAGCTTGAAAGATAGTGTTTCAATAATTAGTATATATATATATATATATATATATATATATATATATATATAT
Organism: Palaemon carinicauda; assembly: GCF_036898095.1. Taxonomy (NCBI): domain Eukaryota; kingdom Metazoa; phylum Arthropoda; class Malacostraca; order Decapoda; family Palaemonidae; genus Palaemon; species Palaemon carinicauda. The sequence goes on along the minus strand of NC_090765.1, from coordinate 47,790,672 downwards.
ATATATATGTGTGTGTGTATATATATATATGTGTGTATATATATACACAGTATATATATGTGTATATATATATATATATATATATATATATACATATATATATATATATATGTATATATATATATATATATATACACACACACACAGTTAATGTGTAGTGCTAATCATCCTATCTAGAAACCCAGGAATCCTCAACAATTTGTAGTACGAATGAGCAGGAAACGATTTCTCTCATTCACAAGAGCCGAGATCGTGAAGAGTGTAAAAGCAGTTTCACTTTTTTGGTCTTTGATTCGGGTCACAAGGTTAAAGTTCAAATAATACGAGTTACTTAATGTATTCCGCTTATTGAGGTCACATGAGAAAAAAAAATAAAAATCAAGAGCTGAGAAGTAACCGGCGTAGTGATTTGTTTCCAAGTTCGGTGAGGAAGACCTCTCGTGTGTTGGAGAGAGTGACAGAAATTAATAGGATGAACGTAATGTGGAAAACTGGAATGAGATTTCAAATTAAATATGAACCCGTTTAGCTCTCTCTCTCTCTCTCTCTCTCTCTCTCTCTCTCCTCTCTCTCTCTCTCACTCTCTCTCTCTCTCTCTCTCTGAGGCACAATTATAATTCTTTAATTATAAACTTCCTGAGCAGAAAAAGAATGTTTAAGGACCAAAGTTGAAATGTTTTACTGTATTGTTAGGTCAAGTTTCTCTGGCGGAAGCAAATTGTGCTTCTTGAATGTGAAAGAGCTGGAAACAAAGGTTGGAGAAGCTCTTGAGATGAACTGTACACGGAACAGGAAGGGCGACATACGTAAGAGATACGTCATGGATGGGGGTAAATAGGTTAGTGTGAGCGAAAAGAAGGAAACGAACCTTTTGGAAGCAGCAAAAAGAAGGGAAAGAGCCTTTTGGAAGAAGAGAAAAGAAGGAAAACAGCCTTTTGGAAGCATTCTGCTTATTGGAATAGAAGACAATGTGCCGGTGAAAAGATGGTATCATTAGAAAAATTCTTTAGGGGTGGGGGCAGAGGAGCCAAGACTATGTTAGTTACATGGGGTAGAAGGCATTTGGATGTTGTTTTAGGTTAAACTGACCATATGTCAACACTGACCTCAAAAAGATGTTGGCATGAAAAGACCTCGATATAGAGTACGTGGGAGACAAAATCAGGTAGCATTGTGTGTACAGATTGGTTCACGTGCTGATAAACATCATCATCATCATAATAATAATAATAATAATAATAATAATAATAATAATAATAATAATAATAATAATGAGACTTATATAAATCTTTAAACGGGGGTGAGTAATGGAACGCAATTTCTACATTATGAGGGAGTTACTAACATCTTGACCTATTTCTTGCTAAATACCTTGTTGAATAAAACATCCAGCAGATAATCTCAGTAGTATTAGTAACAAAATAAACTGTTCAGCGAGAAGATAAGTCGAATAATAATCAACATATAATGGGGAAATCTGAGTTGATCAATTCTAGCCGATAAGAAGAAACCTTAAAGAGTTTTTCATTTGGAGGGAACATTCACGAATTTTGTTGGCCTTCTGGTCCCACTGTGATCAACTGCCGCCTCACCAGACTTATAAGGTTTGGTGCAAGTTTTTAAGTACTGTATTGCTATTAAGGATGAGGTTGATAGATCCAGGCCTATACATAGCTAAAACAAAAAACAAAAAATAAACAAAAAATCCTGCTACAAATGATGGCTCAGAAGCATTTGCATGTTAGTCAAGTCTTATACGCATATATTTTATGAGATATTAGTATTAGTTCTTTTGAGAGAGAGAGAGAGAGAGAGAGGAGAGAGAGAGAGAGGAGAGAGAGAGAGAGAGAGAGAGAGAGATACTACGTAACACGAATATTTCTTACTTATGCTACTGAATATTCATATGAGTGGGAGCAGGGGAGGCAGGGGGTTTACTATAAATAAAAAAACGAAAGTGAGATCTATTCCAATTGCTAAGGCGTGATTCCAGAAACTACAAAAAGCAATCAGAAGAGAAATCATTAAATGGAATTCATCTTCGATTTGGCAAAGTTCGTGACCGAGATTTGTAATGGGCATTGAATGAGGTCGGGAAACTTTATGGTAATATGAAAACATCTGAAATATCTTAATTACGACATTTTTCGTTTAGCTGTGGACTACTTATATTCTATTACACCCATGGTATACCAAGTCTATATAAAGGAATGTACAATTTAAAGTTTATCAACAGATTATTATTATTATTATTATTATTATTATTACTAGGCAAGCTACAACACTAGTTGGAAAAGCAAGATGCTATAAGCCCAAGGGCTCCAACAGGAAAAAAATAGCCCAGCGAGGAAAGTAAATAAGGAAATAAATAAGCGATGAGAAAAACTTAACAATAAATTTTTCTAAGAGCAGTAACATCAAAACAGATATGTTATATATAAACTATTAAAGACTTATATCAGCCTGTTCAACATAGAAAAATTTGCTGCAAGTTTGAACTTATGAAGTTCTACTGATTACACCAAGATTCCACTAAGAGAACGAAGGATTGGAGGGGGGCATTTGATATTTTTATCAGATTATTTTTATAAAAACCACATAAACGTAGTCTTCATAATTGACAATAAATGTAACTCGTGTATATACAAGCTAGGTCGTGCTGTATCCGTGTACTGCTCAGAACAATGATTAAGGTCTCACGTTCGTATTGTTGCCATTAAACAATGGCGACAAAAGCGCGCGAATAATAGCTCGCCGAGGGTCTTTTCCCGCCAACGTGAGACAGGAAATTGTCGTTTCCTGTTAAAATTTCTATTTTCGTGGTTACAGCGTTTTATGTAGTCAGAATGTCCTGGTCTAGAAATGTTTGTGGGGAAAGAAAGGTGTATGAAAATCAAATATATAATAGAGGAAGAGTTTCTCGGTCTTCGAAATTATTTTTCTTTTACACAGCCATGTTTGAACTGGCTCCCAAGAAAATAAAGCGTTGGATATCAACAAATTTCCATATAAAGATAATAGCCCTTGTTGGTATAAAGTCACTATTTTGTATTCAGAATATAACCTCCTTTTAGTTACAAGACCTCAACTAAGATACAATTTCTACTACAAACTACGAAATAAAGATAAATAATCATACATATAAATGCTGATAAATATTGCCACACGAGTGTGGAAACGCATTGGCGTCGAAGACTAGTAAATAATTTTATATAGTTTGTAAAATACAATGTGTATCCACCATTCCCCAAAAAGTCTGTCTGCTATCTGCCCTTCAATTCTAAACTCGGAATTTTGGGTCCGTAGACTTTGTATCTAGACGTTGCGTTAAAAAAATATTAAAGGTATAAAGGCCACTCATAAATGGCAGAGGGACAGTGACATTGCCCTATCAAGCAGGACGATGCCCTAGAAACTGACCATATTACATATGATCAGCGACCAAGTCACCCAAGCTATGACCAAGGAGGGCCAAGCAATGGCTGATGATGACTCAACAAATGGACCTATAGGCTCCCTTAGCTCATAATGATGGTGAGTTTGCAGCGACCAGAGGAACTAACGAGTTGGAGCGGGACTCGAACCGCAGTCTGGCAATCACCAGGCAAGGACGCTACCACCAGGGCACCACAACCCTTCACAATATAAATGACCTATAGCCTGTATGTCACCTATATGTGACTATGATTAACGTAAACTCTTGGTTTATTGCCGGCATAGACATATAATGGTAATACATAGATGTAATTCAGACAAATGTGAAGATGCAACAAATTTTCGAGTAATTTTGTAAAAAGAGACTTCACTTCCCTCACCCTCTGGTCTAACTAGACAAATGTTGTACATGAATGTTCTTACTTCTCAAAACCACTAATTGCAGCATTAACGATAAGTGAATCCTGTTTACTGGAATCGTTAAGACAGTTTATCACGCGTCAATATTAACTGCTCTCTCTCT
>NC_090765.1:47772712-47786214 GCF_036898095.1 Palaemon carinicauda | reverse complement strand
GAGTGACAGTGACATTGCCCTATCAAGCAAGACGATGCCCTAGAGACTGACCATATTACATATGATCAGTGACCAAGCCAACCAAGCTATGACTAAGGAGGGCCAGGCAATGGCTGATGATGACTCAGCAAATGGACCCATAGGCTCCCTCAAAACCCCCCATCCTTAGCTCACATGGATGGTGAGGTTTCAGCGGCCAGAAGAACTAACGAGTTGGAGTGGGACTCAAACCCCAGTCTGGCAATCACCAAGCAAGGACGCTACCACTAGGGCACCACAACCCTTTACAATATAAATAACATATTATTACTATCATTATTATTATTACTTGCTAAGCTACAACCCTAGTTTGAAAAGCAGAATGCTATAAGCCCAGGGGCTCCAACAGGGAAAATACCTTAGTGAGGAAAAGAAAAAATTAAATAAAATATCTTAAGAAGGGTAACAACAATAAATATCTCCTATATAAACTATAAAAACTTTAACAAAACAAAAAGAAGAGAAATAAGATAGGAGAGTTGCTCGAGTGTACCCTCAAGCAAGATAACTCTACCCCAAGACAGTGAAAGACCATGGTACAGAGGTTGTGGCACTACCCAGGATTAGAGAACAATGGTTTGATTTTGGAATATCTTTCTCCTAGAAGAGCTGGTTACCATAGAAAAAGAGTCTCTTCTACCCTTACCAAGAGGAAAGTGGCCACTGAACAATTACAGTGCAGTAACCCCTTGAGAGAAGAAGAATGGTTTGGTAATCTTCGTTGTCAGGTGTATGAGGACAGAGGAGAATATGTAAAGAATAGACCAGACTATTCAGTGTGTGTGTAGGCAGAGGGAACATGAACCGTAACCAGAGAAGGATCCAATGTAGTACTGCCTGGCCAGTCAAAAGACCCTATAACTTTCTAGAGGTAGTATCTCAATGGGTGGCTGGTGCCCTGGCCAACCTACTACCTTATATGTCCCCTATATGTGACTATGATTAACGTGAACTCTTTGTTATTGCCGTCATAGACATATAATGGTAATACAAAGATGTAGTTCCGACAAATGTAAAGATGCAAAAATTTTCGAGTAATTTTGTGAAAAAAGAGACTTCACTTCCCTCACCCTCTGGTCTAACTAGACAAATGTTGTACATGAATGTTCTTACTTCTCAAAACCACTAATTGCAGCATTAACGATAAGTGAATCCTGTTTACTGGAATCGTTAAGACAGTTTATCACGCGTCAATATTAACTGCTCTCTCTCTCTCTCTCTCTCTCTCTCTCTCTCTCTCAAACTATGCTTGAATCATATCCAAAGATACTATCTATAAATACTAAAATCTGTAAATAAATCTTGAAATTCTAAAAAGTAAAATCTGACCGGTAACTCCACCGTATAGTGTCGCGAGAGTTACTTCATCAAATATTTCTCTTATTTATTTGGTAGATTAATTTGACAGAAAAATTGTTGGCCATATCCTTTTCTTATAATTTCTTTTATTGGTTTTTAGCTCACATTTTACTTCCACCCTTGACAGGTTACCATCAGGAACATAATAAACATTGGCTTCAAAATAACGTAAATCGCATTTTCGCATTTTCTCACTGGGTTCTCATCCCAGATCTAACGAGAGAGAGAGAGAGAGAGAGAGAGAGAGAGAGAGAGAGAGGGGGGGGGGGGGTAATTAAATGGACTCATTGGAGAAGACGTTGATTAGACTGAAAGAGCCACCGTGCTATTTCCTTTCTGTTCTCATAGCAGCTGCGAGGCTCAGCAGAAGCGGAAGGTTTAGAAGAAGAAGAAGAAGAAGAAGAAGAAGAAGCAAAAACGGATGAGAGCGTTTAGCTGAAGTCCGGCACCCTGGAGATAAATAGAAACCTTTATTCCGTGAGGACGCGAAAATGTAGGCTAACTTTTATCTCTCTCGGCTACTTTTGGTGCATAAGCCACATCGTTGGAGGATGTACTGCCCTTTCAACGGCACAAAGCACCAATTACTCCGGAACCCATCCCGCATACGGTTATTATATAGTTTGGTGCATGGCGTAACGGGAGAAAATGGTTATCGTGCCATTTAAAGAAGTCATCGTACGCTCCTATGCATCGTCTTAAGCTTTCCTTCTACCTGAGAAAATAAAACTCAAATTTAATGGATATTTATCGATCGTTTAAATATTCATAATTTTTCTCCATAGACCTTGGTATTTCAAAGATTTATACAATATGGGATTATGATAAAAAAAATAAAATGATTTTCATTATTATTATTATCACCCATAGTGTTAAAAACACGGATGCAACAGCAAACTATGACCCCAGGGACGTTACGTACCGTCAGGCCTCCAAGTACGTCACTTTCATTCTGCATACTTATATAAGGGCTAGTGATGATACGATGGCCCCCAGGATGGACGACAGCAATTCCAAACGTGAGTTTATTATCGATAGATTGTCATTGTAGACTAATTGAAAGGTTAAATGTATGGATACATGACTTGCTATACAATTGGGTTAATGTAACAGGCTGTAAATTTGCTTTCCTTTGTATTTTATTATATTTCATTAAAATACCAAGCCCTTTCTCTCTCTCTCTCTCTCTCTCTCTCTCTCTCTCCTCTCATTTCGGTATATCATAAACTAATATATGTATATATATATATATATATATATATTATATATATATATATATATACATTACTAGTAAACTTTCTCTCTCTCTTATATCCTAAAGGAATATATATCATTACTAGTTAAGCTACAACCATAGTTAGAGAAACAGCGAAAATAGCCCAGATAGGAAATGAAATAAGGAAATAACAAAATTATTATGAGAAGTGATAAATAAAAAATATTGTATGGCCGGTAACAAGGTTAAATTAGATATGTCATTTATAAACCATGAAGAGATACTTATATCAACCTTTGTAATGTAAAAAAAAAAAAAAAAAAAAAAACATTATTGCAAGTTTGAACTTATGAAATTCCATCGATTCAATTGCCAGATTAGGAAGATCATTCAATAATTTGGTCACAATTGGATTAAAACTTCTAGAATACAGTGTAGTGTTGAGCCTTATGATGGAGAAGGCAAGACTATTAGAATTAACTGCATACCTAGTACTGCGCGCTGGATGGTGCAGTATGAAAAGATCTGAATATAAAGGATGGTCTGAAAGACGATGCCAGAGATTAATAACTAGAACAAGAATAAGAAATATAATAGATCCAAGTTCCTGTCCAACAAATTAAGATACAATGAAAGAATTAAAACTATTCAGGATACATTGATCACAAAAAGTTGTAAAAGACTTTCTCAATAAGCCTTTTTTTTGTGCAATTGAAGAAACAGACTCGATGCGTTTCTTAAGAGTAAATTGACAATCAAGAATCACTGTTAGGGTTCAACTTCATGCCTCATAATTTAATCGTGCCCTACTTTTGGTCAAATCACTACTAAGGGATTCAGCAACCTCAAATTTACATTCAAGTGGCATTGACGCAAAGAGAGTAGCATCGTCTGCTATGCGACAAGTTTGTTTTCGAGGTCAAACCACGTGTATATAGTACGAAAAATAATGGACCCAAAACACTACCATGAGGAACATCAGATATCATTCCTATACTTACTATGGTACCCATCAACAACTTTTTGCAATTTATTACTTAAAAAAACAATTATGATGCTAAGAAAAGACCCACCTACCCCAATGTTTGATTTTGTAAACAAGGGTCTCATAATTAACACCGCCAAAGGCTGCACTAAAATCAAGGCGAATCATACGAACTTCCTGACGACAACCAAGGAATTCTGTACATAATTTGAAATTTTAAGAAGGGCACCAAAAGCTCCCAGGCTTTGTAAAAGCTAAATTGCAAACTAGTGAACAGCAAACCTAATAAGATGGTTTGCCCAAAGACGTTCACAAGAATGAAGATCAATTTTCTTATTACACTGCTTACTGTCAAACACATCAGCCATAAGGGTTATCTTTTTCTTTGGACAATAAATGAAGAGCCATCTGGTTTAAGTAAATGAGGAACTGTTAAGTCTACATCAAAAAGTGCAGATTTAAGGGTAGTCTACCATTTGCGTATTTGGTATAGACCAGAAAGGGCTTCTTTCATAGCCAACCTGTATTGCTTTTCAGTTGAAGCATAAACTTTAAGCAACAGCTCTTTGCTTAGTATAGTTATTCCAAGTTGAATATGATATGTTACCCTGCTTCTCCAATTAAGCGTATCTACAATCACCATTGCGCCAGGGTTTGTCTTTAATTTGGTATTCTAACACAGGAAAAGCGATAAACCTATCAATTATGTTGATCAGATTCTCATTCAAGATAACAACCAGCTCAACACTTTAATACAATTATGACAAGTCAAATACAAAAGATCACTCAAAATGCCATTCTAGTCTTTTTGAGGTTTTACATAACTTACATGAATATAACACGCCAGGAATGGGCTGTTCCGTCTTAATTATTAAAGAAACCAAGTCATGATCAGACGTCTAAACTGGAGAACCAACCTTACTTGTTATAACACCAACGGAGTCAGTGTATACCAAGTCCAAGCAATTACCATACCTATGAGTAGCTGCACTTTATGATTTACTCAAAGTCTGATTCAAAGGCAAAGTACAAAGCTCTTAAGTCATGGCAAATCAGTAGGAGAAACAGAATTTAACCATTCCCTACGGTGAGCATTGAAATCACCAACAAAAATAAACGAGACCTTTCTATCAGCTTGTATCTTACCCATAGTGGTTAGAAGATAATCAAAGATAGAATCCTCCAAGTCTGGAGGCTCAATACTACACAGTATTCTAAATGTTTTGTTCCAGCTGTTACCAAGTTGTGGAATGATCTTCCTAATCGGGTAGTTGAATCGGTAGAACTTCAAAAGTTCAAAGTTGGAGCAAATGTTTTTATGTTGACCTGGCTGACATGAGTCTTTTTATAGTTTATATAATGACATCTGTTTTTGACGTTGTTAATAGTTTATATAGGACATGTCTGTTTTGATGATGTTACTGTTTTTAGAATGATTTATTGTTAATTTATTCTCATTATTTATTTATTTCCTTATTTCCTTTCCTCACTGGGCTATTTTTCCCTGTTGGAGCCCGTGAGCTTATAGCATCTTGCTTTTCCAACTAGGGTTGTAGCTTGGCTAGTAATAATAATAATAATAATAATAATAATAATAATAATAATAATAATAATAATTCTGATAGATGGTACACAAATAAAAGTTTTTATGCTGGCTACAAACTTTTATGAATGGTACCCCGTTTCGAAATAATCGATTCCCTAAAACCTGAAATAAGGAACTTAACTAAGTGCTTCACTTGAGAAATCAAAGTTTCTGGGCATAAAAGAATATTATACAGTCTGGAGGCAACAGTACGTACACTAATATTGCCATGCAATTCACGAATATTGCAATACATCAGACAACACTAACGAAGTCTAGCATGCACTGAGAGAGAGAGAGAGAGAGAGAGAGAGAGAGAGAGATTAATGACTGTCATTGCAACTTTTTTTCGAATTTTACTTTTTCTGGTCTTAGACTATGCGTACCTGTAATAACCACTGAAGCGTAACGACAGGTGGCAGTGAATAGATTATTTTTCAATTCAATAAGGAGCTTGACCTATTAGAATAAGGAACTTGGATCTGACCCAGGTTCTATCTTTCTATCTCTCTATCTTTATTTCATATCATGGAAAACAGAAGACAATGGATCAGTAATTAACGTAGATAATTACAGCTTTTCTCTCCCGGTGCTCTTCCTCTTATTGTAAAGGTACTTCATTAAGAATTAAAAGTCACGGTTGTGGCCTACGGCATCTAATACATGACGTCGTTTCCGGTAGATAAGGCGGGAAAGTAACCTAAATCAGAGAGAGAGAGAGAGAGAGAGAGAGAGAGAGAGAGAGATTCCCTCTTAACATATATTTTGTAGGAAGCTTAAAATAGAATGAAAAAAAATTTACTGCATTTCTTTCATAAAATACCCAAAAATAAAGTATGAGAGAGAGAGAGAGAGAGAGAGAGAGAGAGAGAGAGAGATTTCCCTTAACATATAATTCGTAGGAAGTTCAAAGTAGAATGAAAAAAAAATTACAGCATTTCTTTTATAAAATACCCAAAAATAAAAGTATGAGAGAGAGAGAGAGAGAGAGAGAGAGAGAGAGAGATTTCCCTTAACATAACAATAAAAGTATGAGAGAGAGAGAGAGTGAGAGAGAGAGAGAGAGAGAGGGAGAGATTTCCCTTAACATAACAATAAAAGTATGAGAGAGAGAGAGAGAGAGAGAGAGAGAGAGAGGGGGGGGATTTCCTCTTAACATATATTTCGTAGGAAGTTCAAAATAGAATGAAAAAAGATTTACTGCATTTCTTTTATAAAATACCCAAAAAATAAAAGTATGAGAGAGAGAGAGAGAGAGAGAGAGAGAGAGAGAGAGAGATTTCCTCTTAACATATATTTTGTAAGCAGCTCAAAATAGAATAAAAAAAGATCTAGTGAATTTCTATTCATAAAATACCCAAAATAAAAGTATGTGATTTACTATAAATATATAGCATGACAACATAGTATTGTAACTTCAATACTAATTTATACTAATAGAATAACCTCAGGTCCAGATGCAATGTCTAAGAGTCAATCTGTCAGTAAATGTTCCACAGACGCAAAAACAAAACAAAGAAAATGGTTTTCTTAGAAAAACGCAATTTGCTGATTTTTTTACTCAAAGTGGATTCTTCCCGGTAAGTTTTTGCTTTTTTTTTTACCTTAGTTTTATACGAGGTTCGGCAAAGAGGTCACTGCTAGGTCATCTTTGACCTCGATTTCTCATGGCTCTTGCTTCCACTTTCTTTTGTTCCTCATGTACAGTCCATTATTCTGATTTTTCTTTTTCTTTTATTTTACCTCTTTTACATCACTTCTTCCTTCTTTTCCTTACTTTTACTTATTGTTTTTCTACCTAGATCTACATCATTCTCATTTTAGACTGCATTGACTATCATTGCTTTTCACTCCTCTATAAGTCATTTTTTTTTAATTCTATCTATTTTCACCATCTTTTCTTGCACATCTTCCCCATTCCCTTATCTATCCCCACCTCTTCTCGTTATATTCTTAAACCCTCATATATTCCCCTTCCTTAATTACCTTTATTCCATTCCCGCTTCAGTGTCCCCATCTTGAACTTCCTGCTGCCTAATTACTTCGACCCAACAGCCCTACGGTACAGTGGATCCACCTGTCTCTCCAGGGTTACCAATTAATGGGTGGTATAAGGGCGGGACTCTAAAGAGCGTGACGTGACACAGGTAGGTAACAGTCAAGGAAAATTAACCCGTTCCCTTTGTCACCTAAAATCACACTGTCACGGGGAGAGAGAGAGAGAGAGAGAGAGAGAGAGAGAGAGTGATTACAAAAAATATTGATATTTCACATTACCGTTTATTAAGGTTAGAATCAGGGTAAAAGTAACGTTCCTTTAAACAAGAAATACTTTTGACTCGAGAGAGAGAGAGAGAGAGAGAGAGAGAGAGAGAGAGAGTTGAAAATAATTTCTAAGAAAATTTTGATAATTCAGATAACTGTTTATTAAGGTTAAAACAGGGTAAAAAAAGGCTTCCTTTAAACAAGAAATGTTTTTGACTCGAGAGAGAGAGAGAGAGAGAGAGAGAGAGAGAGAGAGAGAGAGAAAATAATTTCTGAGAAAATTTTGATAATTCAGATTACTGTTTATTAAGGTTAAAACAGGGTAAAAAAAGGCTTCCTTTAAACAAGAAATGTTTTTGACTCGAGAGAGAGAGAGAGAGAGAGAGAGAGAGAGAGAGAGATGGGAGTATAATTACTAAGAAAATGTTGATAATCCAGATTACTGTTTATTGGGGTTAAAACAGTGTAAAAGAAGTCTTCCTTTAAACAAGAAATGCTTTTGACTCGAGAGAGAGAGAGAGAGAGAGAGAGAGAGAGAGAGATATGAGTATAATTACAAGGAAAATATTGATAATTCAGAAATTAGTATAATTACTAAAAAAGAAAAATTATAATTTAGATTACTGTTAAAAAAAAAAAGTCTAAACAAAAAATGCGTTTGACTTTTAAAGATTGGGAGAGAACACCACGTCGTTTCTGTAGAATTTTGATTGCTTATATCTCCAGTCATTTTATTTCTAGTTCTAATCAAGCACGTACTCACACACTTGCTTGCTGAACCCGTTCACCGCATAAATGAGATATCACGAACGAACAACGAATGGTCCGTAAAGATTGACACATTACAGCGTCACAAGCCACAATACTTTTCCTCTAGTGCGATATCAGTGAACGTTTTGATTATCTTCTCTCTCTCTCTCTCTCTCTCTCTCTCTCTCTCTCTCTCAGCATTGCACAGAGACATTTATATTCCACGCCCTAATTCCCGATTGCTCCTCCTGTCATGCAAAGGAAAAAATCAGCTTGCGAATATTTTTGCCCCGTCATATACGAGACATTTTTCTAAATGGTTTACATCAGCGTGAGAACGCGCAACCGAAAGAATTGAAAGGAGCCGTCTACTCCGCAATAGAGGTTTGCACGATGCTGATAAATTACCTCTGAAACTTTGGATTTGGTTTTAATGGGGGATGACTTGATCCTTGTTACAGCAATTTGGGGGACAAGTTGGTAAGATTTGGAGGGTCTAAAGGATTCCAGAGTTCTTGAAATTAGGAGAGATTTTTCCAAGCCTTTTCTTTCTCTATTTTCAAATTTTTTATATATGTATATGTATGTATATATATATAATATATATATATACATCTATATCTATATCTATATATATATAATATATATATATATGACTTTGACGGAATGTTAATTTACAATTTATAAATCGGCTTATTCACACAAGGCAGTAATTAAGCCTAATATATGGCAAATCACGTTTGCCAGACTTTCTTGAACTAGATCAACTTCGAAACACCTGGAGTGTTCTCTTTCCTCCCAACAATTCTATTACAGACTCCTTTCAAAACTTCCTTTGAAAGGTCTCAGCTGATGGACACATATTTTACAAGCGGAACCAGTAGTAAAGGCCATAATAAATCATTAACTTCTTTAAGCACTGTTATAATTTATCGTACTTTTCATAACTTCATGACAATAGAAACACTGATAACATTTGTTATAAATACTGAGAGAAAAAAAAAAGTTATAACAGGCGTATCTTGACAGTAGTATAAAGATAAATAGAAGAAATTAAGTGAATCATACAACTATCTCGTGAGACATTGGTTTCATACTCACGTAGGTTGCACCTCAATGTGAAAAAAAAGATTAAATAACTAACTCAAGAGGGCAAATAATGAACCAAAAAACTACCTGTACAAAATTTAAGCAAGGAGGCAAGCTACCCAAAATCAGTAGAAGAAAATCCCTAACCAGAAAGCGGATTAATAAAATATTCTTCACAAATAGTACAATAACGAGAACTAAAATGTTATTTTTGATCCCAAAACATGAATCCAAATTAGCCCCGGCCTAAAAGCACAAGATTTATAAAGTGGGTCAGAATTTTCGGGAAACTTATTAGCAATGTAAATCAATGTGATTAAATACTTCCTTATCAGAATCCACTAATTTAACTGCACACACTCGGGAGCTCAGAGACTACATTTGAAAGGGAAAAAAACGGTAAATATCTGGCAACATTTATTCCAGGATTTTTACAGTTTTAAAAACGGATATAGTGACGTAAAAATTATATTACGGTCACCAACCCGTATAAGATGATATCAAAGGTAAAATTACGGTCGCCTGTATTTTACTGAAACACGGTTGAGAACAGTATATTTTTCCGGAGAATTTCCCATTAAAATTACGGTTTTTTTTTTCTAACAGTGGATCTGATATTTTCTAAAACTCCTATAATTCAAGTAAACTTTCAGTCGTCAACGCTTTGAAATAAGATTAAAACAGTTTTCCTTTCTGTATTCATTGGTCGAGACATAGATCCATTTGCCTATTTATTTCTTCTTTCATTCGTAACAGATGAAAAAAACTTAAGGTACTTTAACGTCAGCGGAAATCTAGATTTTATCATCGTGATATTAACACTGCATAATTAACCCGATTAATGTTCTTTTACTTCCGTACTTAACTTTGATATATTGAAGACAAGAATGATGAAAACGTCTACTACTATTACTATCATTATCATTACTGTGGTAATTCATGGATATTGTTTATTCAATTAAAAATTAACTATTCTTCCGAAAACAGTTAACATTTCGTTAATACAATAAATGAATGATTAATAACAAAAATAATTTATGAATAATATTATATAGATATATTCCGAATTATAATACAAAAGAATATTAGATTAAAGTCTAATAAATGCGATATTTGTGCTTTTTTACAAACAGGGTTAGTATATAAGCCTTACAAACACCAACATTTCAGTCTTTCTATTAATCCATAAAATGTTGAGAAAATCAACTAAATTTTGAACACAGTGAACTTCGTGAACTGTAATGAACGTTATAAGGTTAATGACGACAATAAATCCGCTAACAAGAATTAAGTTATGATACAGTACTGTACTTTAGCTAACTAGCATTCATTAAACATCAACGTAGAACAGTGTACACGGTAACTTTATTTTGCAATCCATTGTCCAGTGTCATAGTTCTGATCATCCTTTACATTCATATCTCCCAGGACAGTACTAACCTGTTTGCAATACAAGGTATGCAGTTAATTCTAATAGTCAGGCCATCGTCATCATGAAGCTCAATAATATACAGTATTATAGAAGTTTTATTCTAGCTTTGACCAAGTTGTAGAATCATCTTCCTAATAGGGTAGTTGAATCAGTAGAACTTAAAAGTTCACACTTCCAGCAAATGTGTTTATGTTGAATATAAGTCTCTTTTTATAGTTTCTAAAGGGAAGATCTATTTTAATGTTGTTTCTGTTCTTAAAATATTCTATTTTAATTGTTCATTACTTCTCATATAGTTTATTTATTTCCATATTTCCTTTCCTCACTGGGCTATTTTTCCATGTTGGAGCCCATGGGCTTATAGCAGCCTGCTTTTCTAACTAGGGTTGTAGCTAAATAATAATAGCTACTTAGCCTGCCTCGTTGTAAGTGTTGGTCATAGTTCTTTCTTAAATTTTTCCTGATTTTACCAGATATTCAAGTCTATCTTGTAGACAGGGACACTATACTTTCTATGTCGTCAACCTCGAGGTGAGAGTGATAGTAGTAGCACGAGTACTATTGATAGTCACTTTTACCATTGTTGTGGATGTTGCATAACGAATACGAAAACAGCAACAGCACGACACATGAATTTAAAGTAAGTTTAATTGCCATATTAGATACTACACATGGGATTTACTCTAAATAACAGAAATTACGTAAATGATATAAAACCCTTTCACTGAATTCCATTGTGTCTAGAAAAAGAAGCGACTACTTAATGAGGAAATGAGCCTTCTGAAAGCAATGCATCTCTCTCTCTCTCTCTCTCTCTCTCTCTCTCTCTCTCTCTCTCTCTCTCTCTCTCTCAGCAACAGACGCATTATACAAAACAATCAATCTAAAACCCGTTCAGACGAATCGACGATCAGCAAATATTTTACGAACACTTCAATCAATAGAAAAAACAATATTGACTCATTCCAGACACAAGAAAGTTGGAAAAACACTCAGATGACAGACGTCGGTCGAATGACTCAATTGCTTTTTTCACTTTTTGTGTCTGTGAATGTCCAGACGATTATTGAAGTTACGTGATGTCTTCTGTATGGGGTCTTTTTCCACGTGGACCCGACTGCAAGTTAACCAATTTATTTATAACCTCGAGGGAAACTTTCTTTGTTTTCAGTTAGCGTTTCAGTGGAAAGTTCATTCATTAGTTTTTTTTTTTTTTTTTTTTCTTTTTTTTTTTTTGTTTTTTTTTTGTCCACATTTAGTGAGTTATATGTTTATCTGGACATTGTTTCAATACTTTTTTTTGTTAGTCCACGGTCAGTGAGTTATATGTTTATCCGGACATTCTTTCAATACATTTACAATTATATTCTTCGTTTGTGCCCAAAAACTGAATTTTTATGTACGAATCAGCTCATCAGTAATATGATATATTATTTTATGATTTGTACGTAATTCCAATCGTTCTCTAAAGGTTTACAATAGTGTAACCGAAGTTTATATATAATACTCTTCGCTTGCTCGTTTTTCTCTGCGCTTTCTAATCATTAGCTTTTATGATTATTTCACGATTTGGCAAACCTTTGGTTCCACCAGTTAAGAAAACTGTCAACCTCATAAAAGACCTAATTTGCCCAAATGTATGTAATTAGAGTAAGATGATGATTCTAACCCGGGTGCTATGTACATAACCTATATGACTGAACTCCTTTTGCAGATGCCATTCCAAAGATTATATAGATCCATCGTGATTATATTTGTTTGCTTTAGTCACACTTGAGTCTGCATGAAATTCCACCCATAGATTAGGTTTTCTCAAATGAAATGTGCCCTGAAGTCATGTGACTATCACAAGTGAAGGGACGAATCCGACAATATAGTACAGTCGATAATTATCTTTGATCACAAAGGGAAAGTGAGCGAATGCCTCAATTTTACTGAAAGCCTGAATCTGTGGTTCACGTAGAACATCAATATAAAGTGGAAGTCATTATAATTTCTGCTACGTGATTTAATTCAATATCGTGAGACATAGGATTTGATGAAGACACTTTTCAGCTTGGGGTAGCATAAGAGAAACCTAGTTATTAGCCTGTGAAAGAAAAGATTAACATTAACCTAGAAGCGAGAACAGAAACAGAAAAAGGAGAGAGAGAAACTGGAAAATTATCACACCTATGGATTGTCTCCGTTACCATTTGAGGCAGTTTTGACTTCGATTTTTTCCGTCATTGGTTGACGTTATCTGGAAAAAAGTCTACAAAGCTTTGTCAAATAGGAAATCGAAAAAAATACCAAAAATATAAACTGTCAGAATATAGCGAATAGTATAAAGAGGAAGAGAATAAAAGCTATCAAATCACCATACTATATTTTGCGACTAGAAGAGGTAAAAATAATAAAGATGATTATTAATGTAACATTCAAGAGGAGATATATGGAACGTATGTAAAAAAGCTGAAAAATCTTTAACGGTTTATGAAAATATGAGTGACAACGGGTACCACAAGAACCTCATTCTAAGATAAAAAAAATACTTCCTTTTAACTCTTCATAACATTTATAGCAAAGATTAACCAGTTTTAATCATATTATTAATAGTTTTTTTTATTATTATTATTGCTTCATTTACTTTGCTATTTCTTCTCTCAGTGACAAATCTTTCTACTTTTCAATAATATTTTAATCGTTAATTTTTTATTTAGCATTGGTCATAGATTTTTTTCTGAAAACACATACTGGGAAGGATTGGGTAGGATTTATGACGGATTTTGAGTTTTCTGGC
>NC_090765.1:47759962-47769712 GCF_036898095.1 Palaemon carinicauda | reverse complement strand
ACCACGTCGTTTCTGTAGAATTTTGATTGCTTGTATCTCCAGTCAATTTTTTTTTTTATTTCTAATCAAGCACGTACTCACACACTTGCTTGCTGAACCCGTTCACCGCATAAATGAGATATCACGAACGAACAACGAATCGTCCGTAAAGATTGACACATTACAGCGTCACAAGCCACAATACTTTTCCTCTAGTGCGATATCAGTGAACGTTTTGATAATTTCTCTCTCTCTCTCTCTCTCTCTCTCTCTCTCTCTCTCTCTCTCTCTCTCTCTCTCTCTCATTCAGCATTGCACAGAGACATTTATATTCCACGCCCTAATTCCCGATTGCTCCTCCTGTCATGCAAAGGAAAAAATCAGCTTGCGAATTTTTTTGCCCCGTCATATAAGAGACATTTTTCTAAATGGTTTACATCAGCGTGAGAAAGGAGCCATCTACTCCGCAATAGAGGTTTGCACGATGCTGATAAATTACCCCTGAAACTTTGGATTTGTTTTTAATGGGAGATGACTTGATCCTTGTTACAGCAATTTGGGGGACAAGTTGGTAAAATTTGGAGGGTGCAAAGGATTCCAGGGTTCCTGAAATTAGGGGCTCTTTTTCCTAGCCTTTTCTTTCTCTGCTTTCAAATTTTGTTTATATATATATATATATATATATATATATATATATATACATATATATATATATATATATACATATATATATATATATATATGTATATATATATATATATATATATATATATATATATATATATATATATATATAACTTTTACGAGACGTTCATTTATAAATTATAAATCAGCAAATCATCTTATTCACACAAGGCAGTATTTGTGTAAATAAGATGATTTATATATTATAAATTAAAACCTCGTAAAATTCATATATAGGCTATATATAAATATATATATATATATATATATATATATATATATATATATATATATATATATATATATATATATGGTTGTTTGTGTGTGCGTGTGACTTATACGAGATGTTAATTTACAGTTTATAAATCACCTTATTCATTCACACAAGGCAGTAATTAAACCTAGTATATGGCAAAATCACGTTTGCCGGACTTTCTTGAACTAGATTAACTTCGACACCTGGTGTTTTTTTTTTCCTCCAATCACTTATATTACAGACTCCTTTCAAAGCTTCATTTGAAAGATCTCAGCTGATGGACACATATTTTACGAGCGGAACCAATAGTAAAGGCCATAGTAAAACATTAGCTTCTTTAAGCACTGCAACAATCTTTCGTACTTTTCATAACTTCATGACAATAGAAACACTGATAACATTTGTTGTTATAAATAGTGAAATAAAAAATAAAAAAAGTTATAACAGGGGTATCTTGACAGTAGTATAAAGATAAGTAGAAGAAATTAAGTGAATCATACAACTATCTCGTGAGACATTGGTTTCATACTTATGTAGGTTGCACCTTAATGTGAAAAAATAAATTATTAAATAACTAACTCAAAAGGGCAAATAATGAACCAAAAACGTAGCTGTAGAAAATTTAAGCAAGGAGGCAAGCTACCCAAAATCAGTAGAATAAAATCCTTAACCGGAGAGCGGATTAATAAAATATGCTTCAAAAATAGTACAGTAACGAGAAATAAAATGTTATTTATGATCCCAAAACATAAATCCAAATTAGCCCCGGCCTAAAAGCACAAGTGGGTCAGAATTTTCGGGAAACTTATTAGCAATGTAAATCAATGTGATTAAATACTTCCTTATAAGAATCCACTAATTTAACTGCACACACTCGGGAGCTCAGAGACTACAGTTGAAAGAAATAAAAAAACAGTAAATATCTAGCAACATTAATTCTAGGATTTTTACCGTTTTAAAAACGGATATATTGACGTAAAATTATATTACGGTCACCAACCCGTATAAGATGATATGAAAGGTAAAATTACGGTCGCCCGTATTTTACTGAAACACGGTTGAGAACTATATTTTTACGGAGAATTTCCCATTAAAATTACAGTTTTTTCTAACAGTGGATCTGATATTTTCTAAAGCTCCTATGATTCAAGTAAACTTTCAGTCGCTGACGCTTTGAAATAAGAGTAAAACAGTTTTCCTTTCTGTATTCTTTGGTAAAGACATTGATCCATTTGCCTATTTATTTCTTCTTTCATTCGTAACAGATGAAAGAAACTTAAGGTACTTTAACGTCTGCAGAAATCTATTTTATCATCGTGATATTAACATTGCACAATTAACCTGATTAATGTTCTTTTACTTCCGTACTTAACTTTGATATATTGAAGACGGGAATGATGAAAACGTCTACTACTATTACTAATATCATTATCATTACTGTGGTAATTCTTGGGTATTATTTATTCAATAAAAAGAAACTATGCTTCCGTAACCAATTAACATTTCGTTAATACAACAAATGAATGATTAATAACAAAAATTAATTTATGAATAATATCATATAGATATATTCCGAATTATAATACAAAAGAACATTGGATTAAAGTCTAATAAATGTGATATTTATGCTTTTTTACAAACAGGGTTAGTATATAAGCCTTACAAACACCATTACAGTCTTTCTATTAATCCATAAAATGTTGAGAAAATCAACTACATTTTGAACACAGTGAACTTCGTGAACTGTAATGAACGTTAGAAGGTTAATGACGACAATAAATCCGCGAACAAGAATTGAGCATATTATACAGTACTGTACTTTAGCTAACTAGCATTCATTAAACATCAACGTAGAACAGTGTACACGGTAACTACTTTGCAATCCATTGTCCAGTGTCATAGTTTTGATCATCCTTTACATTCAGATCTACCCGGACAGTACTAACCTGTTCGCAATACAAGGTATGCAGTTAATTCTAATGGTCAGGCCTTCGTCATCATGAGGCTCAATAATATACAGTATTCTAGAAGTTTTATTCTAGCTTTGACCAAATTGTGGAATGATCTTCCTAATCGGGTAGTTGAATCGGTAGAACTTTAAAAGTTCACACTTGCAGCAAATGTGTTTATGTTGAACAGGCTGACATCAGCCTCTTTTTACAGTTTATATAGGAGAGATCTGTTCTAAAAATATTCCATTTTAATTGTTCATTGCTTCTTATATAGTTTATTTATTTCCACATTGCATTTCCTCACTGGGCTATTTTTCCATGTTGGAGCCCTTGGGCTTATAGGATCCAGCTTTTCCAATTAGGATTGTAGCTTAATAACAATAGCTACTTAGTCTGCCTCGTTGTAAGTGTTGGTCATAGATTTTTCTTCTTTTAATTTTTACTGATTTTACCAGATATTCAAGTCTATCTTGTAGACAGGGATACTATACTTTCTATGTCGTCAACCTCGAGGTGAGTGATAGTAGTAGCACGAGTACTATTGATAGTCACTTTTACCATTGTTGTGGATGTTGCATAACGAATACGAAAACAGCAACAGCACGACACATGAATTTAAAGTAAGTTTAATTGCCATATTAGATACTACACATAGGATTTACTCTAAATAACAGAAATTACGTAAATGATATAAAATCCTTTCACTGAATTCCATTGTGTCTAGAAAAAGAAACGACTACTTAATGAGGAAATGAGCCTTCTGAAAGCAATGCACATCTCTCTCTCTCTCTCTCTCTCTCTCTCTCTCTCTCTCTCTCTCTCTCTCTCTCTCTCTCAGAAACAGACACATTATACAAAACAATCAATCTAAAACCCGTTCAGACAAATCGACGATCAGCAAATATTTTACGAACACTTCAATCAATAGGAAAAAACAATATTGACTCACTCCAGACACAAGAAAGTTGGAGAAACACTCAGATGACAGACGTCGGTCGAATGACTCAATTGCTTTTTTCACTTTTTGTGTCTGTGAATGTCCAGACGATTATTGAAGTTACGTGATGTCTTCTATATGGGATCTTTTTCCACGTGGTTCCGACTGCAAGTTAACCAATTTATTTATAACCTAGAGGGAAACTTTCTTTGTTTTCAGTTAGCATTTCAGTGGAAAGTTCATTCGTGAAGGTGTTTTTTTTTTTTCTTTTCTTTTTTTTTCTTTTTTTTATTATAGTCCACAGTCAGTGAGTTATATGTTTATCTGGACATTCTTTCAATACTTTTTTTTTTGTTAGTCCACGGTCAGTGAGTTATATGTTTATCCGGACATTCTTTCAATACATTTACAATTATATTCTTCGTTTGTGTCCAAAAACTGAATTTTTATGTACGAATCAGATCATCAATGTGATATATTATCTTATTATTTGTACGTAATTCCAATCGTATCTAAAGGTTTACACTAGTGTAACCGAAGTTTATCTATAATAATCTTCGCTTGCTTGTTCTTCTCTGAGCTTTCTAGTCTTTAACTTTTATGATCATTTCACGATTTGGTAAACCTACTTTGGTTCCACCAGTTTAGAAAACTGTCAACCTCATAAAAGACCTAATTTGCCCAAATGTATGTAATTAGAGTAAGATGATTCTAACCCGGGTGCTATGTACATAACCTATATGACTGAACTCCTTTTGCAGATGCCATTCCAAAGATTATATAGATCTATCGTGATTATATTTGTTTGCTTAAGTCACACTTGAGTCAGCGTGAAATTCCGGCCATAGATTAGGTTTCCCAAATGAAATGTGCCCTGAAGTCATGTGATCATCACAAGTGAAGGGACGAATCCGACAATATAGTACAGTCGATAATTATCTTTGATCACAAAGGGAAAGTGAGCGAATGCCTCCATTTTACTGAAAGCCTGAATCTGTGCTTCACGTAGAACATCAATATAAAGTGCGGCATTTAATAACTGTGAGACAAATAATGGAGGTCATTATAATTTCTGCTACGTGATTTAATTAAATATCGTGAGGTATAGGATTTGATGAAGACGCTTTTCGGCTTGGGGTGGAATTAGAGAAACCTAGTTATTAGCCTGTGAAAGAAATGACTCACATTAAGCTAGAAGTGAAAACAGAAACAGAAAAAGGAGAGAGAAACTGGAAAATTATCACACCTACGGATTGTCTCCGTTACCATTTGAGGCAGTTTTGACTTTGATTTTTTCCGTCATTGGTTGACGTTGTCTGGAAAAAAATCTACAAAGCTTTGTCAAACAGGAAATCGAAAAAAATACCAAACCTAAAAGTCATTAGAATATAGCGAATCGTATAAAGAGGAAGAGAATAAAAGCTATCAAATCGCCATACTATATTTTGCGACTACAAGAGGTAGAAATAATAAAGATGATTACTGATGTAATATTCAAGAGGAGAAATACGAAACGCATATAAAAAATCTGAAAAATCTTAAACGGTCCATGAAAATGTGTGTGACAACGGGTACCATTAGGACCTAATTTTAAGATAAAAAAATACTTCGTTTTAACTGTTCATAACATTTATAGCAAAGATTTACCACGGTTTTAGTCATATTATTAATAGTTTTTTTTATTATTGCTTCATTTACTTTGCTATTTCTCCTCACAGGGACAAATCTTTTCTACCTTTCAATGATATTTTAATAGTTAATTTTCTATTTAGTATTGGTCATAGATTTTTGTCTGAAACACATACTGGGAAGGATTGGGTAGGATTTATGATTAATTTTGAGTTTTCTGGCATCTGACAACGAAGGTCATTGACGCCAATATCATTTGATTATGAATTTGTGCTCCGGCACTAGGGCCTAGAAGCCCATTCAGCTGGGAGAAACCCACGTTGTTAAACTATGAAGTAAAGCAAGGCGGAAGAAAGGAGGCGGGGACAGATATAGTGAGCAGAATCAAGGACCGAAGGATCCTCAGGTAATGCCTCCAGTGGGAAAGGTTCTGAAGGAACACTGGACTGAAGGCCTTGGTCGTAAAGCAAACGTTTCAGCAAACAAACCTTCACAGACGTTGGAATATGTGTAAACAATGACAATCATGCAGCTCCTATCAAACAGCAGTAAACAAAGTAAACAGAGTAAACAAGCGTATTATCCAAGTGCAATCATTGAATCATAAACATGATGTAAGTTATTAATCATAAAGGTAAATTATGAGAGATACAGTTCATGATGTAGAAAAAAAATATATATATACATAAATTCTACTTTTCATACAACAGATGAACTTGAAACCTCTTGAAAATATCTAGTTATCTTTGACTAACTTTAATCATCATAGATCAAATGCAACAAGCACATAGCACACACACACACACACACACACACACATATATATATATATATATATATATATATATATATATATATATATATATATATATATACTGTATATATATATATATATATATATATATATATATATATATATATATACAGTATACATATATATACAGTATATTTATATATATATATATATATATATATATATATATATATATATATATATACAATATATATATATACATATATATATATATATATATATATATATATACATATATCATGAGGAAAAATTATGTACTCCAATGAAATTTTTATGGCAGAGACCATAAAAATGAAAATAACAATAACAACAACAACACCTACAGTTAATTTTCTCCTGAACGCACACATCCCATTTTTTCATCTCGCCGCCACTTTGACCTTTGACAGGTCATGTGGGAAAAAAAACCCTCCGTTACTCGTGCGACCTACTCCCATGACCCAACCACGGCTGAGCGGAGGTCACGAGCGTAATCACTCTTTGTCTAAATAGGGAAAAGTGATGAATTAGGATTTCGTGATTAGGAGTAACACAAGGTTTTTTTTATTTGCGTGGATAATCACAAGTGCAATTACATACAGCAGAGGCTGTATATTTGATATTTCCATTACTTTGCTATTGACAGTCGAAGATAGTGATAATGAGAATTGTATCAGTAATTATAAGAATGCTCACTATCACAATACTGGCGTAAGCGAACCGTCAAAACTGACAGTTAAATATTTAGATAGATATGCACGCACACCCACATATACAGATTCAACCCTTCTCACCCCTTAAACCTTTCCAAAACTAGAACCCCTCTAAACAGGGCATAACTACTCCCTCTCGTGTCTCGCCCTGACCTGAGGGACAGGGAGAGGCCGAGTAGTTATACGTCTGGCAATGTCTCAGAGCGTGACAGAAAAAAAATATATATATACATATATATATATGTTTGTATATATTATATATATATATATATGTATATATATATATATACATATATATATATATATATATATATATATATATATAGACACTTGCTCTTTATAATAACATATATATATATATATATATATATATATATATATATATATATATATATATATATTGCTCTTTATAATATAAGGTAGCTGGACGGGAATCCAAACACATACAGAGTTAAGAAAAAAAACAAATAAACGAATAACGCTAATAAGGTCACGTGGAGTGAGCGTGTTGCCAACTGCGATAATTATCATGCTATCGATATCAAATGTCCTTTGAAGTTGTCAATGATTTTGTAATACTTTACGAATGGGAATAAAAATGCGTAGCATGACATTTCAAACATTTATGAAATTTTAGAACATTTAGTATCCGTCTAATTTACTTATACACTTACGTGTCAATTTTATTAACTTAAAGATATAAAGAATTGTATGGGTAAAAATGTGTATGACTCATGAATGGAAAATAAAAAAAAAAACTAAAAGAGAATTAAATGAGTTTGGGAAGTACATGGCTTCAAATAAACAATACTCAAATATATCTGGAAAAGAAACATTGCTCTTGCTTGAGGTTACATTCGGGCACACTATTCTATGTTATTTCTCTTCCTCTTGTTTTGTTAATTTTTTTATAGTTTATATAGAGGATATTTATTTCAATGCTACTATTCTTGAAATATTTCATTTTTCCTTGTTTCCTTTCCTCACTGGGTTATTTTCCCTGCTGGAGCCCCTGGGCTTATAGCATCCTGCTTCTCCAACTAGGGTTGTAGCTTAGCAAGTAAATCATGAGGGTAATGGTGAAAAGAGAAATGATTGCTGGTATATGTGAAATATTTTTGTTTGAATCAAATGTTAAGCAGATGCAATATTATGTCAGGAGTAAAATTCAAATTCAAATATTTTCTTTACATAATTAGGAAGTGTAAGAGGATCTTAGAAGTATATGGATAAACAAATATCTAAGGTGAAAGCTATGAAAGTGGGTGAAGTATTCCGGATTTTTTATCGGGGGTATAGGAGGGTATGAAGTGGCTGTAAAAACAGTAAGTGGCAGTGCTATAAAAGGAAAGGTTTACTGCTGGAGAAATAGAGTACTTGAAGGGCAGCTACACTATTATCATTATCATTATTATTATTGCCAGCTAAGCTACAACCCTAGTTGGAAAAGCATGATGCTATAAGCCCAAGGGCTCCGACAGGGAAAAATAGCCCACTGAGGAATGGAAACAAGGAAATAAATAAACTGCATGAGAAGTAATAACAATAAAAATAAAACATTTTAAGATAATTAACAACATTAAATTAGATCTATCATATACAAACAATAAAAAACTTCATAGAAACCAGAGGAAGAGAAACAAGATAGAAAGACCATGCCCGAGTGTACCCTCAAGCATGAGAACTTTAAGCCAAGACAATGATAAACTAGATCCATAATAAGATTGATTACAGGTATGTAAGATGATGGCTATGGTAGTCAAGAAGAGAATAGAAATCTTTAATATAAAGACCAAAATAAGCTGCTCCACAGTGATGATTTTAATGGAGATAGTTTAAGATTAAATGAATCTCAGGATGAAGTATGCACATAGCGACTGAAGTGAATGCACTCAAGGATTGAAGGAGTAAACATTAGATAAAATACTCTTTGAATGTGGAGGATAACTGAATATGTTAAAGAGAAAAGGCCTTGTGGAATTTAGAGAATGCTAATGAAAAACAATCTGTTAAGGACATAAGGAGAAGAGCAATTAAGAGATAGAAGAGTGGGAAGACACCAGGTGTTGTTAAGACCAAATAAGATAAACGAATGGCTGACAAGGGTGTGAAAGGTATGTTTGAATGATGGAAATGCCACAAAGGAAGGTGAAACATGTTATCATTATTTCTTGAGAAAAAGCTAACGGTAATAGGAGTTCAAAGGAGCCTAAATATTACTAATTATACCAATGAAGGCATAGTATATAGTGGAGCCTTAAGTGGAGAATTAAAACAAATAACAGAAGGATTAATTGGGTGCTACTGAAAGCACAGTGTGGATTTTGACAAGGTGTTTTAAACAAGACTTACTGATTTTGTATGAAATTGTCATATGAAAAGTTTAAGAGTAAAATGAAAAATCTGTATCTGCCATAAATAAGATATAGCACTATTAATAAAAAAAAATCCAATAGAAGCATTGTGAAATGTGTTTAATGATAAGTGGTTGTGAGTGGCTGAAATTTCTTTATGATGAAAACAAGCATGTGTTAGATTACACAGATGAGTGACTGGCATGGTGTAAAATTTCGTTTGAGACAAAAGTGTGTTATGTCTCTATAACTGTTCAGCGACTTTCTTTTTAATGGGATAACAGATGTTTGAAAAAGGCCATTACTTGCTTGAAAACTTGGGAGATACGAAGATAGGTCGTGAATGGAGTATGGAACAGCCGTTGTTTGTAAATGTTCCAGTACTTATCGTTGAGAAGTAAAGAAAAATGGCTACAACCAGTGAAAACG
This sequence comes from Palaemon carinicauda, assembly GCF_036898095.1. Lineage (NCBI taxonomy): Eukaryota > Metazoa > Arthropoda > Malacostraca > Decapoda > Palaemonidae > Palaemon > Palaemon carinicauda. The sequence continues at coordinate 47,759,986 of NC_090765.1, read as the reverse complement.
CTTGCAAGAGAAGAGATTTTTAAA
>NC_090765.1:47752462-47754962 GCF_036898095.1 Palaemon carinicauda | reverse complement strand
AAAATAATTGATTCATCTGAAGTTTATGAATAATAATAATTCTAATAATGAAAATAATTGATTCATCTGATGTTTATGAATAATAATAATTCTAATAATGAAAATAATTGATTCATCTGGTTTTTATGAATACTAATAATTCTAATAATGAAAATAATTGATTCATCTGATGTTTATTAATACTAATAATTCTAATAATGGAAATAATAACAATCATCTAAAAAAACCGGAGTTTGAAGAAGATAACAGCAAAAAATGATGACGACTAGAAAAATCATAGCAATCGAAAAAGAACGCCCAAACCGATATTACCAAGAATGTTGATAAAGACCAAAAGAAATTCAACATCAAACAAATCTTCCATTTCCGAATGATAAAAGAAAATCCCATAAAATAGAAACATCTAATTTTCATCCTTTTGGAAACAAAAAGAAGCAATTAACTGTAACACGTATCAAGAGAAAACCAGAATCTCTTAACAAGAATCACATCAGCAATAGACCCCTGGAGCCAGAAACGTCCCCACTCCCGATTACTATTGACCACTTTCTTCCACATCCTGCCACATCAATTTGGGATGTGCTGGCAGGGGAAATTGCCAAATAGCATCATGAACGAGACCCGGAGGCGAAGCGAAATCGATAAATAAATTCCCCCCGCAGGGACACAACACATCTATAGCTTTCTAACCGTCAATGATCTCAAAGTGGTCGAATCGCTTCTGTCAACAATCGGTCTGGGAAAAGACAGGAAATTACTCAACGTCCATTTAGCCATGTCGTGTTTGTCTTCGATGTCTTATTTTTTTTTTCTTTCTTTTTTTTTTAATCTGTGGTCTTCAATTCTCTTTATAACTATTCTTTTTTATTCATTTCCGTGTTGTTGTTGTTTACCTTTTTACTTTATCACCGTCACTATTTCAATAGTGTTGTTTGCGGTTTTTTTTTATTCCATATAATTGGCCTCTTTACTGTAATTATGGTTTGATTGTCTATTATAACTTTCATTTTTGTCTCATCTTCTGTGGTCGTTTCGGTTTCTTGTACTTTGCTTTGGATTCTGCTGTTATTCATGTTTATTCATTGTTGTTATTCATTGCATTAGTTAATTCTTGCTTAACCTGCTAGTACGGTTTAAGTTTGTCTCTCTGAACCAACGCCCCTTTCCTCGAGATATCATTTTTTCTATGGTACCTTTATCCCTCGAATTTATTACATTTCTCGTCCCTCCACGTCTTTACTTTTAATTACCTTTTCTTTCAACTTCTTCACTGTTTTTCTTGGGGATTTTCTCTCATAAAGTGACCAAAAAAAGGGATAAAATGTCTTCTTTTCCTTTTTTTTTTTTTTTTTTTTTGCCCAATTTTTAGTTGCTGTTTTGTTCATCTTTGTCTTTGCTTTTCTGGCTATTTATATCCTATTTTGATGTTGATGCTGTGGCTTAGCAACCTTTAATTATAACCAATAAAACTAGAGAACGATAAGATTGATAAATTTTACTTTATCAAAATTTCCAGATTGCGTTCGACTTTAGCTGCAATTCCTTTCACCGGATGAGAAAAATTTAAATTTTCGTTTAAGACCTTACACCGTAAGAGAATATATTCATATGATAATGATAGAGTTGTTTAACATTGGGATTCCTGAAAGCTTAATGGTAAACAAACCATTCCAAATCCATTAGCTTAATTAGAACGTCATTATTTGCTTATTTCTTACACTCACACACACACATACAAGCATCAATGCCTCAGAGCAGAAGCTAGTTACAACTAAAAGAGCTATGGAAAGACTAATGATGGAGATGACACTGAGAGGCAGAAAGAAAAAGAGCAACAGGGATACGAGAGCAAACTAATGTAGAAGATAATCTAACATGTAAGATAAAGAAATGGACTTGGGCAGGACATGTAATGAGAAGGCCAGATAATAAATGGATATAAGAATAACAGAATGGGTCCCTAGAGATTGCAAATTAGACATGGAAGGGAAGGGAAGAGGAGACGATGGACTGACGAGCTAATAAAATTTGCTGCTTTAGACTGGCATAGAAAGACCATAAACAGACGCGTGTGGAAGTACATGTCTGAGACCTTTGGACTTGCAGCAATGACGATATATATATATATATATATATATATATATATATATATATATATATATATATATATATATATATATACACACATATATATAACTAAATAAATATACATATATATATATATATATATATATATATATATATATATAATAGTGTATAATAATATATTTTCCACAATACTCAATTGGTGTTATGCTTTAAAACCTAAGCAGCGTAAGAAAAATATTCGCTCCAAATATAAAGATATAAATTTCTAAATGTTCAATACCCAGAACTAAAATAACGCAGGCTTCTTTTCTCCACACTTTTTTCCTTATAATAAACAAAAATATTAACGGTATTGCATCGTAAATGGCGTGCTCCTGCCATCTGTTGGCGAAGGTAGTACTTTTATAAACGT
>NC_090765.1:47695432-47749462 GCF_036898095.1 Palaemon carinicauda | reverse complement strand
TGGCAATATGGCACATATGTTGTTCCACATAAGATTTTCTTGTGTTTCCTTCAAATGCAACTGCTTATTATTTCCCCGCTTTTACATAGTGTTTTGAAGCTTGCACAAATAATTGAATGATAGAGGACATCGACCCTTTTTACTTTTATTCCTAGGATATAGAAACTTTATTCCCCAGACTGGTCCAAAAGCTGCATTTTGTTGCTTTTAAAATTATATTGTCCATTTCTTTATCTAGAATTTAGTGTGAATTCACATTATGGCAATGCTTTCATTAATTTTGCAGGATAAAATACAAGTAAAAATGTTCAGAATTTTTGTGAATGATAGGAAAAATTCAAAGTTCTTGTGATATAAAAGGGTTTATTGTTGCTATTACAAGTATTGTTAAAATTGTGGTAAATGTTTTTTACTGATGTTTTTATATATGAATATTAAATGTTCTTTTCCCTGAATCCTCATTGTGGAGTTACCATTTACTTTCGCAATGGAAACCACAATGAGACTTTTTTTTCATCCAAATCCCTACAAGAGGAATCTTCTCTCAATGCTTAAAGAAGACTTTCTTTTGCCCGAATGTGGTTCAGCATATTGTGCCAGGTGTACTGTATATATTCTTAAAATAAAAAAAAAGGAATGTTAAGGAATTTTTATTCTTATACCTTCTACGTAAATGAAATCTGTGAAGATTCCAATCGAATCAAGTAAAAACGACCCTTTTAAAAATCTAGTGAAAACAAAAAATTGTTTTCTCTTGCTGAAAAGGAGATTAAAAAGGGATTTATATTTTGAATCTCAAAAGGCTGTTCTGTAGGTAAATGTCATTTACGACTGAGAACGTGTCCAACTTGAAATCTTTAATATGCTTTGTCAGGCTACAAACGTCGTGATTGGCCGTCACTCACGGGGTCATTATACCATTGTGGCTCGCAAATAGACAAGCGGTACAATGTGCATCTGCTCGCCAAACGTGTGTGTCATTATTTAAGGTATCCTAATCTCACAAACACACACACACACACACACACACACACACACACACACACACACACACACACACATATATATATATATATATATATATATATATATATATATATATATATATATATATATATATATATACATATATATATATATATATATATATATATATATATATATATATATATATATATATATATATATATATATATATATATATATGTATATATATATATATGTGTGTGTGTATGTGTGTGTGTGTGTGTGTGTGTGTGTGTGTGTGTGTGTGTGTGTATTGTAATTATCATTGTTATGTTTACACGAATTACCCATAAGAAGAGTGTTGCTAATCACAATGTTTGTGTGCGGAATATGTTAAATATTTTGGGCTAGACCCAGTCATTTCTGTCGATTTCGGTCCAAGAACTTGTAAATTCTGAACATAGGCCTATTCTCTGCATGGATATTAGAATGCATTGCTGAGAGAATTGGGCTGGCGAATTTTCGAGAAAAGCTATGGTCTTAATGACTTTTTGCTTACGCAATTATTTGTTCATTAAAAAAAATGGTAGGTGGATTAATGAATCATTAAACTATTATTGTGCATGAGAAAGGTAAAACAAATCAAGTCGGAGATAGTAAGAAAATAAGGAAGGGCCGTTAAAAAGGCTAATCTGGTCCAAATAATTTAGCTGAATTTTGTTTACCCCATGTGTCTAGATACATATGAAAACTGTCCAGAATTTGGTTACGTTTTATTTGTAAATAATTTTTAAACGTCGTTATATCGATATAAAATATTACATAACCCATATTATATTATAAATAATAAAGTTATTATTATATTTTAATTAACTAATGTATTTTTAGAATGTTAAATATGTACAAAATGTTAGAAAAATGGTTGCTATAAATGAACAAATCCAAATTATGAACTTCTTTCATTGTAGTAGTAGTAGTTATTGTGTTGACTTACGGCCGCGTGAGACGTAAGATCTTCAAACACGATTTCTTCTATAAGGTATAATCACCATTAGATATTGTCAAGGACATACGTCACCTTTAGAAAGGGGAAGATTCAAAATTGCCGTAAGTATGGTTATTATGTGTATATTCTGTTTTCGTTAATGTGTGACTCGGGGAATGTCAACTTTGCTCCTTAACGTTTGTCCTCGCCTAGTACACCGCAGTGCAAGAGTAGCCTAATCTAGGACTCAAAAAGCTGGCTATTGCAGGCTACTCAGGATACTATTCAGAATGGCAGAGACGATTTGCTTCACAACTTGACGCATTAATAATGTGGAAAACATTTTAAACTGTTGGTTTCATTGTAGTGTATTACAGGGCGAATAGGCTAGTATTTTTAAAGGGTAAAGTTGTATTGTATTGCAGGGTGTGATTTCGAATAGATATATGTTTTCCTATAGTAAATAACGTGATTTAACCGAATTTGACCTTCATTTCAACCGCAAACATATAGATCAACCAATTCGACTAACTTTAAGTTGCTGAATTGGTTGCTGTTATTACGGATGAAATGAAGGTGAAAACCGGTTAAATCACGTTATTTTCTACTGGAAAACATATATTTTCTGTTAAAATGACTAAATATAATCACTGTTGTCATATATGTTGTGTTAAATTATTTAAATAGAAGCACTTGTTCAACGGTGACACTTCACTCACGAATGTACTGCGAACGATAACATTAGCAACGTTACCAATGATACACAGTGTTACCAACGATGTCTGGGATTGTTACGTTAATATTATCGGTTACACAATATATAAAAAGTACAAAAAGGGTACAGAACCTAACAAACCCACCTAACCTAACCTAGTAGTTGACAGGACACAAACCTCAGGTATTTACTGAGAACGGTAAAATTAGCCACGATACGAATGATACACAGTGTTACCAACGGTACGGTGACATTACTAGCGATAGTAATGCTAGATATTTCCATACTTATTTTAAATAATCTTTCCATATAAGTTTAACACAATATATAAAAAGTACAAAAAGGGTACAGAACCTAACAAACCCACCTAACCTAACCTAGGAGTTCCCAGGTCACAAAAACTCACGTATGTACTAGGAATGTTAAAATAAGCAACGTTGCCAATGATAACAGTGTTAACAACGTTCCAAAGGCATTGCTAACGGTAGCAATACTACGGTAATATTATCGTGTGTATTCTAATGAATTGTTCCATATACACTTTACACAATATATAAAAAGGTACAAAAAGGGTACAGAACCTAACAAACCCACCTAACCTAACCTAGAAGTTAACAGCTCACAAAACACATATAATGACTTACCTTTATGAAGGGGACGTCGAAACTTGCGGGACACGGGAGGGTGAGACTGACGGCTTAACTTTAAATAATATTATCTTCCATGGGGGTAGGCGACTTTTTCCCAAAAATGTACCTTTATAAGAAGTAACGATAAAACCACAGCGACGTTTCTTTTTGGTTTAAGGTATCTTGGTTTCGGTATTACAATAAAACACATGAATGTCTTTCCTGTAAGATAGGAGGGAACGGCACTTGGGACATTGTAAACATTGAGGAATTACATTGTGTGCTTTAAGGAAATTATCAACATTGGATGAAGAATCATAAAAATCACCATGGAATTTAGCAAATGCTTTTAGGTATGGAATACTGCAGCCGTTACAAGTTTCTATAACTTCCTCCATTGCAAAATACGAAAAAATAAATCTCACTTGAAATGACGGACACCTTACTAGGACAAAGGTTTCCAGGGAAAAGGATTTGGTGGAAGGGGTATGAATAGACCACTTAAAGAGATAAAGTAAGGTGGTAGGGAAATATTAACTGACAACCCCCTTGTGTAAACTTTGAATACGTATAGGTTCGTGATTGGTTAACGGGAAAACAACGGAGTCTAGAGGGTAAACATGAATGAACTGGATAGGGAAACTTGTATAGACCAAGGATTTATGTGAAATCAGGGGGTGACAAAGAAATAATAAAAGGAATAAAACCAATATAGGAAGATAAAATGCAATGTATGATAAATAATATTGAATGGGAATATAGAATGAGTTGAATTTATAAGGTATAGGATAATAAAACTAGTAATTCTAGGGTCAAAAGTAATATGTATAAGGGGGTATTACATAAGTAACCATGTAATAGACTTGAACAGAGCTGGTAGAGAGACGGAGAGTTACATTTCACTGTTAGGGAAGAAGAAATCTTTTTGGTGAGGGAAAAGTTTCTGCGCAGGGAGGCGGGGTTTTTGCGCAGAAGATCGAAAACTGGTATGTACGAACGTACGTACGTGAGCGTGCTAATGTTAGGATGGAATGCTAACATTTGATCTTCATCAGACATTGGCAGCACTGGTTACTGTATTTTTTCATGAGGCATAGCCTTTGCAACGGCGCCTCCAAAGTTTATCCAGTTATACTGTTTTGTCTTTTCCTCCGGTTATTATAAATCCAAGAAGGTAATGTATAGAGAAGAAAATGTTCGTTTTACGGTTATACATCGTTTCCCCAGTATGTTTTCCCCACCCAAAACCCCGAGTTCCCACTGGGGGTCCCCCATTACCGTAGGATATAGATATATATATATATTTCTGAAACTATTCATTTGCGACGGGAACGAGTGTCATTTTTGAAGAGAGCGTAATTTTTTCTTTAAGAAAAAGTAGTTTTTTTTACTAGGTTACATTACCCTGTAATACACTACAATAATACTGGATAGGTAATTAGAAAGTTGTGGAAATGTTTCCAACTCTGAGTTTGTTTACTTTCGTTCTGCTACCCAAATCTCGCCCATTTTGAGTAGATTTGGCCTGAAATTACTAACATATGTTAGAATTAACATGCAACAAATCGATAGTGATAGTGACAGATCATTGGACAAGAGGAAAACCACCAACAAACAAACTCTGAAGCTGCATGCCTCAGCCTCTGGGACCGGGGAGTGACAATAAAAAAAATATTTACCAGTACCCCTGAGTAACATCTGTAAGCATTATTTTGGTTTATTTTGCTCCTACAAATAAACATTATAGAAATACCATATATGTATTATTAAACATCTTGCAAGAAAATGAATCAATTGCATTAAAAAATGTCTCCGAATGACTCCGACTTTTAGTATACACCAAGTTCAACCCCATTTTAGTAGATTAAGGAGATATGTTAAAATCTAAAATAGCCCTCATCTAATCTTACCTATGTCAACGTATTACCAGGGATGTTACACAGTTACCGTGCCACTGCTAGGTCTAAATAGTCGGTACATCAGCTATTCTACAAACTATCCAAAGGATGTATTATAACGTAACCAAGGGGGTTGGGACTTTGCTTAACCTTATTTAAGACTATCACTTATGGTAGAAAATATTAAATTAAACCAAAATGTACTTTAGTTAGGCCTATTACACTTAATAATATTGATGTCATCACGAAAATTAATTTTGGACACTGCTCTCATTTAGGAAGAACTAAATGGTTACATTAAAAGAAGCCTTTGTATATCGACGGCCAGGGCCTCCTATGCGGATAGAAAATGGGAATTTATTTCCAATTTCTAGTTGTTTGTAGCGGTGGCCTTCGTATTGTAAAACCGCTACACAAGAACGCCACCTAACCTAACCTACGAGCCGCATCCTTATTTACTTACCTGATACCTCCCCTTGGCTTCCGTATTCTTAGCTTACCTTGTCCCAACAAATTACATTCACTCCATAATACTCGGCATATTAATTTAAACAAATATAGCTTTACTTAACATTACTCAATGTCACTGAAGTCTGAATCTCTGGGTTGCATCATCATCTTTTGGAGATAACTTTTTCATGGTGGATGAGATGGACTGGTGTGTTTTCTGTGGTACACTATGCAAAGCAAACTAATATAACAAAAACATCTTCACAAGGTGGTTTGGATCTTTCAAAAAACTTTGATTTTTGGCACTTTCTTTGGCATGAACTATTTGAAAAGCCCCCCAAAAAATGTTTGCTTGCCTTTGTGAGTTAATTTTCCATCATGATCATAACGCATGTCACTGACACTACACAAATGCCATAGTAATCACCCAGGAATCCTGTCGTATGTAAATATGATGTAAAGTCCCTTTGTTGGGAAAATTTCATAACCCTTGCCTGTTTTGGATTGTCCAAGTTATGGAAATAATCACTTGTATCGTCGAACTTTGTCACTCTCGTTGGAAGATAATTCACTAGTGACACTTAAACAGTAACCACTTTGCTTGTCTCCTTTACAGTGTTACCAACACTTACTGATGGCAACAACAATTTGTTCCGTAACTGGAATACAAACCACACTATTGATAGGGGTATACTTTTAGCGAAAGCTGAAAGGACGAGCCATTAAAATTTAGCGAGGGTTAACTACCCATCCTGCTAGTTAGCGGGGCGTGGGGAGTGGTATCCTGCTACCCCTCCCACTCACACACCTGTGATTGCACCCACTTTACTTTCGGCTCGGAGGGATTGTGGTTGTCACCGACCTTCATCCTCTCCAGTTTTTGGACTGCCATTAATCTGTTTTTCTTTTTCTTTTCAGTGTACTCTATGAGAGTGTGCACTGTACTTATCGACTGCCATGCAGACTTGTACGGGTACTGAAGGCCGCCCCTGTGGGAAATTCATGTCTGCTGTGGAAACAGATCCCCACAGCCTTTGCCCGGTCTGCAGAGAACAGCACTGTGATATTGATAACAAGTGTGTTGAGTGTCGGAAATGGTCTTCCTCCCAGTGGGAAAGGTATGGGCGTAGGTGGAAGAAGAAGCCTAAGCAGGACTCTTCTCCTTCGAAGGTTGCTGCAAGCAGGAGAACCGAAGACTTCTTCCTCCGTCTCCTGACCTTCCTCCGAAGCTCCTACATGGATGGTTTCCTCCGGGGAACCGACGAGTCGTAGCATAGGCCAACCTCGGTCCTCGAGAGATGGTGCAACCTCCCCTAGTGGGGTTGTCCTGGCTCTCCCCCCAAGTGAGGCCGTGTCTCTTTCTCCTCTTTTACAGCTGTTACCGTCGTTGGGGTTGCCTGGTGATCCTATGAAGGAGGCGCTACTGCAGTTTTTGCATCGTGGTGCTGAGTTATTGTTGGATGTCGACCCTTTGTCAGTTGTCAACGTTGTGGTGTCGGAGAGCTCGTCAGCTGTTCCGCTTGTTGCTCCTGCGGCTGTGCCTGCTTCACCATTTTCCACCGCCGAGGTCTTCTCTCCTTCCCCTGACGAACATCCTTCAGGGGGATAGCAAAGTCCGAGGCATGGCTCTCCGACAAGTGTTTCCCTTCATAGTAAAGGGTCTCACATAAAGACTCCTCTTCACAGGCCTGCTGTCAATCAGCCTGCTGATCCCATGCCCCTTCATTGTCGCGTCGGGGGTAGGCAACCTCGCCGTGTCCGTCCTCCTCTCCACCTGCAGGGTGGTCCTGCTCCTTTGGCTAAGAGGCGTCTCTTCGCTTCCACTCCTTCTTGGTCTTCTTCTTTAGCAGAGATTTTTTTACGCTCGTCTCTCTACGTCTCACTAGGCTCTTGCTCAGCATTCAACCACTCGACGGTTTCTCCATTGTTCAGCGGAGCGTGAATCGCCTACGCGTTCACCTCGTAAATCGCCAGACCATCATCAACATACTCGTGTTCTGTCTGATCATCATCAACTAGTGATTTCTCGTGTACCACTGGTACGGTCGGTTACTCGTGAATCGTCTCCTACAATTCCCAAGTCCTCCTCCAGGACTCAGAACCCCTCGGAGGGGTCTAGGAGCCGAGTCAGTCTTCCTGTTGATGACCACAACCCACCCCTCGGTGGTAGATGAAGATCCCGCAGCCCAGCTTCGGACAACGAACAGAGAGAGTCGGAACACACCTTTTGGCAGGTTTTGGCTATCATGAGGGCTCTTAACGGGTTACCAGATCCAGAAACGGCCCCTCAAGAAGGCAAGGACACTGTCCTAGACCGTTTCCTAGGCACCCAAAAGCCTCCTAAGGCCAGTGCAGCCCTACCCTGGTCCTGGGGTTTGAAGGGTGTCCGGCGTAAGATTGCCTTCCAGTTGTCTTTCTGCTTCTGCTCGTCCGCTAAACTCCTCCCACCTTCTGGTGTTAGCCAGAGGAGATATTACAACATCATGGACGAGACAATCTCGACTATGTCACTCCACCTCTCCTTGGAAGAGCTAACCAAGGGAGTCTCTCTTGAGAGGCTCTCTTCGTGTCAGGTTTCTTTCTCAACGTCTGAGATCCTAAACCAAGAGAAGGTTGTGAAGTATGCCATGCAGGCTACTTCGTGTCTGGATCATTGATTAGGATCAATTGGAATCCTGGTGCGAACCAAGGATTTCTCTAAGGATCATACCAGGAAGGCCTTGGAGACCTTCCTTCTCTCGATCACTCTCATCATTGAGTTTCTGGCCTACCAGGTAGTGACCCTGTGGGCCAACACCATTCTGAAACGTAGGGATGCGATGGCTGAGAGATTTCACCAGCAGGTCCCGAACGATGAGATCACTAGGCTTCGAACCTCCTCCATGGAAGGGTCCTTCCTCTTTGAGCCTAAGGATGTTGAGCAGGCTACAGACAGGTGGAGGAAGTCCAACATGGACTCCCTCCTTCATATGGCCCTTACAGCTTGGCCCTACAGACTAGCAGCCCCTCCAAAGACCAGCCAAGGAAAAGTTCATTGAAGAAAATAGCAGCCATTCCCAAACTTAAGGTGTCTAAGAAGCCCTCTCCTGTTAAGGCAGGGAAAGGCAGCAAGTCCATCCATGGAAGCAAACACCAGAGAGTTGGCGGTAATAACCGCAAACTCTAGGAGAGGTCATCCCGCTGCTTGTCCACCAGTAGGGGATGTCTTCAAAGCTGCTGGACCAGGTGAATGCAGCTTGGGGCCGAGGCCTGGACGGTCTCCATGATTCGCTCAGGGTTTCTCGTCCCGTTCATTACATCTCTCCCTCCACTGACCAAGAATACAGTGCCTATGAGCTCCTTTGCGATGGGATCAGCCCAAAGGGCCGAAGTACAGACCATGTTGGATAAGGGTGCTCTGCAGGAGGTCCTTGACAGGTCCCCAGGCTTCTTCAGTTGACTCTTTCTTCTACAAAAGACATCTGGAGGCTGGAGACCAGTCATCGACCTCTTGGGTCTGAACTAGTATTGTCGAACAGACTTCGTTTAGAATGGAGACTGCAGATACGGTCAGACTAGCGATAAGACCTCAGAATACCTTAGGCTCCTTGATGGACAAGTAGCAGTTGGTTGAGGTCATTGGTTACCTGGGTTAAGACTGGGATGAATGAGAGTATGTCTGGCTTTTCCTTCCTTCATCTTCCCCTCCCTTGGGGGTACAGTACCATGGGTCCCTCTGCAAGCTGGCTTCAACCTCTGCAGGTAATTATCATTTCCCTTGTGTAGCCTAGTATAAGTCATAAATTTATATACTGTCCACGTCCCCATTGTTTTTTGCGAGGTAAGCAATGGAAATTGTCTTGCTCTTCCTATATAAACTCGGAATGTGTACATAGAAGACGATAAACTTTCATTACTTTGAATTGCTTAGGCCGTTATTATACTCACTTTGTATATTTTTAGCGAGTTGTTAAAGTTTTCCTGAGACCAAAGTCATATACTGTACTAGGTAATGCCAGGTCAATGTCCATGCCAGAATTAGGACTTCCACCTAAATAATGGAAGGTTTATTAGTATGGGAACAAATAAGAAATTCGGAGATAATTTGTATTTTTCCCTAGCTAATACAAACCTGGAGTTGTTTATATAAATTGGCCTGCCATCACCTGTCCCCCAGAAGTCTTGCCTGCAATCAAAAGTGACGTAGCACACAGCTGTGAGAGTATATATAGAGGTGGCTGGGTACCCCCAGCCTACCTGCTCAAGCGGTCAGGCAGAGTTGCCACGTCGCACTCTAAGTCTAATGGCTACCTTCCAGCTTCGCCGAAAGAATATCCATATAAGCAACTACAGGTTTGTATTAGGAAAAAATGGAAATTATCTCCATATTTGTCATATTTGAAATGATTTGTATATTCCTTAGCTCAACTATTTTTTTTTTTTTTTACACAGTGTCCCGCCGCTAAAGCGCTGCTAAATTGATCAACTCTCATCTACAGTGAATACCAGGAACTACAGTATTGAGAAAGTGAGTGTCGGGAAAGAGCTCGTTCGACTTTGAAATTATTGATGATTTTCTATAAAAATTCTATATCTATCTGGTAAGTCCTTACTTTGGGGTATTCAGAACATTCTGAACAGTTGTTATTCCTTTTAAGTTTATGATAGGATTGAAAATAATATAGTTACAGGGTTTTGTATACACCCTCATTAAAACTAACATTGTACAGTACTGATAAAAACACATCTTGACCTAGACGGCCATCACCATCAATTGGATACCAAAATTCCAAAATTGCAGTTAATTTGAAAACCAAGTAGGCTTGAACATTATCTCTGTACCCACTATGCAATGGAAAGGCCTCATCTTAGACTATCCTCTCTTGCATTCTTACTATGTGAGTGGCCGCCGGCAACTCCCATCTTACTTTGCCGCCACCTTCTCACAGCTGATTCATGTAATTATAACTATAATAAATAATTGTAGATTCTGTAATAATGATACTTTAATAGTGAACCATGCTGAGTGCTCGTGCAGATGATCCATGTATCGATTACCAGAACTGTCGTGTAATGAGATAATGTTTGTGAGTAAAGCAAAGTTTTGAGGGATGTTTGCTAGGCAGGGTTAGGCAAGCTCTTGTATGTTTATATTAAAAATTATATGAGGCTGGGCAGTTCTACATTTCCCTTTTCTCAACAGCATTGTTTTAACACTGACTCTTTTAAAGTATTTTTCTTCATAATTATGGTCATTTGTTCCAACACCCCAATACAAACCTTTCGCTCTTTATTAGGAAATATACTTTCGGCGAAGCTGAAAGTAGCCATAAGACTTTCAGCGAGGAAACTACCCCACTGCTAGTAAGCTGGGGGTATGGGGTGGGTAGCCGGGTACCTCGCTCACACACACACCCACACCCACACCTGTGTTCTATAGTCACTTTTTACTTTTGGCTCGGGGAGAGTAGACGTCTCTCTCTCTCTCTCTCTCTCTCTCTCTCTCTCTCTCTCTCTCTCTCTCCCCCTCTCCTCCTCTCCCCTCTCCCCCCCCCCCCCCCCCCCGAACGTTTTCAACTGGGGCCAACACACAGCTTGACCTTGGTCTTATTTGTCAGCCTCTTACGATAGCGCATTCCCTCAACCTGAGTTTGCTCAGCCAGCGGTAGGAATACGGTGTCCGAAGCATCGGCCGGATGTCTTCTATAGGGGTAAACACCTTTTTCGTCCACAAGTTAGGTTTATTCTGTAGTAGCTGTGATCCCCTCCTTCGAGTTCAGAGTACTCAGCTCTTATTCAACCAACATGTCTCGTCCAACCAACAGGACTCCTTCAGTCCTTGTAGCGAATCCTTTTGATAGATAGCACACCCTCACCAAAGTCCAGTGGGAAGATTTGGGATCGACTTCCATGGATCTCCAGCTTGTGAACAGGTGATCCAAGTTGAACGAAAAGCTTTCTCCTGCAAGAACTTATGCGAACACGAGGTCAACTGTGAGGGCAGAGAATCCTCAGCTCGGCTGCAAAGAGCATGCACATCTTCACATTCCATCCACCTGTTGAGGTGCGATGGTGGGTCTCTCTATAATCTACAAGAATCCAAACATCTGTTCGCACATCCGGACACAGGCATTACGTCGTCATTGAATGACTTTGTGTTTCATTAAAGAATCTCCAAGCTTTTACAGTTAATTTTCTTGTAGAAGTCTCCAGTATTTGACCTCTCCTCTTAGAACAAGTTCCTTCAACAAACTGTTCAGCACTGAGATGGCAAACATGGCCAAACAACACGGCTTCTTGTCCACGCTGGACCCCTAGGACGCATACTCCCAGATACCAGTACATCCGTTATCAAGGAAGAATCTAAGGACCGTACAGGTAAGGTGGGGTGCTTCGGTTTTTCGACAGCACCTCGGGTTGTCACGAAAGTTTTTTAACCCAATGTCAACCTGGGCCTACGGGATCAGCATCCGTCTCCTAAGACTCCGGAACAACTGGCTGATCCTAGCAGACTAGGGGGTTTCCCTTTTTCAACACCGAGACAAACTCCTTGAATTTGCCACGATCTTGGGATTGTGATGAATATTGAGAAGTAATCCCTGCTTCCTTATTGGAGACGGGTATTCCAAGGCATGGTCATTGACACCATCTTGCAGAAAATTTTCATTCAGGCGATGGGATCAAGAGGCGGAAGAAGGTGGCAAGAGTGTATCTTCAACGAGAGGCCTTCCCAGCGAGAAGTGATTCCGTCTGGTAGGTCACTGTTTGACTCTGGTTCGTCTATTCCATAACGGACTCCTATGAATCCAATCTCTCTAGTGGCAGCCAAAATCCATGTGGTTCAGCACTAGGAATCTCTGGATACTGTGGTCCCTGAAATAGTGTGTGTCAGACGTATCTCTGCTGAGGGGTCGACCTCCTTGTCTCTTTCCCGTAATTGATGTTCCTTTCAGATGCATAAAAGAAGGGTTGGCCACATGCTTCACCTCACGGCCTCTGGGCTCTGGTCAGAGTCTGAAAGATACCGTCACATAAATCTAGAGATGAAGGCAGCTTTCCTAACCCTACAGCAGTTCTTGGCGGGTCACCTTGTGGTATTGACGAGCAACAAGACCGCAGTAGTGTCTTACGTAGAACAAAGAAGGCGGTACCTTTTCACAGCACCTTTTCCATCTAGCAATGTGAATGCTAAGATCAGCAGAAGACTACTCGGTATCTTGATCAACTCGCTTCATTCCTGGACAAAAGAAATGTGTTCGCGGACATCTGAGGAGAGTGACTAATAGTGGCCTCCGAGTGGTCTTTGAATCATTCAGTAGCCAACAAAGTCCTGACTTTGTGTGGTTCCCCAACTGTGGATCTATTTGCGATGCCCTTGAACAATGGGCTCCTGCTGTACTGTTCACCAGTCCCGGATCCTCAGGCCCTATGACAGGAGGCATTCCAGCAATGGTGGAACAACATTGATGTTTATGCCTTTCCCCCTTGTTCTGCCGGACAAGAAAGGTGCTCAACAAGACGAGATCATCTGCATCCCAGCAGTGACCCTCATAGCTCTGCTATGGCATCATGCAGAATGGTGCCAGGACCTTTTTCAGCTGCTGATGGAAGTCCTGAGAGAACTCCCTCCACAACATGATCTACTCACACAACCCCACGTGAACATCTTCCACAAAGCCGTAGGATCCTTACGTCTTCACTCCTGGAGGCTATCCTGTATCACCTTACACAGAGCCTTTTCGCAGCAAGTTGCGAATCGGATTTGTTCCGTAACTGGAATATAAATCAACGCTATTTTTAGGGGTATTACTTTCGGCGAAGCTGAATGGACGAGCCATTAGAATTTAGTGAGGGTTAACTATCCACTCTACTAGTTAGCAGGGGTAGGGGGTTAGCTAGCTACCCCTCTCACTCACACACCTGTGACTGTGCTTCACTTTACTTTTGGCTCGAAGGGAGAGCGGTTGTTGCTACTCTTCCTCCTCGCCTATTTTTGGACTGCCTTTAGTCTTTATCTTTTTAACTTATGTTTTCCTCTATATATATGAAAACATTCCTTATTTTTTTTTATATATATATACTGTACTGTATATTGTAAGCTTTCTTTACAGTGAATGTTTCCATTTGTGTGACAATGTTAGTACGACAGGTTCTCAAGGACGGGGAACCTTCCCTTTTGACCTTTCTCCCTTGGACATCGGTTATCCCAGGGGCGAATGGCCTTCCATGTAACTCGGCCGCTGCTGCAGGGGAATTGTCGTCGTGTGGATACTCCTCCGTTCAGCTGTTGTCGCCGCCTTCCCCTCTACGTGTTGATGAAAGGAATCTGCTGGGGAAAGGGAGTGCAGTCCTTTCAGAGCTTTACTTCGTCTTGCTCTTTTTCAAGGTCAATACCGCTCACTTTACGTAGGCGGCTGGCAGAATACTCTGCAAAGGGAAACACCTTTCCCGTTTGTGTTTTAGGTTGCACTTCCGAGTGGTTTTCTTCATTAAGTAAAATTATAGCTGTTTGTTATTTAACTTTGTTCCGTAAATGGAATACAAACTTACGCTATTTATCAAGGGTATCACTTTCGGTGAAGCTGAAAGAACGAGCTATTTAAATTTAGCGAGAGTTAACGACCCATCCCGCTGGCTAGCGGTGGGTAGGGCCGGTAGCTCGCTACCCCTCCCGTTCACATACCTGTGAGTTGCTGCTCTTCATCCTCGCAAATGTTTTACTGCCATTGATGCTTTTTTACCTTTTCTTTTCAGTGTGTGTGTGTGTGTTGACTTTACGAGGCTGCAGAGAGGTGGAGGAAGTCCCACCAGGACTCTCTTCTCCATAGGGCCTTGACATCCTGGCCCTACAGACCACCAGCTCCTCCGCAGCCTAACCATCCTAAAATCTCCTATTTAACTTGGAATATTCTTACCTCAACGGTCAGATTGCTATTTTGATTGCCATTATATCAACATTCACATGCAGCTATTAATGATAATTATATGATTATAATGGCAAAAATGATAATAAGTAACCATCATCAATATCACTGTAATCTTCATCTGAGCTATTCACAATGTTTACTCATAAAACTACGATAATCCTTCACAAATGACTGCCTGAAAAACACGGCTAAGTATTCAAGAAAGCCCTCCCCTTACCTCATGTGATGACGACGTCACGGCGTCCATCAGACATTTATTGGCGGAAATGAATAGTGGGGGGAGCTTCAACAACTCTCTGGTAAACAATACCTTGCCTTAAACCCCTCCCAATGTATAAAATCTGCTTTGCTTGGTTAGGAAAAAAACATTACGTAGATGTATACGTGCGTCTCTTACTGTATGGTAAAACTTACACGTATACGTAGCAGGGCTTAAGGGGTTAAAAGACTTAATGGTTAGTCTTCCCGCTTTGTTGAGAGATAATCCCTAATAAATAGCTACAGGTTTGTATCATTAGGAAAAATACAAATTACTTTCAAGTTTGTCATAATACTGCATGTAAATCTATTTATATACTGTACAGTATTATATAAATCAACACTAGTCAACGATACATTCACATAAACAGAGTACCGGTACTACTCTAAGTAGGATTAATAAAAACATTACATACTATCCTCTGTGGTTATTGATATTATAATATATGTGGACAATACTGTATACCTTATGACACATCTCACTATATATGTGGCAGTGTAATCGGCGTTAACATGTTCTGTATATATTGATTGTATATATTTCAATTTATTTTTTTTTTTTTTTCAGTTTCACCAGATGGTAACCAGTACTGAATAGTACTTCTTTGGGCTTAATATCATCTAGACATGGTGGCCATAGACGAAGAAAAGGTACTGAAGAAGTCAGAACCTGAAGGGTCTGGCTCGTCATTGAATACTGGAGCAGATGAAAATAGAACTTGTCAGCAGTTTTCATCATCAAAAGAAACTTCAGATATCTCTTCAGCTGTGTATGATGTTAAAAGTACAGACTGTCTTACAACAGATGTTATAATGGAGGAACTACCCTCCAGTTCAGAGAAAAATGACAGTGAAGATGTCAATGAAACTTTTGTTACATGTGCTGGCACAGATGACCCTGAACTGAGTAGTGTTGCCACCAATAATTCTGGTTCAGTTACAGACATGGACAGTGGCTGTAGTGAGGAATTTTCTTCACCTGCAGATTCTAGTCACGTGAATGTTAAGTTAAAGACCAGTACTACCAATAGTGTTGATAGTGATGTCCAAAGTGCAGTGAATCATGGTTCAGAGAACATTGGTAATACTGCCACTGAGGCAATAGAAGTTACATCCAGAGTGACTTCCATAACTGATGAAACAAATTCTAATAATATTTTTCAATCAACAGTTATAGATAACCAGGGTCAAGATGTTAGTATGACTCAGGACTCTGTAGAAAGTTTTAGCAGTGCAGTAACTAGTCCACCAAAGCCACCAGCTCAAGTACTGGAGTTATCAAAGGAAACTGTATATGATACTCCCAGTACCTCCATTTCTTCTTCCAAATCCAATTTGATGCCTGAATCCCAAGTCAAGGTGAGATAACTTTGTTTTCAAGTTTTCATTAATTTCCACTTAATTACTTGGTTGCATATTTGATGTTAATTTAAAAAAGAAATATAGTACAGTAATAACAACTAGGTTTGGGTATGAAGTATCATGCAATCTCTTATTCTTGCTACACTATCTTCAAGTTCTTCAGAAGGTAAGTGGAATTTTGCCAAAACTGATGGAACTATACTTATAGTACAGTATTTGTTCCTACACGAATACAAACCTCGTCCTTTGATAGGACTATGTTTTCAGGTTGGCTCGAATTCGTCTTTTAAAATTTATAATGAAGTGTCAGTAGTTGTGGTGGGGGTTAAGGCTTCCCTCCCCCCTTGCCAGTACAATTATCATCATTATCATATCTCCTTCATTCGGTGATGGCAGCCGATGAAGGGACTGCACAGTTAGCAGGTTCCTGTACCTCTCGGGTGACACCTTAGTTGGGGGAATTCTACTGACCAGCGAAGTTAGGCAATGTTGGGTCTAGTCAATACTTGGATGAGTACCACCAAGAAACACCAGATACCGTTGGCATCCGTCAGCCTACTCTCCCTCGGAACTTGTTCAAACAACTTCAGCCCTCCATCTGCAGGATACTCCTCCGGAGAGGCATATACGACCAACGCTTAGGTTGACTTCGGTCTTGTTCGTCAACCCTCTGATAAAGACGCTCTCCTGCAGCCTGAGTTCGCCCATCGGCCGATTTCGGAGTATTCATCTCTTTTCAACAAGGACAGAGAATCCACAGTTCTGATACAAGAGCACACTCTTCTTCTCTTCCACCCACCTGTTGAGGTGTAAGGGTGGTTCTCTCTCTAACCTATGTAATCTGAACTTCTGGTTAGACACCTGGAATGTATTACGTCTTTTTGGCAGAATGACTGGTTTCATCAAGGTATCTCCGAGCTTCTACAGTCAGTTCTTCCTATAGAAGTCTCCAGTTTTGTCCTCTCCTGCAGGAACAAGTTAGTTCATCAAACTCTGTTTGGCGAGGCAAAGGCATACAGTCAAACAAGCAGATAGTCCATAGGACTTCCTGTCCACTTTTGACTACTAGGACTCCTACTCCTAGATTCCAGGACATCTGTCATCAAGGAAGTATCTTCGATCATACAGTCATTCCATGCCAAGGTGCAATGCCTTGGTTTCGACAGCACCTCAGGGTCACCGAAGACTTTGGGATGACTGGCTGATCCTAACGGACTCTGTGACTGACCTTCATTACCACCGAGACAACTCTTCGAGTTTACCACAATCTGAGGATTGAAGTAAATCACGTGAGTTATCCTGGCTTCCTCATCAGAGACGGGTACCTTTAGATATGTTCATCGTCATCAGCCTGCAGTGGGTTTTCTGCAAATTGACGGGGTCCAAGGTGGAAGATGACAGTAGTTTCTAACTTCTACTGAAACATATATCCATTCTGCCAAAAAGAGCATATCTTTACCAAGCAAGTAGCTAAGCAGAGACCATATACTAAGTATTATTTTATTGTATTTTTGTTCTTCGTGGACCATTAGCATCTTTTAATCCAGATATCGTCCATTTTGGCTCTGCGGTATCATAATATTGCCTTCATCTTCTCGTACCCAATGCATTGCCCTCAACCAAATGCTACTGCGACATTTGAAGTGGGAGACGTTGTCTAAATAGTTCAGATCATCATAACGATGTGTCTGCGATGACCTCAGAGAACGTGAGAACTGTACGCACCAAGATCATAAACGCTGTGCGGTTCATACTAAAAGCGTACTCTCTGCTGATTGGCTCCTGATAACAAGTGCTCATACGCCCGTTGCTAGCACTTGGCCTCATACAAGATGGAGCTCTCGTTTTCTTGCTTGAAGATAAAAAGGCCACTCAACAAGCTGATTGAGTTACACAGTACTGTACTGCACTTTCTCATCCTGTGCATATGGTGAGAGGTTATGTACAGGAAATGTTTGTTTCCACAGGAATACGTTTGGTTATGAGGTTCATGTATTCACTGCACCTGCTCGACGTTATGTAAATCGGACACTTCATGTATCATCTACAATGACTTTCAGGGCTCAGAAATTCTGGCGTCTGCTTTGTTGTTGCTCTTTCATTGCATGATACAAAGGAAGATGAACCTAGGTCTGTTCTTATCGAATGTACAAGATCTTACCGGCAATAGTTTGAGGTTTCCTAGTGTCCTGCCTTTTATGTTTTGTTTTTAAGGTAATATTCCGATTGTGTTCACTCCCTGCAAGAAATCTTTCCTTGCAGTTGTTCTCCGCTATTGGCATTTTCCCTGGGATCGGCCGTGCGTAGCATTTGTAGTAACTTGTGATCAATTATCGAGATTGAGAACCTTATGATCGTTTACCGCGATTGGGAACCTTATGATTGTTTACCACGATCATCTGCCGTGATTAGGAAGTTAACATGCATGATCTTCCGAATTGGGTAGTTGAATCGGTAGAACTTCATGAGTTCAAACTAGCAGCAAATGTTTTTATGTTGAAGAGGCTAACAAGTCTCTTTTAATATTTTATATATGAAAGATCTGTTTCAATGTTACTGTTCTTAAAATATTTTATTGTTTTAATGTTGTTACAGTTCTTAAAATATTTCATTTTAATTTTTTATTACTTTTCATATAGTTTATTTCCTTATTTTCTCTCCTCACTGGGCTATTTTTCCTATTGGAGCCCTTGGGCTTATAGTATCCTGCTTTTCCAATTGGGGTTGTAGCTTAGTTATTAATAATATTAATAATGTACAATAATCGAGAACCATACGATCACTTCGTAGGTCAGGAACCTTATGATTGTGTACAATGATCGGTTACCAGGGTTGGGAATCATGCAATTCCAAACCACATGATCTTGAACACTGATCGGAGTTTACTGTCGTGCCTCAAAGGTTCATAACTTTTGAGCCACATCAGAGTAAGTTCACCTGTTCCCATTACCTGTTTCTGTACAGCGCTTCTATTGTAAAAGAGGAAGAGGAAGGTATCGCTAAAACACAGGACGACTAATTTTGCGTAGTCACTTGAGTCTTTGGCCATTCTCTCAGCATAATTTTGCGGAAGAAGCAGTGCCGTGCCAAAAACCCAAACCACTGCAAGCCCTGGAAAGATTTTTAGTATTGAGTACAGGAGCTCATGCTTCCAGTGCGGTATTGGATCTCACATCAGACCGACCACAAACGTAATTGGTCAGGACCTTTGCAGATGTCTCGTCCCTTTCTTGCCTCGGGATGTTCCAGAGATGCTTCAGTGATGCTATCATGAGAGAATTTCAAGCTCGCTGAAACTACTGCTTGATCTAGATCTTCCCTCTCTTAGAGTGCAATCCATGACTTGAGTTTTCTTAGATTTCAGGATCCTCGATCCTCCATCTCAGTTGTCAGCATGCACATACAGTTGTCAGCAAGTATTGTCTCCAACCAACGTCTCGTGTGTTTTTTTCATGAGTAAGGTACCAGAAACAACTACCCTTAGTATTGTCTTTCAACAATTATTTTCCCTCTCAGCCAACCCTCTCATTCCTGAACTAAGGTCAAAATTGGTTCGACAACATCAAGTAGTTAGTCATGGCTTTTTCATGCTGATAATTTAAGGTACTGTACCTTTTTATGTTTTAATTGCTGTTTCCAGCTTGGACTGAAGATAGTGTTGTAATTAAGGAGTCAGATTTGCATTGCTGATAAAATACAAATTACCGAAATTTTCAAATGTCAATTTTGTTTTTGATTTATTACTGTATGTACTTATTTTTCTCCCGTTTTATTAAATTTTCCTTGTTGGGTGACATGATAAATTAGAATAAGTTTAGAATTTTAGAGTTGTATAGTTTTTGTTATAATGATGACAATATTTATCCTTAAAGGTAAAGATGTGTTATATTTTCAGATTAGCTGTGATGGTACTTCTCCAAGCAAAGCATTAATTTCCCTTATAGGATATGGGGAATCAGGTAGTGATGATGACATGGAATCTGATGAAGTCGAAGAGGCTAAGGATTCAACTATTAGCAAAGCAGAGAAAAAGGATGAAGCAGAGATCATTAAGGTACCAACTACATCCAGTTCTGTCAATGGGCAGGAGATTGCAGCCACATCATCAGCGAATCCTGAAAATGTTCCTGTTGTTGATTTAGCTACAGATAAATATCGTTTCACTATAGATATTGGAAGCGGAACGGATGATTCTGAAAGTGACTCTGACGCTGCATCTACATCTTCATCATCATCCTCATCTTCATCTTCACCCAGCATAGTTCCACCTTCTTCTTCTTCAGACGAAACAAGTGATGATGAAATAATTGTGAGAAAGACGGCAAAGGATGTACCTCAAAGCGTAGAGAAGTATGATTTTACCGCTTTTAAAATATTATTCTTATATTATAGAATGAACTTGAAGAATTTGTGTCATCAATGAAATTAGTAATGATATTCAACTTAAGGATTAGTATTTGTTCCTACATGACATACAAACCCTTGTACTTTAATATTTTGGCGCAAGCTGAATCTGTTGTTAAAATGCATAATGAGCAGTTATCTTACTGGAGCAGGGACAGGGCATTGTTTCCGTCCCCTCTCTCAGTTGGTTCTCTCCACTTTTGCTTCGACCATTGTAGGGGTTAGCTGCCAACAACAACTTGCTGGTGGTCTATACTGTACATTTACACAGATGGCTCCAGACAGTTCATTGCTTTTAGAAGGATATGGACACCACTCCTTTTTAGGGTCTTGGACAAGGTGACCAAACAAGTTACATTTGCTTTAGTTATGATCTTTTCTGTGCAAATATTGCATTAAGTTACTGTTCAGGAAGAAACTTGGGTAAGATTTCTACTTGGCCTCTTCAGAACTTGAAAACAAAATAAATAAAAGATTATATAAAGGCTGTGAATCGAGTCAGGTTATTTGGGAAAAAACTGAAAAAAAAACAATGAAAAAATATTTATTTTGTTATAGACAAATAAAAAAGAATAAGAAGAAAAAGAAAAACCTAATGTCCATCAATGGAGGAATGAAAATTCTGCAAAGTACAAAACCTTGTCTAGGAATCCCAATACTTTTATATGAAGTAGAGATTTAGATTTCTAGGATGAAATTATGTACATAAATAATGTCTCTATGATGAACAGTTAACAAAGAATTAATTAAAAAATCTTAACCTATACAGAAGTCTTTTCTACCATTTAATTTTGTCACTTTAACATTAATTAACACCCATTGGTTCTGAAGACCTATCTGATGGCTGGTGCTGTTAATATTCAGCTATTGGTAGCTGACCAGGGGCCAAAGTAAAATAGAGGCTAAGAGATGTCTACTTAGAATGTGATGTAGCGACTGGTGTTGCTAGAGGACCCCCGTATAATCTCTTTAATTCAGGCAATTTATCAAAGAAAACTTTTTTCTTAAGACTATTCACCATTGATTTATCCAGAATATTTGTGAAAGTTATATTTCCACTTTAAAAGTGACAGTGATGTCCCAATTAGCCACAACATAAACAGTTCCTGACATTGGTACTTACATATGATAGCTGGCAGGTATAAGTTTACTAAAAAATTAACACAAGATACTCGCTTCTGTCCTGATAATGCTGATACCAATTGGAATTTTGCCACAAAAAAATCTGATCACTTTCTATTAGAAAGGCCTAGAAACTTTAGTTGGTGTTTACTCTAAAATCTGCAAAATCCAATAATTAGGGTTGCTATGACTCTTTCTGTTACTGGTAAATTACACTCACTTTCATGAACTTCATCACTGTGTGATTTTTGCACCATCCTGTCAACCATCAAAGTTTAGTCAATCACCACACCAGACCACGTAGAACTTCTGACCGGTTTTATGTTCCAGGAATGGAATGCTCTCTGGAAATCCATAGAAATTACTACAGAGGAATCTCCATTTTAAGACAGGGTCTAGAATTCACTGTGACGAGATTCAAACATGAAATATGCCAAATCTAGTTCCCTCCATCCTTAAACACAGGGCAATACAAATTCCTCTTTGTCTTGGCTCTTGATAAATCCACCCTTTAGTTTCTCACTTTTCATGCTCTTTCTTCCTTTGTATCACCTAGAGGTGGCTTTTCATCTGTCCGCTCTGCCTTTGGTTTGATGTAGACAGAGTTGACAAGAGCATCTAAAGAACCAGGAATACTCCTTTTAATCCATCCGGAAACAGGTCCCTAAGAGTCAATTCATCATCATTAAAAAGTTGTAGTTCTCTTTTCACCAGCAACCAGTACATCCCATATATGTAGTTTCCTGCCAGAAACAACAATTAGATCCAAACAAATGGACGTAATGCAGTAAATAGGTTCCCAGAAACTCTGAGGAGCAGCAGTTTTTGAAACCCATGTCCCTACTATAGGTAGGGAGTTCTGTAAGTCAGAAATAGAGATAATTCATTAGAAATATTATAAGGGCAAAGTGAGTTATTAGTGTGTTAATAAGTCAAAACATAAATCAATTAACAGTGAAATACAATAACACAAATTTTAAAAAAAGTAATTTGTATTTTTCCAAACTATACATAGTTTCTTTTTACATTCCTCCACCTACTCATCTGCCCTTCTTAAAATTGTCTCATGACTACCGCAACACCCTACACCATAACTATACAATTCAAATAATTCTTTCATCGTTTTAGCATGGTAATATAATAGAAAACTTATACATCATTGCATTACAGTACATAATGCAATTCAGATTACAGTTAAATACTGTCCAGGTGATGTTGCACAAATTTCAGTAGAAGGGTAGATTGATCAATTAAAATTAAACCAATATTTTGATAAAAGCCAAAAATTAATTTATCATCCTTTCCCCTTAAAAATTTACAAATTAGTTTTACAATCATATACAGGAAATACAATAGACATACTGCACTCATATCCCTACCCAGTAAAATTACAGACTTAATTCTCTAAACATTCAATATTTGCCGGAGACAAATTTATTGTGTTTGAACTCTCTCACTTCATTAAAATTCTTAATCTAAGAAAAGGCTAGTCACTGTCATGGAAAGGATACAATATTGTTCACAGATAAGACATCTCTATATGGTCCATTCTACACACAAATAACAGAAACTGAGTTTTGAGTTATCCAATAATTTGTTATCCAATAATTTTTTATTATAGACATGACAGGTATACTATTAATTTCATCCCTTAACACAGTTTTATCTCACGTAACCTGAAACTGTTCCTCAGCCTTCAATCTCCTAATCTGGGAATTGAAGAAATGATTAATGATTAATATACTATACTAACTGACCCTAGTTAGTAGACTGAGGAGGTACGGTCATGTCATGAGAAGAGATGAACAGTATATTGGGAGGAGAGTGATGGAAATGGAGGCACAGGGAACGAGAAGGAGAGGGAGACCAAAGCGAAGGTGGGTGGACTGTATCAAGGATGACCTTCGATCAAAGGGATTAACCGGTGATGAGGTGTGGGACAGAGGTAGATGGAGAAAGCTGACCAGAAACATCGACCCCACATAGGAGTGGGAAAAGATGTAGACGAAGAAGAAGAAGAAGAAGATACTGTACTAACAAAAATTTATGTTGAAAATAAAGGTTGGTATTTAAATCACTGGGAGATTGATAGATTTTTTTCTGAGTCTGAAATTCTGTTTGGGATGCAAGCTAGAATTCAGCAATTTTCTGGTGAGCAATATTGATCTCTCTCAACACTTGATAGGCTAAGACGGTGACTGTCCGTATATAGATGGGTTTGCCTTTAACTGGTTGATAAACTCGTAAGAAGCTGGTACTTGCAGGTTTACGTTTTCTGATGCAGACCAGAGACAGAATCCGTAAAACCAGAAGACAATACAAATCCTGGGTAATAAGGCTATGATTCAGGGGGTAACTCTGTTTGAGTAGACCCAAATAGAGCTGGTATGCTCATATTATGTAAACCAAACTGTCCCACTTCAACTTTGAGCTCTGATCTTTGTTTTAGGTTTACATTAGATTGCTGGAAACGGCTAAAATTCAGGAAGCGGAGCAGTGGAAGACAATTCCTTATTCGGGGTTTTTGTCTGATTTAAAGAGAGACAAGGTCTCCTTGATAACTCGAGGTTGTACTAGAGGCAAGTCAAAAATGAGGCTTTGAATCTAGTCTAAGGGGGACTAAATCCACATGAAACAGAACTCTCAGGCAACAGTCGGTTGTCAAAATCAGGTAGAAAATAGCCAGAGTAGTCATAATCGGATGAGTGGACATTGCAAGGTCAGAAACTGCTTTCTATATTAGCAGGTCTTGACAAGTCTTGGCTGGAACTCTTGGAACCAAGAGAAGGTTGTTCCAAGTGTAAAATGCTGGATACTTCCAGAGTTCCCAACTTACTGCGGGGAGGGGGGGATGTCCTCCTGGAAAGAGGAGGCTAATAGGGTGCTGGAACTTCTGGACAGCGAACCTCCAATTCAGGAGTCAAAATTATGGTGTTGCCCATTCCAGGGGAACTATCTTCTCATACTTATAGTACTACGATCGCAATACTGTTTCTGGTTTTAATACAGGAGTCTCATCAAAATCTTCAAGCAGATATGACAGAATCTAGCACCTTCTTTCTCTCATAACCCTGAGCTGATGTTTTGATGAGCTTTGGCTTAGGTAAATTGTTCGGAGGGCTTTAACTATTTCTTTGTTGTTGTGATTTGTGATGATCTGAGGACAAAAGATATGATGCGACTACGACAGCCACACTAAAAGAGTTACTATCTCTACTGAAGCCAGAACTATACGAGATATACGAAGTTGGAGTAGTATCAACAAGTCCTAAACTATCCTTTGTCTTGGGCCTCCTAATATAGGCTAGAGACTCTAGCCATACTTTTAGCTAGATATGGTACCAATTCACCATCAGTGACCTTATTCTCATGTATAGTACTTTTAATAAAATGGAATACTCCTTCAAACCTTGGGTTGAGCTTGTTTACCAAAGGTGTCCCAGCAGGTGTACCTTTTTAAGAAGCAAAGAACCCTCTTTAAACGGTTTGTACCAAGGATTTCCTTCAACCCATGGGTCTCTTATTTCTGCAGAAAATAATAGGATACTATCAACATCATGAACACCCTCAGTATATTCTCAGTTGGAGTACAACCAATTTCAGTGTGGTGGGAATGGTTGTAGCTGAGAACTGCTCTGGATAAGCGCTGGTCCCATTTCCCAGATTCCCCAGAAAATTACCCTCAGTAACTTGCCAATAGTCTGCTTACCCGTTCCACTGCACCATTATTAGAGGGTTTATATGGAGTTGTTTTCTCATGTACAACATTATACCACTCCAATAACACAGTAGATTCCTGGAAAATAAATTTAGGTTGGTTACCAGTCAATATCTGAACTGGAACACACGGGATAGCCGGAAAAACTGTCTTCCAGTACTTGGCATGTGCTGCTCTTATTCCTTATAGTTATGATGCCTGATAATATCTAATAATCTAATATTTCTCATGGGTACTGCTGCCATCAAACACCCAACAAAACCAGTACTGGTTGTTGAGACTCAGAAGGTCCAAAGTGACCAATTCAAAAAGAAAAGAGGTCATTATTTTCAAGGTTGGCAGGGCAAGGACCACCCTTCAGACCTTACATGTCTGACATTGCCATCACATTTGGCATGTATCCCTGATTATGCTAATCAAGGATTTGTCTCAAACAAGTTGATAGAGCACGTCAGTAATTTTAAATATTAAACTTAGCCGGTGAATATATAAATAGCTGACGTCTCCGACGGCCCGACAGATTCCAAAAAACTTGCGAGCGATCGCCATGAAGGTTGCGGGTGTGCCCACTAGCGCCAACTATCGGCCAGATACCGCATATACTTCTCAACCACTCCAGTTCTTCTCTGTCGGTGTCACCGACAACATTGGTTCCGCTCGCTCTAGACCTCGAGTTTTCTACCGAATTGGTGAAGTACTTGGTTTATTCAATACTATCTTCAAAAGAAATGCTTTTGAAAGGAGAGGAAAAGTTTTTTGCCCTTGCTTTTTTAATCTCACTCTGGTTTTTCCATAGAGAAAAGATGGCCGACCCTTCCCTCAGTGTACGGAAGTGTGTTAAGGGCTTTTAGTAATTATTTTATCACTTTATAAATTATTGTTGATATTTATAGATTTACCTCTATATATTTTATATCTCACCCGCCTTTATTAGGCCTCTTCGATTAGCTTTCCATTTATACTAAACATCGAGATAAATTTTATGTTTTTGTTTATATGCGGCCTTTACCTATTCTTTGTAGGCGGTCCTGACTTGGAAAACGGAGTTAAACAACGTTGAGCCCATTCAACTTTTATGTTTGTTTAGATAAAAACAGTTGCTCTGTAAGAGTGATGAGATGAATATTTTTAGAGAATATTTTAAGAAATTTATTCTTTGAATAGTCTTCGTGCTGTTTTTCAAAGATGAACGAACGTTTGGTTTTTTTCAATATCAAACTTACCCGATGATCATATAGCTGCATCCCTGCTGCCCGACAGAAAAAACCTACGGGAGGAATACGCCAGCGATCGATATACAGGTGAGGGTGTACATCAACAGCGCCATCTGTCAAGTAGGTACTCAAGTACTCGATGTCAACAACGAACCAATTTTCCCTCTGTCGTGACACAGGCAAGACCTACTAAATACGCCGTCCCTAACTGGATTTGTTTTCACAACGATTTGGTGAAGTACACTATTCCAGTTTTGAGCTTTCGCTATGCAGGGGTTTTATCTTCATTTCAAAACTTGAACTCGTTTTGGATAGATTTAATTATGGTGACGAAGAGAGTATGAACTCTCTTTCACTTTTAAATGGCCGACCCTTCCCTTAGACGGAAGTGTGTTTAGGTTTTTGGTAATTTTGCTTAACAAGTTATAGATCTATTTATTTTATAACTCTCCGCCTTTATAGGCCTCTTCGATTAACTTTCCATTTATTATAAACTTATAAAATTATTTTTTATGTTTGTTTATATGCGACCTTTCCTAATAGTAGGCGGTCCTTACTTGGAACCGAAGTTAATTAACTTTGAGCCCGTCATATCGTATTTACCTTTTAAGAGTTTATACCTTTTTTTAATTTTAATGTTTTTGAAAGAATTTCTTTGATAGTCTCGTACTGTTTTCAAAGATGAACTAACGTTTAGTTTTGTCTCCGCAGTTGTTGACGTTCAGAACGTTCAACATGCGCTCTATCGTTACGATAGAGAGAGATTATTTCACGGTTTCACGTTGCAGTAAGAGTTAACCGATTCTAGCGTTTCGTTCATTCTTTCTTAGCTTAAATAGTTTAAATTCTAAATAAAGGAACTTTTTATTTGGGAAACCTTTCAGTTTTTTCCTTTAGCAAATAATATGTTTTAACGATATATAATTGGGCTCTTCTCTCAGGTTCTAAGTCAAGAGAGAAGAGAGAGAGAGATAGAGACGGAGGGAGAGAGAGGAGAATAAACGTTTCGTTCAAGCGGGTAACGTTGTTCTCGTTTTTTACTCTTCTCCCTAGTCGCTGTAGGGGAAGAAGGTAAAACGTTTCTAGAGTTTTATTCTTGTTCCCAGGCTTTATGCGGTGAGAGATTTTAAACGTAGTTTATTTGATCTAGTGTTTAGTCTCTTTTCCAGCCACTGAATTCTTTATCTTTAATTATGTTTTTCTGTTGCATTGTAATACTGTTTTCGCAATTACTACCTTTTAATGAAGGATAGGATTGCGTGTTTCAGGTGGAAATCAGTTAAAGTTTCGATTTCAGTGAAATAAGTGCTAACAGAAAATCAAAAGTGATAAAGTGATATGCGCAAAGTGTTACAGTGTTGCGTTCGAGGGTTCGTCTGTTCGTGCCAGTGGTTCACCTAGTCCGATACCTCTTACAAGCTCCCAAGCCCAGGGGAGAAGTAATGTCGAAGGACTTATGGGTTCCACAGGCCTTGATCGACGAACAGACGTTTCCCTCCGTGGTTTCGGGTGTATCTACACACGTTGCCGACGTGATCACCCCACCCACACAAAGACGAGAGAGCCCATTTATTCCTCGTCTGCGGAAGAGGTTTCTCGCAGAAACCATGGACCAAATCTTGCAGCTTTTTTAAGTGCAAGTCGGTCCCTTCCGCGCAAGTCCAACGGCCTAGGTGTAGCCACTGGGTCAGTTCGGACTCGCTGCAGTCATCCGACGACTGCACACCTTCCGAGAGAGGCAAGGTGGTACCGCAACAGGCAGTAACTCCGTCTGTTACCGCACCAGCTGTTTTAGACCCTCAGTCACAACGGACAGTAGCTCCGTTTGTTGCCGTCTTTTATAGACCCTAGTGGTCCATGCTGCAGATATGCAGTCTCAGCTTGCTTCCTTCATGCAGGAGTATCGTGCTGAGAAGGTTGACACTGCACCTGTTAACCTACAACCTGCCACGGTTGTGCGCTCAGCAGATACTGCGGCTGCCTGCTCCCACACTCCACCTGTGAGAGCTCCACCACCGATGCGCAGTCGATCCTGCCAGACGCATGTTCATGCTGCACCCTCCGTTGACATGCGTGAGCTACCGCATCAGCAGTGGGAAGGTGCTGTCAAGCTGCCGTGTTTTGCCGCAATGCGGCATGCTCCGCAACCCACGGCAGTCCCTCCCACGCACCAGCACTCCGCTTTTGTTGTTGCCAGCTCCCACACTCCGACTGCGGAGAAGGTTGACGATGCACCCGTTGGCCTACAGCCTGCCACGGTTGTGCGCCCGGCATGGCTGCCTGCTCCCACACTCTTGTTGTGAGAGCTCCTCCACCCATGCGCAGTCGACCCTGCCAGACGCATGCTGACTCCCACAGACACACGGAGCACTCCGTTGCCGTGCGTGAGCTACCACAAGCTGCCGTGTTTTGACACGGTGTGTCAGCCTCCGCAACACACTGTGGTTACCGCCACTCGCCCGCAGCAAACTAGTCAGTCAGGAGTTGAGGCTTCCCCACACAGCTTTGGTTGTTGCCAACTCACAGACTGTCAAACAGTTACATGACGTTGCCTTCTGGTGTGCTACTAATACACCAGTGCTGTATGTCCTCACGCACCTGTTGGGGTTGACAGTTCAGTTTTTGACAGTTCACAGACTGTCAAGCAGTTTCATAACGTTGCCTTCTGGTCTGCTGCTTATGCACCAGTGAAACCCTCACTGAGATAACCTAGCTTTTCTCGGACATGGTTCCTGTAGATGAGAAAGTGCTGTTCTCCCTCCTTCTGATATTCCCTTGAGGACTCTGTCATTTGGAGAGGAGCCTTAAGCTGCTTAGCCTCCTATGGACTTTAATTAAAGCATAACATGCTTCCAGGGAGGGTAAATGGTTCCGCTTCAGTCGCTAACCCCGTCTGTTGCCACACCTGCTCCCATAGACCTTGGGCTTTGTTGCAAGACATGCAGTCCAAGCTTAGTCCTTGATAGAGGATTTTTTCTCGGAGAAGAACCTTCTTGCCAACAACCTTCCTACCGGTTGGTTGTACGCCCTGTTGACGCTGAGGTATCCTACTCACGTCCGCCAGTTGAGATGGTTCCTCCACCGGTGCGACCCAGTGTGGGTTGCCAGTCGCACGTTGACGTTAAGCGACTCTCGGAGGTGGTTGTGGACGTTCAGTGTGTCACTGGGAAGACGTTCAACAACCAGCAGAGGTGACTTGTTGTGACGCAGTGCGGCAACCTCAGCAACCCGATAAGGGGTTGTCTGCACAACCCAGACAGTCTAGACAGTTTCGGGTTGTCGCTGTACTTCCTCGCTTCCCCATGGTTGACAGTTCACAGACTGTGCAGCAGTACCATGATCTTGTGTCCGGCTCCGTCACGCATCCACCAGTGCGACCGGATTCAGCGAGTCAGACGTTGCCCACTCCGTTGCCGTTTCCTCATCAGTTTCGGATGAGGAACCCTCTGATGAGGACATGGCTGAACAAGACGATCAACCCCCAGCCCTGCTATCCATCCAGAAGATGCTGAAGAAGGAACACGGCCCTGTCAGGCTGTGGATGAGTCTAGTTAGGACACTGTCATCCGTGGTTCAATTGGTGTCACTTGGAAGACTACACCTCCGTCCTCTTCGGTTTCATCTAGCTCTTCACTGGAAAAGGACAAGACGCTAGAAGCGGTCTCGATCCCGGTTTCCGGAAGATAAGTCTGGTCTGACTTGATGAAAGGACTTTATCAACCTTTGATAGGGTCTTCCCCTGACTGTTCAGACTCCCAACCACGTTCTCTTCTCAGACGCATCGGACGTAGGCTGGGGTGCGACCTTAGGCGGTAGGGAATGCTCGGGATTATGGAACTCGAGTCAAAGGACAATGCATTTCAACTGCAAGAAGCTTCTGGCAGTACGTCTGACCTGGAAAAGCTTCAGGTCTCTCCTTCAAGGCAAAGTAGTGGAGGTGAACACGGACAACTCCCTGCTTTGATGTACATCTCCTAGCAAGGAGGGACCTACTCTCTGACATGGTACGAGTTCGCAAGTGACCTCCTCTCCTGTTCAACAGGTCTAGCCTTTTCACTAGTAACAAGTTTCTTCCAAGGCAACTTGAATGTCTTAGCAGATTGTCTCAGTAGGAAGGGACAATAATTCCAACATATTGGACCCTCCACAAGGATGTATGCAAGAGACTTTGGGTCACCTGGGGCCAGCCAACCATAGATCTCTTCGCAACCTCGATGTCCAAGAGGCT
This sequence comes from Palaemon carinicauda, assembly GCF_036898095.1. Taxonomy (NCBI): domain Eukaryota; kingdom Metazoa; phylum Arthropoda; class Malacostraca; order Decapoda; family Palaemonidae; genus Palaemon; species Palaemon carinicauda. The sequence continues at coordinate 47,718,607 of NC_090765.1, read as the reverse complement.
CTCAATACTTTGCTCACCTATCCCGGACCCAGCAGTAGTTCTTTTAGATGCCTTTCTACTAGATTGGTCTCATCTAGATCTATATGCATTCCCTCCGTTCTAGATTGTCAACAAGGTACTGCAGAAGTTCGCCTCTCACGAAGGGACAAAGTTGACACTAGTTGCTTCCCTCTGGCCCGCGAGAGAATAACTTACCGAGGTACTTCGATGGCTAGTAGACGTTCCCAGAACTCTTCCCCTAAGGGTGGACCTGCTACGTCTGCCACGCGTAAAGAAGGTACTCCAAGGCCTCCACGCTCTTCGTCTCACTGCCTTCAGAGTATCGAAAGACTCTCGAGAACTAGAGGTTTTTCGAAGGAGGCAACCAGAGCGATTGCTAGAGCAAGGAGAACATCCACCCTTAGAGTCTACCAATCGAAGTGGGAAATCTTCCGAAACTGGTGCAAGTCAGTATCCGTATCCTCGACCAGTACCTCTGTAACTCAAATAGCTGACTTCCTCTTATATCTGAGGAAAGAGCGATCTCTTTCAGCTCCCACTATCAAGGGTTACAGAAGCATGTTGGCATCAGTCTTCCGTCACAGAGGCTTAGATCTTTCCAACAATAAAGATCTACAGGACCTCCTTAAGTCTTTTGAGACCACGAAGGAGCGTCGTTTGGTTACACCTGGTTGGAATTTAGACGTGGTTCTAAGATTCCTTATGTTAGACAGGTTCGAACCACTTCAATCAGCCTCCTGAAAGATCTCACCTTTAAGACTCTTTTCCTGATATGCTTAACCACAGCTAAAAGAGTCAGTGAGATTCATGCATTCAGCAAGAACATCGGATTCTCATCCGAAACGGCTACATGTTCTACATCTTGGTTTTCTAGCCAAACACGAGCTGCCTTCTCGGCCTTGACCAATATCGTTCGATATTCCAAACTTATCGTATGGTTGGAAATGAACTAGAAAGAGTATTATGTCCTGTAAGAGCTCTTAAGTTCTATTTTAAAACCTTTACGAGGCCCGTCTGAAGCTTTATGGTGTTCAGTTAAGAATTCATCTTTGCCTATGTCAGAGAATTCTTTATCCTATTTTTATCAGACTGTTAATACGAGAAGCTCATTCCCTTCTGAATGAGGAAGACCAAGCTTGGCTGAAGGTAAGGACACACGAAGTTAGAGCTGTCACAACTTCCGTGACCTTTAAACAAAATAGATCTCTGCAAAATATATTCGACGCAACCTATTGGAAAAGCAAATCAGTGTTCGCGTCTTTTATCTTAAGAATGTCCAGTCTCTTTACGAGAACTGCTACACTCTGGGACCATTCGTAGCAACGAGTGCAGTAGTGGTGGGGGCTCCACCACTACAATTCCCTAATTCCAGAACCTTTTTAATCTTTCTCTTGAAATATTTTTGGGTTGTCCGGAAGGCTAAGAAGCCTTTCGCATCCTACTTGATTTGGCGGGTGGTCAAAATCATTTCTTGAGAAGCGCCTAGATTAGAGGTTTTGATGAGGACCTTTAGTATGGGTTGCAACCCTTCATACTTCAGCTCCTAGGAGTCGCTCAGCATCTTATGAGGATCGCGAGGCTCAGTAAGGAAGACGTACTTAAAAAGGCAGAGTAATTGTTCAAGTCGTCTTCCTTACCAGGTACTTATTTATTTTATGCTTGTTATTTTGAATAACTGCTAAAATGAAATACGGAATACTTAGCTCATAATGTCAACTTGTTATGCTGGTCTCTACCCACCCCCCTGGGTGTGAATCAGCTATATGATCATCGGGTAAGTTTGATATTGAAAAATGTTATTTTCCTTAGTAAAATAAATTTTTGAATATACTTACCCGATGATCATAAATTAAAGGACCCACCCTTCCTCCCCAATAGAGAACCAGTGGGACAGAGGAGAAAATTGGTTCGTTGTTGACATCGAGTACTTGAGTACCTACTTGACAGATGGCGCTGTTGATGTACACCCCCACCTGTATAGCGATCGCTGGCGTATTCCTCCCGTAGGTTTTTTCTGTCGGGCAGCAGGGATGCAGCTATATGATCATCGGGTAAGTATATTCAAAAATTTATTTTACTAAGGAAAATAACATATTTATGCTACGCAGTTTGCGCTCTATCGTTACGATAGAGAAAGAGAGAATCACGGTTTCACTTTGCAGAAAGAGTAAATCGATTTTGACGTTTTGTTCATTCTTCTTTCAAACTGAAGTTTTTTAGATACTAATTTAAAGGAACATGTTAATTTTCATTTTCTTAGTCCTTTCAGTTTTTTCCTTTAGTCAAATAACCGGTTATTGACGAAGAGTGAGTGGGCCATTCTCTTGTGAGTGACAAGAGAGAGAGAGAGAGAAAGAGAGAACGATCCGATCTTTATTCTCGTCCCAAGTCTCTGTACAAGGAGTTTGGGAGCGAGTAACGTTGTTCTCGATTCATTTACTCTCGTCCCAAGTCTCTGTACGGGGAGAGAGGATAAAACGTTTTAGTTTTTATTCTCTTCCCAAGGCACTGTACGGTGAGAGATTGGAAACGTAGTCCTTAGTGAACTAGTGTTTAGTCTCATCCCCAGTCACTAATCTTTTTAACTTTATATATTTCCGTTTTATTCGATATATATGTATATGTTTATTGATTTTTGCATGTGTGTTTCATTTTGTACTAATGTGCTTACATTATACGACTCATTTCGCAATTCTAACCTTTTGATTTAAGGGAGAATTGCGTGCTTCAGGTAGAAATCAGTTTTATTCATGTCGAATGTGAAATTATTAAAAAATGCGATATCAGTGAAGTAAGTGCAAAAAACATGCTCTCTGTTGCGGAGGGTTCGTTTGTTCGTGCTTGTCACTTGCCTAGTCCGAGACCTCTTTCAGGCTCCCCTGCACCAGGGAGAAGGAATGTCGTAGGACCTAAGGGAGTGAGGAGTGTAAACCAATGAACAGACGTTCCCTCAAAGGTATCAGACGTTGCTCGTCAAGCACGTCCTTGCCATAAGACGGAAAGACGAAGTTTCTCCTCGTCTTCCGATGATTCGTCTCTTTAAAAGCCTGGGCGTAAGGTTTCGAGATGGTTGAAACGTTTATTAGTTCCTTCAGAACAAGTTCAACGTCCTAGCTGTAGTCATCATAAGAGTCCCGTTCATAGCGATGACGTTCATGTACAGACGTTTCTGCCACAGACTCGACGTGACGTTGAGCGGTAGACACCGTAGACACAACGTGACGTCGAGTGTCAGTCACCGTAGTCACGATATACCATCGATCAGCAGTCACCGCTGTTACTACGTGACGTTTGAACGTCAGCCACCGCAGTCACAGGTTGATCCGAAGTTAAGTGTTTTGCAAGATATGCTGTTAAAGCTTTCTTCTAAAATAGAAGCTTTCGATCCTGTTCCTGTGCGAAAGGATCCTTTGCTTTTTGTATGTCACGGTTCTGGGATACGTGATTCGGGTCTTCAACCTCCTAAACGAGCTTTGTTACGCCACGCTGACGTTATCCCTAGTGACAGCTTTGCTGTTAAACGAGATGCGGAGCATAAATCTCGATGTAACTTTGATTGCTTTGAACGTCAGCCACCGCAGTCACAGCGTGACTTTGAGCTGCAGACACCGCAGTCACGACGTGACGTTGAGCGGTAGACACCGTAGACATGACGTGACGTCGAGGGTCAGTCATCGTAGTCACGATATAGCATCGAACAGCAGTCACCGCTGTTACTACGGGACGTTTGAAAGTTAGTTACTTCTGTCACGACGTGTAGTAGAATAACATTCTTTGCAGTCACAACGTGACATCGACCCTCCAACTTTAACTTCTGTTCATATGCAAGTTGATGTAGCCTGTCAGGCTTTTCCTTCACGTCATTCTGAATATAAATCTCCTTCTCGCAAGACTTTAGATTTATCAGATGATGTGCCTTCTGAAGAAGTTGATGACCCCCTTTCAACTAATGTTCCTTTGGGGAGTCTTTCAGAAGAGGAGTAACCTAGGGTGGTCCAACAATCCCTTAGTTTTATAATTATGAATTTCTTTAGTGAAATTTTGTCCTACTCGTTTTGTAACGGCTGCTCCGCCGTCTGAGTTTACTCTTGGCATGACTTTCTTCGACTCCTACATTTACGAAGTCAGTTCTCTCTTGTTCTTCCAAGAGGGCCATGCTCTTACTGGGAGACTGGTTGGAATCCAGGAGAAGTTTAGGAAAGTCTGCTTTTGCTTTTCCTCCTTCTTAATTAGCTTCTCGCTCGGGCGTCTGGTGTGACACAGGAGAAGTTCTCGGCTTGGGAGTACCTGCCTCTGCCCAGGGAGACTTCTTAAGCCTAGTGGACTCTCCTCGTCGTCTAGCCATGAGACGCTCCAAGTTTTTTTTGGTCTGCTTCAGAGCTAGACCATCTCCTGTTAGGAGTTTTTTCGAGCGTTTGAAGTTTTTATTTGTTGGATTGGTCCCTGGGAGCCTTAAGTAAGAAGGTCTCTCCAGCTGTCAATGTATTGCTGTACAATTATGTCATGCATGAACAAGGCTATCAGGGATGGCTCCAATGATCTGGCAGCCACGTTCACTGCAGGAGTACTTAAGATGTAAGTGCGCTCAATGTGTTCATTGTTAAGACAAAGTTCACGATGAAGACTACCAAATCTGTCTTGGCAGCAGTAAGGGAAGGCGACTGGATGGTCTCTCTCGACCTTCAGGATGCATACTTCCACATCCCGATTCATCCAAACTTTCAACAACATCTGAGGTTTGTGGACGGGAAAGTAATGTACCAATTTCGAGCACTGTGCTTCGGCCTCATTCCTGCTCCTCTTGTTTTTACAAGGCCCTTGCAAAATGTAGCAAGCTTTCTACATTTTTTGAGGATTCAGAGCCTCCCTTTATTTTGACGACTGGCTAATCAGGGCGTCGTCATTAAATCGCTGTCTGGAGAGCCTCTAATGGACATTAGACCTAACCAAGGAGCTAGGTCTCATAGTGACCGTAGAGAAGTCGTAACTTACAGTACTCCATCCCAGACTATTTTTTATTTGGGAATGGAGATACAGTGTCGGATTTTTCGGGCCTTTTCGTCCCCCAGAATGGAACAAGCTCTGTTAAAAGTCCGTCACTTGCAAGAGAAAAACAGTTGCTCTGTAAGAGTTTGAACGAGCCTCGTGGGAACTCTTTCATCGCTGGAGTAGTTTATCTCTCTGGGGAGACTCAACCTTTGCCCTCTCCAATTTCACCTAAACCATTGGAACAAGGAGAAGGGCTTAGAGAGTATCTCTTTCCCAATATCCAACTCAGTCTAGACATGTCTGACTTGGTGGGACAGCAACATCAGACTTCGAAAAGGTCTTTCTCTTGCGATCAAGAACCCAAACCATGTGTTGTTTTCAGATGCATCGGATTTGGGTTAGGGAGCTCCACTGGACAGTCTGGAATGCTCGGGTCTTTGGTCCACAGATCAGAAGGAACTCCATTTAAGGCAAGTAACATCTCTCTTTTGACGAGATTTGTGCTAGGAAAAATGAATGTCTTGGCGGACTGCCTCAGCAGAAGAGGACAAGTCATCTCCATGGAGTGGACGTTGCTCAAGACAGTGTGCGAGAAGCTATGGATGACATGGGGTCAACCCACCATAGATCTTTTTGCGACTTCACTGACAAAGAGGCTCTCGACTTACTGCTTTACAGTTCCAGATCCAGAGGCAGCCCACATAGACGCTTTCCTGCTGGACTGGTCTCACCTGGACGTTTATGCCTTTCCACCTTTCAAGATCCTAAACAAGGTGCTGCAGAAGTTCTCCTCTCACGAAGGGACCAGTTTGACGTTGGTTGCTCCACTCTAGCCCGCGAGAGAGTGGTTCACAGAGGTACTTCTATGGCTGGTAGACGTTCCAAGAAGTCTGCCGTTGCGGATGGATCTCTTGCGACAGCCTCACGTAAAGAGATTTCATCAAAGCCTCCCCACGCTTCGTCTAACTGCCTTCAGACTATCGAAAGACTCTCTTGAGCTCTAGGGTTTTCGAAGGAGGCAGCTAGAGCGATCGCGAGGGCTAGAAGATCCTCTACCATCAGGATCTATCAGGCGAAATGGGAGGTATTTAGAGACTGGTGCAAGTCCTCCTCTATTTCCTCTTCCAAGTGCCTCTGTAGCGCAGATTTTCTGCTTTATCTGAGAAACGGTCGCTCCCTCTCTGCATCCCCCATTAAAGGCTACAGAAGCATGTTAGCTTCTGTTTTCAGGCATAGGGGTTTGGATCTTTCTAATAACAAAGATCTCCATGACCTGTTTAAGTCTTTCGAGACTTCCAAGGAGCGTCATATTTCGACTCCTGCTTGGAACTTGGACATGGTCCTACAGTTCCTTATGTCTGACAGGTTTGAACCATTAAATTCAGCCTCCCTGAAGGATCTTACCCTCAAGACACTTTTTTTGGTGGGGTTAGTGAGATACATGCTTTTAGCAAGAACATCAGCTTCTCCACTAATAAAGCAGTATGCGCTTTTCAACTTGGTTTTTTGGCCAAGAATGAACTTCTGTCTCGTCCTTGGCCTAAATCATTTGAAATCCCCAGTCTTTCTGAGATTGTGGGGAATAAAGTTGAAAGAGTGCTGTGCCCCGTTAGAGCTCTTAAATTTTATTTATCCAGAACTAAACCGCAACGTGGTTGTTCAGAGTCTTTATGGTGCTCTGTTAAAAAGCCCTCCTTGCCCATGTCTAAGAATGCGTGGTCTTATTTTCTTAGACTTTTGATTCGGGAGGCACACTCTCATTTAAGTGAGAAGGATCGTAATTTACTTGAAGTCAAGGCTCATGAAGTTAGAGCGATAGCAACTTCAGTAGCGTTTAAGCAAAATAGATCCATAAAAAGTATTATGGACGCGACCTTTTGGAGAGGCAAGTCGGTATTCGCTTCATATTACTTGAAAGATGTCCAGACTCTTTATGAGGACTGCTACACACTGGGACCATTCGTAGCAGCGAGTGCAGTAGTGGGTGAAGGCTCTACCACTACATTCCCTTAATCCCAATATCCTTTTAATCTACTCTTGAAATTTTTAATCTTATTTTGGGTTGTACGGGAGACTAAGAAGTCTTTCGCAATCTTTTTGATTTGGCGGGTGGTCAAAATGTTGTTTCTTGAGAGCGCCCAGATTAAGGGTATTGATGAGGTCCTGTTATAGGGGTGTTCGCCCTGGATATAACAGCTCCTGGGAGTCTTTCAGCATCCTGAGAGGATGGCTGGGCTTCGTGAGGAAAGCGGACTAATGAGGCAGAGTAATCATCAGAGTCGGCTTCCTTACCAGGTACCTATACTTAAGTTTGTTTTTATGAAATATTTGTCAAAAACTCTTGAGCATATACGCCTTTATTGTTATAATACTGGTCTCTACCCACCACCATGGGTGTGAATCAGCTATTTATATATTCACCGGCTAAGTTTAATATTTAAAAATGATATTTTCATTATAAAATAAATTTTTGAATATACTTACCCGGTGAATATATAATATTAAAGGCCCTCCCTTCCTCCCCGATAGAGACCCTGCGGACTGAGAAGAACTGGAGTGGTTGAGAAGTATATGCGGTATCTGGCCGATAGTCGGCGCTGGTGGGCACACCCGCAACCAGATATTGAGTTTTTTGGAATCTGTCGGGCCGTCGGAGATGTCAGCTATTTATATATTCACCGGGTAAGTATATTAAAAAATTTATTTTATAATGAAAATATCATTTTTTCATAATCCCCAGTGAGCATTTTGCACGTCTCTCTCTGCGACCAGGTCATTCAAGACATTGAGGGTGACTGCAGGGCCTACTGATCCATGTGGGTTCCATTTCACTAGCAGACCCTGGTGCATCTCAGGTCAGACAAACATTTCCTATATTAGCCCATTTTTACCCTGCAATGTTAATTATTGTAAACTATTTTTATGGAAATGTATTTTATATGGTTAGGAGAGCAAAATTATCTTAGTTGCTACCTGTGCAACATTCAGCATTTTTCAGAATTCAAGATGATGTCCTCAGCCATCTTGAATTTTGACTAATTTTCAACTTTTCATCTCGATGACATAGAAGGTCGTGTAATACCTCTTTATATTGGGTTTCCTGAGTGGGGAGTCCATTTCTGGAGTTAATTTTGGGATACAGGGTCAATGACAAGGTCAAATCAAAGGTCAAATTTAACCTAGATTCGGGGGAAAATCACCTCTATTGACCGAGATTGGGTATCAAATTTATGAACATTGCAATATCGACACCTTTTTATATATCATATGACCCCCTGATAGCTAATGGTTACAATAAAAGGAAGTAAAGGCTGAGTACTGGACAGTATCTTAGCAATATAAAAAGAAACAATGTTAAAAATATTGTCAACTTTGGTTGGAACATCGAAGGATCCACCATCACACCAGCCATCTTAACAATTCCAGTTCCTCCCCAAGCACTCCTGGATGTAGTCAGCTGTAGTTGCACTGCAGATAGAAAGGCATGCAGTAGCACATGCTGAGCTGCAAAAGCACAGATCTTTCATGCACAGACTACTGCAAGTGTGAGGGAAGAGACATCTGCTGTAATTCTTTTGCCAGCAAGCAGATGGATATCGAAGATGATGAAGGGGATGTGGATGATAAATAAATGTACACTTTATTTACTTGTTATATAGACAGTACTTGCATGTATATCAGAATGGTTAACAAATCAATTCAAATACATATACATTTTATTTTCTTAACTCTTTCACTGCTATAGGTGACGAAACTCGATCACAGGGTTCCTTGTCACGGGCAATAAAAGTGGACAGACAATAGGGAGAACGGAAATACATTGCAAATAGATGCGCAGGACACAGTATTGTGACATCGTTTCTTGAGATATTGGTAAGATATGGTCCAGTACTCAGCCTTTACGTCCTTTTAATGTAATCATTAGGTATTGGGGGTCGATATTGCAATGTTCATGAATTCGATACACAATCCGTCAATAGAGGTAATCTTTTCCAGAATTTAGGTTATTTTTTACCTTTGATTTGACCTTGATATTGACCCCATATCCTAAAAATAACTCCAGAAATGGACTTCCCATCCTGGAAAACCCACATTAAGAGGTATTACACGACCTTCTATGTCATCGAGATGAAAAGTTGAAAACTGGTCAAAATTCAAGATGGCTGAGGCTGCCATCTTGAATTCTGAAAAAGGCTGAATGTTGCACAAGTAGCAACCAAGCTAATTTTGCTCTCCTAACCATATAAAATACATTTCCATAAAAATAGTTTATAGTAATAAACATTGCAGGGTAATGTAGAGGAAGCATAGGGACGGCAGCTTAACTATATGGCAGATAGGAGTGTGGAACTCGAGATGAAGGAACTCCAGAGTAGATCATCTTAATGATAGATTGAATCTTTTGTTGATCTCCCTGGATCTTAAGAATCCACCTGACTAAAGGACAGGAGAGAATTGCCTGAGAACACTCTATGGAGGTTCAGGGTCAATCATCTTTTCTGAAAAACACCAATGCTGTTATACAACAGCTGTTAATGTGGGCCAGCGGGATAACCAGTCTGCTTCAGCATTCTGATTACCTGGAGAGTAATTAACTAAAAAGTTTAAATTTGGACAAGTCCTCCAGTGTCCGTACTAGATGACTGTCCTCCATCTTCATGTCCTGAAGAGACATCAGGGGATGGTGATCTGAGGTAGGCCCTGAAGATTTTCACTCCCCATTGCAGATCAGCCAACTCGTGCTCAATGGTGGAGTAACTGGTCTTGTAGTCAAGAAAGGTCGTGGAGCTGTAGGCTATCACCCAATGTTCCTCTGGATGCTCCGAGGATTCCTGGCACAAGCAAGCACCAGCACTTTCACCTGAAGCATTAACAAACAAGTCTGTGGGCTTAGCATCAGCAGAGTACTCCAGGTACGACAACATTATGGTTTCCTTGATCAGTTCCTTCAGGTACTCAAAGCACAATCCATCTCTGCAGTCCATTTCAGCTTTTTAGACCCTGGGGATTTCTGTCCTCCAGTCTTTGCGGATAACGGTTTGGCTATTTGTGAACACATCGAGATGAACTTCCAACATTCCAGTAGACGTACCTGTTAGACCTAATTTTTCTGTGGCATGTACCGACGTTGACAATGACCTATCTCAGGCTCAATTGGGTTCGAGTTTCGAAATGGATGATCTTTCTAACTCAAACATCTCTGTAGGCAATCTACCAGCTCCAGACATGCAATAAGGCGAATTGAAGTCTAACTTTTTTTGCAAGTTCTAGCATGCATGTGGCAGGTCAATGGCTTTGGTAAGGCTCCTTATTCGCCTCCTAAGGGGAGGAACACAGCCATAGATGTGCTATGATGCACTTAAAGAGCTAATAGACCACCCTTAGAGCTACCATGGTTAAAGCTAGCCACTGGTTCCATTGCAATGGATGACTTGCAGATTTCTGTGAGGAAGTATTTTCTTAAGGCTGGTGAGTCTACGAAGCGTTTTTCTCCACCTTTTATAATGCAGAGGAAGTACTATGTCTTGGATAATTTCCCTTCTCGACAGAGTCTGCTTTGGCACAATGCTCGAGTTTGAGAAGCTGGCAGCCCAATCAATGGTGTTCACCCTTACAAATGCTACAAACATGGAGAGGATAGCTAAGGCTACTCTTCAGGCCTCCTCCTGGATGAACCACTGGTTGGGGATGGTGGGATTTCTAGCCACCACCAAAGACCTGTCTGACTCTGATAAGCTAAAGACCATCAAGAACTTCGTCTTTACTGGCGCAAGGGTGATTTTACATCTCCGTTACTCTTCTCTTAAGACCTCGTTCCTATTCCCTCTCGAGGATGTTGAGGCAGTGACTGAAGTGGAGAAAGGCGAGCCAAAACTCCCTTCTCCACCGTGCTGTTACATTCCGGCCTTCCTCTTTGGCACCTGATTTGCTTAAGGCTTCTCAGATGTTGAGACATTCTATAAAACCTTCAAAGACAGTCAGAGGTAGTCTAACCCAAGAGGGGTAATCCCCAGAGGCCACTGTTACAGGTCAAAAGGGCTAGTGGATGAGGGGGGAAACCTGGTGGGTGTGGTCGACATCCCCGCTGAGGATGGCATTCTCCTCACAGTACCACCGATGTGGGGATGCCTGAAGTTCAGGTGGGAGAGGTTGTAGCACCACGGGGCTCAACCTTGGATAGTCAGTGTCCTCTGATTGGGTTATGTCGTCCCATTTACACCAGCTCTTCTCCTCCCCCGATTTGTCCCCCGATAGACATAGCCCTTCAGGCAGAAGTCCAGATCATGCTAGAGATGGACGCTCTCCGAGAGGTCCTCGATGATTCTCGAGGCTTTTACAGTTGACTTGTAGAAAAGGTGTCTAGAAACTAGAGATCGGTCATAAACCAATCGGCTCTGAACGAGTTTGTTTAAGACAGAGACTGCAGCTATGGTCAGACAGGCAGCATGCCCTTAGGTCTGTGCTGAGTCATCTGCTTTACCATATAAACTTCCTTGAATTGAGAGCGACTTTCCTTACTCTTCAACATTTTCAATGCATCACTCAGTAGTGTTGACGAGTGACAACACAACTCTAATGGTGTACCTAAACAAACAAATAGGTACTATTTTACGGTAACTTTGCCTATTACTGTTGAAATCCTGCGATGGACAGAGGACAATGCGATCTCCCTGTCAGCTGGTTCATACTAGGCAAGAAGAATATCTTGGCAGACAATCTGAGCAGGAAAACTCGGATAGTTGGATCCAAGTGGTCTTTGAATCCTTGGATAGTGAACAAAGCAATGACTTTGTGGTGCTTGCCATTATTAGAGTAAACCTTTTTGCAATGTCCCTCTAGTGTACTGTTTGCCAATACTAGATCCACAGCCAGAATTCCAGGATGCCTTCCAATACCTTTGGGACAAATATCCAGTTTCTGAAAGTCCTCAACTGGGTAAGATCCGTAACCAACCTATCTATGACTGATAGCTCGGCAATAGCCACAGGCAGAATGGTACCCGGACGTTCTACTGCTGCTGATGGAGGTTCCGTGGTACTGTAGTTGCCGTCCCTTCCTAACCTGTTGCATCAACTTTACGTGATTTTTCACAGATCAGTCAGATCCCTACAACTTTACGCCTGGAGGTTATTCAAAGGGGGTTTAAACGATCAGTGGTGAAACAGATGTTTGGTTACCTCGGGGGGTCATCAACTTCAGCCTACCAGGCTAAATGGGCAATTTGTTGTAATTGGTGTCGTATCCTTTTAATTGCCAAATTTTTACTCTACCTACGGGAGGAAAAACTACTCGGTGTTGGCTGCGAAAGGCTATTGCTCAGCCTTCAGTTAGGTCCATGGACTGAAAGGAGTTGATATTTCCTCTTCGGCAGAAATATCTATGCTCATACAGAGCTTTGAGCAAATTTGTCCTTAGTCAGAAGTGAGATCACCTCTTTGGAACATCACTGAATTTCTGCGTTCCCTGAAAGGAGATCCTTACGAGCTATTAAATCAAGCCTCTTACCAAGAATTAACTCTTAAAGACTTTATGCTCACCCTGGCCTCTGCTAAGGGAGTCAGTGTATTGCATGGTTTTGTCAGTACTGGGAAGGTCAAGAGGAAGATGACTAAGAATACTATCCCTTCCTTGATTAGACAGTTCATTAACCAGGACATTAATCCTTCCCTCTTCTCAACAATAAAGGGTGTGACCTAGAGCTCATGATGTCAGGGGCATAAACACATCCCTGGCATGCAGAAAGAACTTTCTGTGATGCAGGTACTGTACTACAGGTCGGCATATGGAGGCGCCAAACTACCTTTACAGCCCATTACCTTTAAGAGGTAACACACAGCTCCTTAGATACGTTTTTTTAGGCCCTGTGGTAGCTGCCCAGCAAGTGGTATAGCTACCTTTACTCTCTGACAGGACTATAAGCAGCTGTTCGACGAGAGGGGTTATGGTTTTAGTCTTAGGTGAATAAAAAAATGACGCCTTTTTCTTTCTTCATCTTCTCATCTCTTGGAGTACAGCGTCCAGCTCTCTGTCAGCTGGAACTTGTCGACTGCAATGGCGGTCTGGATAAACCACAGTGTATAACTTTACAAACGTATTGCTAATATTTTGTCTCGGTGGCATTACAATGGTATTGTAATATTCACTTTCCATCTTTGCACGGACCATCAACCCGCTGGTAGTGTCAAGCCACTGGTTCACGGGGTGTCAGAATGCTCATCGTAAATTTTATGTGCTCTGATAGAGCGATTCCAGGTTAAAAGTTCCTGGCAGTTAGAAAGAGGATTTCACTTACCTTAATGTGAGTCTCCTATTTAAAGAACGAGGGTTTGTATTTGTGTAGGAATAATTGACAATTTTGTTTGTAATTCTTTACACAAATATTACCCTCCATCACTTACCCCCAGAAGTCCCATCTGCAATCAAGCTGAAGTTGTAGTGAGTGAGGGGGTCGGGGGCTGGTGCTTTCCCGCTACCAACTGGTAACAACCGGTATGGTTGTTGACACCTCGTTAACAGTTTTATTACTGTGTTCCAGCTTGCGCCCTCATCTTCCCCTATGTAAAGAACTTGTGTTTGAATAGTTAAAATACAAATTACAGTACATGTAAATTTGTCATCTTACATGATACACTAAATACTTAATACAATCCTTTTTTGTGGATGAAAATCTGAGGGTTGCATAATATGCAATATCGCAAGTTACACGTGTATATACGATATTACTGTAATTTACTATTTTGGTTTTTAGGCTCAAAAAAGACTGTTTAAAAGCAAATTAAAATATAAAACACAATTGACCTCGGAAGCCTGCGATATAAAGAGTCTGTGATATAGATTAACTTATAATATATTTATAAATCCATGATGTATTGAGGGAGGGAGAGATAATTGAAGTTCAATATGACAGGGGATTGTTATATATCATTGATTGCATAGAAGTAAAAGAAAATAGCTTCCCATTGATAAGGGAAGCTTTTTTTACCATGTTGCATGTTTTAATGCTGTTGATTAAGATACTTGAATTGATGCCTAAGGATTGGGCATAGGTCTTTAAAGTGATTCGGAATGTTTTTGTAGTACAGTATTGATTAGTAATATTTTTGAGAATTGTCCTCATTTAGGTTTTTCATTTTTAATGGAGTGTTGGGCCTAAATTTTATTTGCTGAGTGGTATACATTAATCGTCAGAAGTTCAGTTATAAAATAGATTTAACCAAACCACCAAGGAGAAGCACTAGGAATGAGAGGTGTTTTTAAAGTATAGATATCCAGTTGTATTTTTATTCTTTTTAAACTCATAATTTTTAAGATCTACTTTAACCCTTTTACCTCCAAAGGACGTACTGGTACGTTTCACAAAACTCATCCCTTTACCCCCATGGACGTACTGGTACGTCCTTGCAAAAAAATGCTATAAAAATTTTTTTTATCATATTTTTGATAATTTTTGAGAAATTTCAGGCATTTTCCAAAAGAATGAGACCAACCTGACCTCTCTATGACAAAAATTAAGGCTGTTAGAGCAATTTAAAAAAAATATACTGCAAAATGTGCTGGGAAAAAATAACCCCTTTGGGGTTAAGGGTTGGAAATTTCCAAAGAGCCTGGGGGTAAAAGGGTTAACTTTTAGTTTTTAAGATGCTATTATATATACAGTAAAGATCTTTTTCTCTGACAACTCTAAGTTCTTATGATAAAAGAACTTTTTGCTCACGATTGTTGGCATAAACTTTCCACAACTCTTTGCAGACCCAATAAAGAACCACCGCCAAGCAAGAAAAAACGTAATCCTTTACTTACAGCTGGGGAAATCAGTATTGAAGACTTGCCTCCTATTGAAGATTTAAAAATTACCGTTCCTGAAGACAAAGTTCATGCCATTGGTTATGTTTTCAACATTGTTGAGCAACAAGGTTAGTACCTTAGTTCCTTATCTAAATTAATTGATTTTATAAGCCTTGAACATCTTTGTCAAGGGGACCATTAAAATGAACATAAGTTTAGCATTTGATTTGCCAAACAAATTCTTAGGTTTGACATATCCTGACAAATGGTTCATTAAGTATGGGAATCGACAATCTTTTTGGCTGTTAGAGTTGCTCGAGTAGTTTAGCAAACCTGGGCGTATCTTATGATCACAATACATCCTTCCTACAATACAGAATGTGTATCTTGCAGTCTTATGTTTATAAGATTTATACATGTATGTCAAATCAAATGTTATACAGGTATTTATGTATTGAATGGCACATGTATGAGAGAAAAAAGCACACTCTAGCACAGATTTATTCTAACATTTGAGGCTACAATTCACACGGTTCAGTAATAATAATTAATAGTAATCTTTAGATACAGTGTATAAAAACTTCAATGTTTCTTATGTTTTTTTAATAATTTAGGTAATTAGCAATACTGTTTGCTATTGTTATGAATGCAAATTTTCCCTAGTAGTAGTGTAAGATCAGCTGATAACAAACTACAAAAAAAGTAATTGTTGATTTTTAGATGTACTCTAAATTAATAAGGAAAAGAATTTTGTTCCTACCCTATATACAAACCCTTTTGCTATTTATAGGGATTATATTTTCGGCAAAGCTGGAAGACTAGCCATAATACTTTTAACGAGGTGCAACTACCCTACCGCTAGTTAGCGGGGTGTAGGGGGTTACCCGGCTGCCCCACTCTCACACGTCTGTGTTGTCCCGTTAGTTTTTACTTTTGGCATGGTGAGAGTAGAAATGTCTCTCTCTCTCTGCACAACTGTTTTACTAGCCTTTGACTCTTTATGTTTTTATTTATGTTTTTATATATATTTAAACATTCATGTAATGTTTTTATATACTGTATATATAAGCATTCTTTTATCATTATATTGTGAGTGTTGCTGTTTAGGTGTCAGCATAGTGTGTCATTTCCCAGAGTCGGAGAAACCTCTTACGGTCTTTTCCCCCTTTGATGCCGGACAACTGGTAGGCTGGTGGCCTTCCCCGCTTCTCTGAGTGCAGCGACCCGGTCTACGCCGCACGGGAGTTGTCATCATGTGGATACATACTCCTTCCCTGTTTGGATGTTTATGTCGATTAGAGGGAAGGCTGCTTGCGGCCTACCCAAGAGCTTGACTTTAGTCTTGCTTCACTTTGCTGACGTCGCCGCACTCCCTCATTCTACGTTGGCAGCCAGCAGAGGGAGTACTGTACATAGTCTGAAGCATACTCTGTGCCTCTCGGGAACATCTTTCCCGTCTGCGGGTTTGGTTACTCTCTCGAGTGATTTTACTTCAGCTAATTAATTTTGAATAATATTGTCCTAATCTAACTTTTCTATAGCACAAACTTCTCCACACTCCTTAGTTCTGCAATGTCAGCCATCGGAGAGTGCGCATAGTATTTAGCATGATCTTATACCCTTTGGGGGACACCTTTCCCATCTGTTGGTAAGGTTGTTTTCACAAGGGGGTTTTTCTTTTTCATTTTTGTTTTTCCTCAGGGTTAGCGATGCCGTACTACTTATTTCTGCCAACTCAGCTGATGTAAGGAGTGCGAAGTCGGAGGTTCTTGTTCCTGAGGGAGTTGCTACTCCTGCCCAGTCACTGCCTTCTTCGCCTGCGCCTGCTTCAGTTCCTGACCGTTACATCTACGACGGTCTTTCCCCTACGCGGGATTGGTCCTCTCCATAGTAGTTGCTGACTAGAATTCATTGGCTTTCTTCAGATAATCCTTTCTGGGCTAACCCAGAAACAAGCTTTGGCTACGTTTCACAGGCAACACGATGTCGACCGTCAAACTTGAGTAGAGCGCATTGATAGGAAGCAGAGAGTGCTGCCCAGAAGTTTGCCTCCAGCTGTTGGAACTTTTCTTTCCGAGGGGGAGTTCCTCCTCCAGCCGCTGTCCAGCAATCTTCCTACTTGCGGGAGGGATTACCGACAGCGCCAACAGAGGTTGGTCTTCTTCCTCATCTGCAGAAGAGACTAGTCTTACCCGGCAGTCATGTGTCCGCCAGCTAGACTTTTCTCACCTTTAAGAATCGTCTCGCTTAGCATGCTTGTCATGCCCAACTGACTTGTCTCACCCAGCAGACTTGCCTCGCCTATCAAGAATCGTCTCCCCCAGCAGACAAGTCACTTCTAGCCGACTCGTGTCGCCCAGATCTCGTTTTGTACAAAAGACTCCTCTCGGCCAAGCAGACTCATCTCGCCCAGCAGACTCATCTCGCCCTGCAGACTCGTCACGCCCAGTTGACTCGTCTTGTCGGGTTCACTTGTCTCATCTAGCAGATGCGCCTCGTCTAGTCATGCTGCAGCTATGTGCAATGGCCGGTCAACTCGTGATTGCCCACGATCTACCATCAGCTCTCGATCGCCTATGAACTCCCGTCAGCTCGCAATCGCCCGTGATCTCCCTTCTGCTCACAATCACTTGTCACTTTGTGATTGCCCACGATTGGCTGACAGCTCGTGATCGCCCACGGTTTGGCATCGCCTGTCAGGTCGCCATTGCCCCCGATCACTTGTCGGCCCTCAATTGCCCGTCAGCTCGTCAGTCAGCATGCGAACGCCCGTCATCTCGTCAATCAGCATGCAAACGCCCTTCAGCTCACGATCTCTTGTCAGCTCGTGATTGCCTGTCTGCTCACCATCGCCCATGAGTTTGCGATTGCTTGTCAGCTATCCCAAAGGTTCCTGGTGTCCCAGCAACTGCTTCCAGCACCTGATTTCCTCCTCTCATGATCGCTTCTACAACGAAGCAGCACAAACCAGCTCATTTCCAGTTTTCTGCTCGGTTTCAATTTCCTAGCACATCACAACCTCTAATAGTGACCTTCTATTCAGTGTCACACTATCCAGCTCGTTACTTTTCCTTCATCGGAGAGTATCCTCATCTACACAACACAGATCGTCATCCTTCGGTCTCTTTGAGTTGGGCTACTTCGATAGTGCTTCCCCACGACATGCAGTTGAGGGAGTTTAGCACACACTCCCTTCTTGGAACCTAACTTTGCACTCTCCATCAATGGGAGGGGTAAAGCGCAAGTGGTAACCTTGTCACTTTATACCTCACTCACCTCTTAAAACTTGTTGTTTCAAACAAATACAGTGCTTTCAGTTCCCGTTGCTTTCATCATCTTCTTTTAGCTTCAGGGGTCCTGTGTATGCGATTGGCCGTCTTCTTCATTGGCTCTCCAGTCCTATCAGTGTTCACGAAAGTTTTCTTCGCACCATGGCCACTACTATTACTACTTTTCTACTACTAGTGGGCTGACGTGCCACGTGCCTTAGGGAGGAGGTTGCCTCCTCTGCTTCGTACCTCTTCCCTTTCATCACTTTATGGTATATGGTTACCTTACGAGCCGACATCTTCATTGATAAGATCTTCGTTATTTGCGTGTGCGCTCTCACCTACACGCCGCCTCCAGGCAAGTAGAACATAGTTTTCACTTTGGTTGCTGCAACAGAAGTCTTCCAACCACTCGCCTCTGACGCCTTTCTTCTGTGATTCGGAACGAATCTTGCGAACATAATCCTTTGGGATTGCTTCTCTTCTCTCCACAAGTTTGAGAACTTGTCTGATCTCTGTCACGGTTTGGGCCGATTCCTTGGATCTTCTCCTTGGTTCTTCACACCTGCATCGGAGACAACCCCGTGGGGTTTATCCTGTTTTATTCCCTGTTTTAGGGAATTAAATTCAGCCCATCAGCTCATACTTATGTTACGGCTACAGCAACTTAGATTCGAGGATACCTCTCATCTTGCTCTCCATCTCCATTGGCCTATGCTCCCTTGACTTGTAAAAGCAATCTCACCCTTCCATCCATGGGATCTTCCTCTGGAGAGGTTTATATGACCAACCCTTATCTTGACCTCAGTCTTGTTCGTTAACCCTCTAACAATGACCCTTTCTCTCGGCCTGAGTTTACCCAACCTGTGATAGGAATTTGATGTCCGAAGCATCGGCCGATGTTCTTCTCTAGGGATAACTCCTTTCTTGTCCTCGAGTTAGGTTTACCCCGTTGTGGGTAATCCCCTCCTACGAGTTCGGAGTACAGTAATCATCTCTTTTGTCAAGGACAGAGAATCCTCAGCTCCGCTACAAAGAACATGCACATCTCATCCCACCCACCTGTTGAGGTGTAAGAGCGGTTCTCTCTTTAATCTACTCTTTTAGTAATTTTACATCATTCACTGGTATATGCAACCTAATCATAGGTCTATCACTTCTATCATCCCCAAAAAGATCCTTCACATATTCTTCCCAATATTTGAGAACATCCTCTATCTCCGTCAGCAATACCCCTCTTTATTCTTAATGACATTCCTTCTTGTCTCTTTTATCCAATAACTTCTCGTATTTTCTTGTGCATACTCTCATATCTAGGATTTCTTTTTAATTCCTCTACTTCTTTACACTGTTCATTGATCCAGTTTTACTTTCCTTTTGTACATTCCTGTCTAATTTGTAAGTTTTGTTCCTCATATTTTTGAGGATTTATTTCTTTATTCCTTCATATTTCTTCCGTCTTATTAAGTATTTCTTCAGTCATCCAATTCTGACATTGTCTTTCCTCTTTGGGTACTAGATCTTTATTTGGTTCTTTTAGGGCTGTTTGTTGGATTCTCCAGTCTCTGTCTAGCTCTTTCTCTATGGAGATTATTAGAGATATCTTTCTTTTGATATTTTATTGGCTTAAAAAAGAACATGACTGACTGAGAAAGCCCGGTCTGTTTTAAAGGAAGATGTTGGAGTGTAAGTAGACTTCCATTTTATTGGTATAAAAAAGAACATGATTGACTGAGAAAGCCTGGTCTGTTTTAATAGATGTTGAATAGAGCAAGTCGACTTTCATCTTTACTGATGGCTCCAAATCCGATGCTGACATTGGATTCGGAATATACAGGTCCTTTAAATGTAAAGGTCTACTTCCTCTAGTATCGTCTATATATACTGCCGAACTATATGGCTTACTAACCGCTATTGAAAAAATAGCGTTAAAAGAGGAGGGCAATTTTACCATTTTTAGTAATGCAAGAAGTGTCCTACAAGCTTTTATAAGTTTTTAATTCCAGTAACCCTTTAGTTTTAAAGATTTTAGAGTGTCTTTTCTTTATTGGGCTGAGAGAGTGTAACAGTTCAATTTTTTTGGGTTCCCGCACATTTAGATTTGCCCGAGAATGAGAAGGCAGATTTACTGGTAAAGAATGCTGCAGCCAAGTTGCTACCAAAATGGTATCCCATCCTCTGTAATGATTTTTTATCTAGCATTATGAAGTTGTTTTATAATACTTGGCAACAGCATTTGGATAGTTAAGTTGGAAATAAAATGAGAGAAATAATGTGTTATATTTCTTTTGGAGTTATAGCATGATGCCCAAAAAGTGGGAGATTAATTTTTGTCATCTCTGCATTGGTCACACTCGGTTGAGAGACAAGGTTCTAATGACTGGCCAACACCAGCCATATTTCAACAAGTGTTTGCTTCCCCTGACAGTAAGGCATTTGTTGACCAAATGCCCCACTTTTAGCACCTTAAGAAATAGATATTTTTAGGACTGAGGAGAGGATTACAGGTTTATCCTCAGTATTTTTAGATTTATTTCAAAAGCAGGTTGTCTGAAAGCTATTTAACTTTTATTAGGACATCTTTGCTTTTATTTTTTGAAATTGAATTTCCTTTTATTCTTTATTTATAACAAATGATATTGGTGTCAGTGACCTCCCGATGTCAGGAAACTCCAAATCAATCAATCAATCATTACTTCATACCTGTTTGACACTCATCCCTCTTGTACTCATATTTTCTTATCATGAGTATTTTAGTCATGTTGCAATGAAATTGCATCTTGTCCGTGAATGGTGTATTGTGATGTATATGGTATTAAATGATTATATGCCACCATAGAGTATTTCACCTTTTTATGCACAATTTTACTTTTTTGGAAGATATCAAACTTTTTAGTTAATTTACTAGAATATCATCTGATGAAAATGTTTAGTTCTTGCTGTGAACTAGTTTCATAATATAAAGGCTTTTAGAGTTGGAATAACTAAGGTTAGATAATTTGTAAAAAATAGGCTTTTACAAAAAGTGATGGTAATTTGACTATTTTTTTTTTCAGTTGCAATTAATTTTGATGTTTAGGAAAGAGTTTCACCCAGTGAAAAAATTAATATGTATTGCCATCTATTAGGAAAATAGTGTTTCTCAAGTTCTTATTTTATTTCTATCATTTTGTACTGTATATAGAAAGTTAAACAATTTCATAATCAAACCCTAAAACTAATGTGGGTGATTATTTTCTATTCCAGTTGTTGTTCAAGGTCATCATGGTATTCCTCCCATTGACTTGGATTCAGTGTTGTTTCTTGACCATGGCAAGAAAGCTTTGGGGGTTATTTTTGATGTTTTTGGACATGTGCAAGAACCTCTGTATGTTGTGCGATTTAATTCAAGCGAACACATCAAGGAGCATGACATCAAGAAAGGAGATCCTGTATTTTATGCACCAGAAACAGAACACACAAGCTTTGTTGTGATTGATGAACTCATGAGGTATGAAAAGTATATAATTTTTTATTGTTATTATTATTACAATGTCATTATTATTAAAGTTAAAACTTAAGATGGGCCAACAGAATGTTATGGGTTAAAGAACTTTGATAAGAAAAGCAACACAGTACTGTACTGTACACTGAATGCATAGATTGGGAATAAGCTATACTGTATAATAGAAGTAATATATATATATATATATATATATATATATATATATATATATATATATATATATATATATATATATATATATATACAGTAGGGTCCCAAATTATGCGTGTTCGAATTATGCGATTCCCCATTTATACGGTCCGTAGTTTAAAAAAAAAAATTGTTTCTGCAAAGCTGTTCAAAGTCTGCAAGTCAAGCACTACAAAATATATCAAATCTATTGTCTTTTTAGGTATATTGGTAGCCCTAAATACAGTGCTTGATAATAAATGTTACCAAACGATATTTATCTTACATTTTATTAACATAATTTCCTAATAAATAGCTTATTTAAGGAAAAAATTCCATATCAACAATGAAATCAACTTTTAACTATGCGAACCCAGCTGACAAAATGTAAACAGAATTGTGGTTACATTCTCGGCAATCTTTATCTTTATCTAACCTTTCGATAATTTTAATGATATTGTTTATGAAGGTATTCAAGCATTATTTTTATTTAGTATAGAATATATAAAAGCTTTAGCTTTCCCTGTGGGTATTCAAGGTTTTCACACGTAGGCTGGGTTCGTTTATCGGCAGTGAATAGTGTAAATTTCGGTAACAAGTCGGCAATATTTTGTCATCTAAACAGTATAGATTTGCTTTACAATGATTTGTTTTGTATAGTACAAGGTGTAATTATAAAATCCTCTCTCCCAGAGAGAGAGAGAGAGAGAGAGAGAGAGAGAGAGAGAGAGAGAGAGAGAGAGAGAGAGAGAGAGAGAGACTCAAATCTCTCTCTCTCTCTCTCTGCATGTGTGTAAGAAATAAAATCTTAGTTCACATACTACAACCTGAGTATAAGAATGAAATTAACAGGACTATTATTAGTTGCGGTGATCATTTCATCGCTTCAAGTGGTACAAGAAACAAAAAGATGGCATTCGATTACAACAGCTGATTTTCTCTCTCTCTCTCTCTCTCTCTCTCTCTCTCTCTCTCTCTCTCTCTCTCTCTCTCTCTCTCTCTCCCCGGTGTTATACAATACTTACTTATACTGTGGATGAAGAACCCAAAATAGGTTTTATTAAAAAGCGTCAATTAAATATAAAACAAAAAAATTATACCGAGTATAAATCCATTTCAATCTTAGCTTAAAATATGACATCTGATTTTGTCAGCAAACCACTATTTTTAGGAAACTTCACTTTATTCTAGGAAATTGCTACTATTTAAATAGTTAATTGTGCTTTAAGAAAACCCTGTACTTTTGTTTTAAATTTCGGAAATGTTTTATAAATCGAGTATTGCTAACTTATTTTTGTTTAACTTTTGGCTGTGATCAGATCAGCTGCACTCTCTCTCTCTCTCTCTCTCTCTCTCTCTCTCTCTCTCTCTCTCTCTCTCTCTCTGATACCTTTCGCTACTCCCCTCATTTCTTACCTCTCTCTATCTCTAACAAATGAAATCTTTGTTGTTTCACAA